>NC_029789.2:55839903-55841588 GCF_000816755.2 Arachis ipaensis
ATATATATATATATAATTACTTGTGTTTTAATATATTCAGTTTCCATAATTATTCATTTTAGATATTTATAACTTGAACCACTGACTCAACAGTTCTAGAACTTGACATCAAGCCAATATTTATGTTTAATCATCTAATGTCTTTATTCTTTGAATGGTTCCATTCACCTAGTCGTAACCTGTGAAGTTTAGGCTGGCTAGGGTACAGAAATTAAAACCAGTTTGACAACAGTATTTTTTCCTATCTCTCTCAAAATATACATAAAAGCCTCTATAGGCAAGTTCCAAAAAAATTGCATAAATAGTGTAAGTTTGTCAAAATAAGAATGGAGAGATATTTAAGCAAGATAAATACGAAAATCCAAAGAGCTTCGTCATCTCTCAGATAAAGCACAGCTCACTGTTGAGCACTTGGACATGCATCTGAAAAACAAAAAATATATACGGAACGAGAACCCCAAACCTATGGGATCCCAGTACAGTAAAAGTTCCAAATAAAATATAATGCACTATATAAGAACTCACGAAGAATCTTAACTTCACACCTCATCATATCCATCTTATTATCCTCCTTACTCCATAACTTTGCAACTATCTTAAGGGATTTCTATGTCTAAGTCAACAATTCTCGCCTTTCTTCAATTCTCCAATCAAATAGCATCATAACCAGAACAAACACCAACCCTCAGCATCAACCAACACTAGCATGAGGGACCTCTCAATTGTACAAATACAAGCAATGCAATCAAGTAATACACAAATATATTCAAGTAAAACAAGTAGCATATAATCATGTAATATGTACAATTAGGCAAACCTGACAATTAAACAAACCCAAACATATTAAAACATATGCAAATGATGTATGCCTGCCCTATGGCCAATCATATCATCCGTCGGTTATATAGCCAAACCCGACACATCTGGTAGCTAACCCGGACATTGTCCTCTCTACTGTTTACTAGCTATATTGTATAGCCTCGTAGCGAGAATGTCCTGTACACCTCGCAGATAGAGGGAAGCTCGCAGGGTTGAGTACCTTGTACACCTTGCAGAGTTAAGTGCTCTGTACACCTCACAGAGGTGAGTGCTCTGTACACCTCGTAGGCAGAACAGCCTGTATTTCTCCTAGGGTTAGTACTCTGTCATATGATCATATAACCATCCATAATTTCACCATCATTTTTATTATCTCACAGGAAGGACAGCCTGTATCTCTCACAGGGTGAGTGCCCTGTACACCTCGCAAGCATAAAAACCTGTGTCTCTTTTTGTAACCACAATAACTAAGGGGGAATCCTCAACCCCAACTCGTCCATCAATTTCAAATCATTGTCAATCATTACCATTTTCTCATCTCAATCTATTCTCACTCTCAAGTCTCAACATTCCAGGGATATTGTGTTCGGCACACTATCGTTCCAAGGATATAGTGCCTGGCACACTTTCTTTCAGTAACCAACAAGTTCATCATTCCTCTCCAAGTTCTCAACTCATAAATTCTCATTCTTAGATTCTCTATCCTCTAATTCATCGGCTCATCCTTAGTCTCCTTTTGCACGTTTAGAGAGTGTTGTGTATCAGGCTCTTTTATCTTTACTGAGGCGTGTGTTGGTGCACTCCCAGTCTCCTTTTGAGCCTCTTCCTCTTTCAAATCCTCCGCAATATGTTCCTCCTTAGGTTCG
>NC_029789.2:55841594-55847642 GCF_000816755.2 Arachis ipaensis
TCAGTTATCCTGCTGCTCAACTGACTGACTTGTATCTCCAAGTTCCGAATTGAGAACCGAGTCTCTTGTATAAAGCTATGAGTGGTCTTGGAGAGGTTAGAAACTATCGTGGCTAAGTCAGAGAGGCTTTGCTTAGGCGTCTCCATCTGCTACTGAGAGGGTTGGAACTATCTGTTGTTGAACCTATTTTGATTGGTTCCACCCTGATTGTTGTTGAAGCTTGATGATCAGAATTATTATTGATCTAGAATTTTACAAAATAGAATCTCTTCATTGGAAGTATAGCCCAAATCAACAACTAACTCCCAACATCAAAGTTTAATTTTTCAAATACAAATTAACTGAGAGTAATTCAACCTTGGGTCGTTCTCCCTAGGAATGCAATTGAGATGTCACTTTCTTAGTTGTAAGGAAAATGGGTTTTGAAATCAAGGAAGTAAAGACTAAAAGAACTAAGATATAAAAGAACTAGTAAATTATCAAAAAGGAAATTAATGCAAGTAAAAAGGAAGTAAGGTCAAACTCAGTGAAAATGCTAAAATGAATAAAAGAGCCTTTACTTGGGAATGAGAATTAAGGAATCCTATCATCTTCATAACCACAACTATGGCAACTATGATGAGTCAATCTCGCTTCGTCAATCCCTAACATCGAGGAGTAAGTCAAGCAAGCATAATTGACCTTAATCCATAAGTCCTAGCTAACTTGCTAATTTCTTAGTAAAAAGCTAGCGTTAATGGAAACAAGAATCAACTAACTACCCAAGAATTACCACTAAATGTCAGACATTATGACTCTAGTATCCTAGAAACTCATTTTCCAAGCCAAGGTGTGAAAATCTACTCAAAATTACCAAGTGGCATTTTCACAAACACTTGGTGGGCATAAAACCAAAACATAGGAAATTGCAAAGGAAATAAAAACTATAACCAACTATTCATAATATCAACAATAAACATTCAATCAAGCAAATATAAACCATAAAACACTAAATTCATCAACCAAAATTTCAAGAAACCAAAATTGCAAATATTAACAAGTAACTTGAACCATAAGACAATAAAAGTAAAGGGAATGTAATTAAAAGGAAATTAAGGAGTACTTACAAAAGAGTTGAGCAACCCAAGATGAAAACTTGAAACTATAAAATGCTACAATGAAAACTATATAAACCCTAAGAGAGCATTCTAACTACACTACTCCTACTCCTAATTTATGTTTTAAAACTATATAAGTCCTAATAAAACCTAATGCCTTGATAAAGAATGAAGTCCCCTTCATATAGCATCTAAAATCAGCTTCAGCACACTCAAAACTGGGCCAAGAGGCCCCCAAAATCGTGGGTCACGTGCTTCATTAATGAAGTCACGCGCTGAGACCTGTGCGTACGCACACTTGCTGATTTTTTTTCTGTGCGTACGCACAGAGCTGTGCGTGGGCACAGGTGCTGATTTTGACCCTTGTGTGTAGGCACAGAAGGTGTGCGTGGGCACACTCTAAAATTTTTTTTCCTTTGTTTTCTTCATGTTTTTTGCCAGTTGCATGCTTCTCTTCCACTTTTATCAAAGCATTCCTACCCATTACACCTAAAATTACTCATAAAAAACATCAAGGCATCGAATGACATGAAAGTAGAATAAAATTGATTAAAATAAGCACAAAATAGCATGTTTTCACAATTGGACAATATTTAGAGAAAAACACAAAAGTATGCTATTTAAGTGAATAAATGCGGGTTTATGTGATGAAATCTACTCAAATCATTCCAAAATTTATTGTCAAATATGGACTTATCAATTGCCCCACACTTAAACAATAGCATGTCCTCATGCTAAACACAAACAAGGAGAATGATCAAAGGGTGACAACTTATTGAATGCAACTGTCTATATGCATTCAAGTATATTATATACTATCTATATCTGTCTATACTATAGTATTCTATGGAATTGGTGAAAATAAATAATCAAATTTCCAAGCAAGTATATGAACATATAGGGCTTAGCAAAGAAGTAATTCAATGCAATCAAAATCCAAAGAATTGATTCAACTCATCAAA
This sequence comes from Arachis ipaensis, assembly GCF_000816755.2. NCBI lineage: Eukaryota > Viridiplantae > Streptophyta > Magnoliopsida > Fabales > Fabaceae > Arachis > Arachis ipaensis. The sequence continues at coordinate 55,843,654 of NC_029789.2, forward strand.
ATGAATCAACTTGCAAGAATACATGATAAGAGAGGTGTGAAAACATAGAATTGAGTGATCGAACCCTCACTAGGTGTGTATACGCTCTCATCGCTTGGTGTTTAGGGTTTAATCACTCAATCCTCCTCTAATCATGCTTTCAAGGATTTGCTTTTCATCTAACAATCAACAAATATATGATGCATGAATGCAATTATCATGAGGACTTCATCGGGTTGTAATGGGGTTGGGATTAAGGTGGGATAGATATGGCTAAGTGGACTAAGGAATTGGATCTTTGATTAGCTCAAGTCTCTCACTCAACCTATATCAACCAAATCACTAAAATATGCAACCTAACTTCCCATAATCACACTTTTTATACACATTCATGCATCTTCTTCATCCAAATTCACATATGCATTTCTTATTCATTTTTTTATTTCTTCTTTTTTTTTCTTTGGGATAACTTTTGTTCCCGTTTTATTACTATTTTTTTCCCATTTCATTCATTTTTTTCTATTTCTTTTTCTTTTACTATGACAAATGCATATGGTTAAAGCAAATTGATACATGAATGTGCACCCATTTTCCAAAATTTTCAATGAATATCCAAAATAAAATTTTTTTTCTACCAATGCTTCCCAAAATTTCCCCACACTTAAATGACATACACACCTCAACTTAAGCTAATCAAATATGAAATTCAAGGTGATTCATGGTTTTACGCTTAAGGTTTTGATGTTGTTACAATTAGAATAAAGGGGATTAGAAAGCTCAAAATTGGCTTATAAAGGTAGATGTAAGGGTTAGGCTATATGGGTGAGTAAGCTTAGCTTCAAAAATGACCTCAATCATGCTAAATGCATTCAAAACATAAAACATCGAAAATAAGGAATCAAGCAAATCTAAGATCACAATCATAGAAGGAGCATAGCACACGAGAAAAAAGTAATGGTTAAAATATGCAACAACACAATATAAGAACAAAAACTCACAAGGTATTTTGTTCTATCTCTCTTCTATATTCTACAAAAATCATTCAAGCAAGTTTAAAAAATAATTTTCCAAATCAATTCAACAGAATGCCCTAAAATTAAAATTCTTGGAAATCTTTGTTGTTTTTCACCAAAATTATTTCCTATATGTATCTGTGAAGTGATGGATGCAAATTTTAAAATTTCCCTAGTTCTATTCCTAATTTTCAACATCTAAAAACTAACGTGAACAATTAGCACAAAATTGAACTAGGCACTATGCTATTCACATCATCCAATCACAACTTCTATCTATAAAATATATACCATGCAAAAATGCAAATGCAATATATATATATATATCAACTAAAGTAAAGCTGTAATAATTAAAAATACTAACAAATATCTACAAGAAACATAATAGAAAAAAACAAAAATGAAGTGCAAAGTGTTCGGAAGAGAAAATTTACGTCCCCAAAAATGGCGAATCTTCCCCCACACTTAACCGTTGCACGATCCTCCATGCACGAACACAATCCGGGGAGAATGGCTCTAAAGTTCCTCCAACTTCAGCAGGCAGATGCGGGGGCTCGGGTTGCATAGAATTTGCCAAGTTCAATGCCTTCTTGGCATCTCCCTCTTTGGCGTCCTCCTCCTCTACCAGCTCCTTGCCTTTACGACTCATCCTTAAAAAGAATGAATAGAGCATAATTAAGAATCAAAAGGCAAGTAGCACAAAATGGTAAAGGATGAAGCAATTACAATGTATACTTGGAGCCAATAGAAAACAAATAAGTATTTAATTGAGGAAGGTTGTATAGTGGTGTGGCATGATAAAAATGAGCCATGTGTGTATTCCAATTATGCTCGCGATTGGAACACACACAACGGCCGGTTAAAAAGGCATCCACACAGTCAAAATTTAAGCATGAGTTCCGCAATTAAATGACGTAAGATGCAAGCAAGGGATGAGCATCAACTAAGGATAAGCAACTTAGACAATTATAACAAGAGTGAATTGAATTTAGGAAATATTGGCATTGAAGATGTGCAAGTGAAAGCACAAGATAAATAAAAGTTAGCGCTACTTATTCATCCATAGGAATAATGAAATAATCACATGTATAAGGTGCTTATTACAAAAAGTGACAAGTCTTGATAAGAATCAAGTCAAGTCAACTCAAACAAATGCAAAGCATTAACAAGAAACAAGGACCTTGTGATGTGATTATATTGGTTTGAAAACCATGATGAATAAGAAATTCAATTCAATTCACTAAACTCAATATGCACGTGTTTCAAATTTCACCAAACAAGAAATTAAATGTCAATTTTCATATCAATTTGGTGTTAGCAACTCAAAGCAACAACAAGTACATTATTAAAAATTCCAATCCAAAATAACATCATAATCATTCAAAAGTGCACAATTCTTAATTAGAATGCCAAACAAGGATATAGTCTAACACATATGGTAGCTACAACACATGCATTAAACAAAAAGTTCATCCAGGCATTATGTCAAACACATGGTATGGTGCACAAATTCAACAATTTCAAGCTAAAAATTTAAGCATCAACAACCCATAAATCAGAAATTGAACACTTGCAATTCAACAACAACTAATTAAGCAAAACATAAGCTAGATTACTAAAGTTAAATAAAGAAAACAAAAATTAAACAAGCAAATAAACAAAATAAAGAAGAGTAAAAAGAGAATAAGAAGAAGATGATGAAAGAAGAAGAAAGAAGAGGAAAAAAGAGGAAGAAGAGTAGTGGCGGTGGCTGAATGGCACCGACGGCAGTGGTGGTCGCCGGAAGAAGGGATGGGTGGGGTTGGGTGGAGAATTAGCAAAGAAGAAACGATTGGGTGGGGGTGGGTAAGGCGCAACAGGGCACCCTTCCTGATTAACGCCCAGAACGCAACCTGTGCATACGTAAAAGGACGTGTGCGTGCGCACAAAAGGGAAAAACAAAGGGGATGCGAACGCACAGGGTGCACGAGCGCTTCTGGCAGGAAGGGTGTTACTATGTGTGTGTACGCAAAAAGTTGTGTGCACGCATAAAAGACTTTTTCTTTTTTTCTTTAAAGAGCGCAAAAAGAGCATGTGTGCATACGCACAAAAGTCAAAATCTGGGGATTGTGTGCGTGGGCACAGGTGTGTGCACACGCACACTGCCCTGTTACTGCAAACTTTTTAATGACTCTAAGGCACCAACATGACTTCCAAAACAGTTTTTTTAAGCCCCAAATATATTAAAACCCCAAAAACATATTATTCCACTAAGATTACCTAATAAACACCAAAATACAAATAAATTAAGCCTGGAATTCAATCAAACTAAACTAACCAAAGAGACAAAATTCAACAAGCAAAAGTTAAAAGAAGAGAAAGGTTGAAAGATATTACCATGGTGGGGTGTTTTCCACCTAACAGTTTGGTTTAAAGTCCTTAAGTTGGACTTTTTAAGGGAAGCTTATGTCATGGTGGCTTATGCTTCCACTCATCCTTGATTCGCCACCCATGTTTGCTCTTCACAGCTCATCTGGGATCCCAAATTCTAGTTTTCCAGTCATCCTCTTGTTGATTCTTGCTCTTGCTCTTGGATGGACAACCTCTCCAATCACCTTTGAAGCACCTTATTATTCCTTGGAATCCTCCTGATCGGACGTTCCACCACTTATACCTTGAACTCCTTTGGCAAGCAACACCCATGTTTTCATTGTTGAGCACTCCAAGAAGCACCTTAAGTTGGTGATCCGTCTCCAAGTTAGCTGATGAGTGGATATTTTATACGCTTTTTGACATCATTTTCATATAGTTTTTAGTAGTATTTATTTAGTTTTTTTAAGTTTTTATAGGTTTTAGTGTTAAAATCATATTCTTGGATTCTACTATGAGTTTTTGTATTTTTGGATAATTTCAGGTATTTTCTGGCTGAAGTTGAGGAGCTGGAGCAGAAGTCTAATTCAGAGACAGAGAAAGCACTGTAAATGCTGTCCAAATCTGACCTGCCTGCATTCGGAAGAG
>NC_029789.2:55847690-55907213 GCF_000816755.2 Arachis ipaensis
TACTGTGGAAAGCTGAGTTCCAGAAATATATAATAGTCTATATTTTACTTCTTAAAAGGCCCAAAACTGGCGTCCAACGCTAGCTTCCTGCCCCCTTCCAGGCGTCCAGCGCCCAAAGAGTAGAGCCCAGCGTCCAAAGGCCCAGAAAGGACCCCTAGCTGGCATTCCATGCCTAAGGAGCCTCAAAGCACATGGATCTCATCCAAACTCAGTCCAAATACTCGCCAAGTGGGTCCCAGAAGTAGATTTTAGCATTAATTAGACTGTTTTACCCTACTTGTCATTTATTTAAAGGTTTAGATTCATGTAACTTAAAGAAATTTTACAGAATAATTCCTGAGGTCTTCGGACCTTCTTTAACCTTCCTCCACCTCTTGAAGGGAGGTCTACCATTATCTTCATATTTGTGTTTTTATTTCAGTATGAGTTTCTAAACCTCCTAGGTTGATGGGAGGAGCCCTGCTGAGTCCTATGAATTAATAAAAATACTATTTCTTCTTCTTCGATCCGTGTTTGATCTATCTCTAAGATGTATATCCCGATCTTCATCGTGATAAACAGGACGATTTGACAAATTGGCTCTGTTCATCACATTAAGACGAAAGTGCCTGACAAACACCCGCATCTACTTGGGTTCGTGTGAATACTCGGCCGGAAAGCACGAGCCAACAGCTATGGATTTACATCTCTCAGACGGTTAATCTACGATTTCATTGGGGACTTCTCGAGACACCAGTTCAGCCGATCTCCGGGGAGATTAAGGTCTCCGTGGTATAGGATAGATCCAAGAAGCAACATTCTCTGATCTGAAAGATTCTTCCTTGTCTGTGGAGTTTTGAGTAGGATCACCAAGAGACTGGATTGCTATATTCTTCACCCTCCATTGGATTGAATACCAAGGGCCCTGGCGTTCATTCTATAGCAGAAGAGATTAAGGACCATTGGCGTGGCTTTGATCACTTACAGCCTGGCATAGAAGAAGATTATTCACAAGCAAAGAAGATAGTAGTACCAGAGTTACTTCAGAAAGACAAAGCAACTCCGATTCCCAACTCTATTCTATTCCCGGAAACACTTGGTTTTACATGTACAACTTATGAATAATTCCCTCTTATCCAACTTCTGATTCCGCGTGACTAAGACCTGCAAGACAACCATAAGCTTGATTCAAGCCACAATCTTTGTGGGATCGACCTTGACTCGCTCAGGTATTACTTGGACGACCCAATGCACTTGCTTGTACTACTGCTGTTGTAAGAAATACTGTGGGTTTTGCGTACACGCGCACCAAGTTTTTGGCACCGTTACCGGGAATTGTTGAGTTTGGACAAACTGCTGGATTGTTTTGCTCCCTAGATCAGGAAATTTTTATTTTTTAGTTCTTTAACTTTTCGTTTCCTTCTTCTTATTTTTTTGAAAAGTTCTAAAAACTTTTTTAGAAATATTTTTCTTTTCTTTGTTTAATTTTTGTGTTCTTGGTTTGAATCTTTGAGTCTTTAATTTTTATTTTCTTCTTCTTCAAATTTTCGAAAATTCTAAAAAGTTTTTCAAAAATATTTTTCTTTTCTTTTTTTTAATCCTTGCATTTTTTTAATGTGTCTATTTTCTTGGTAATTTGTCATTCCTAATGGAGTCTTGAGTTCTTGAATCTTTTAATTTTGCTCTTGTTAAAAATTTTCGTGCTCTTTGAGTCCTTCTTTCAAAATTTTTTCAAAAATATTTTTTCTTTGTTTAAATCTTGTGTCAAGTCTTTAAGTTTGGTGTTTTCTTTTTATTTTTCTTGCAATTTTCGAAAATTTGGTCTTGGTTTTCTAAAAATTTGAAGTTTAGTGTTCTTTTTATGTTTTTGAGTTCTTTGAGTCTTTAAATTTTTGTTCTTTGTGTTCTTGTGAGTCTTCAAGGTGTTCTTGAGTCTTGCATGTGTTTTGATCTTAAAATTTTTAAGTTTGGTATCCCTTGGTGTTTCCCTCCAAATTTTCAAAAATAAAGGGGCTCTAGATCTAAAATTTTAAATCTTTTGTCTTTTTTGTGTTTTTCTTTTTCATCATAAAATTCAAAACAATAAAAAATATCTTTTCTAACTAATTTTCACCTTAATTTTTCGAAAATATTCACAAAAATTCAGATTTCAATTTTCAAAATTTTATCTTATCTTATCTTAGTTGTCAAGTTTTCAAAAAACAAATTTTTCAAAGATTAAAAATCATATCTTTTGCAAAAAAGTTTATCTTTTTCAAAATCATATCATATCTTTTTCAAAATTTAAAAATCTTATCTTATCTTTTTCAAAATTCAAATTTTAATTTCAAAAATATTTTCTTATCTTATCTTTTATTTTTATTTTTATTTTTTATCTTTCCTTAAATAATATCTTATCTTCTCTCTCATCTTTTTCAAAACCTCCTAACTAACTTTTTCCTCTCAAATTTTTGAAAATATCTCTCCCTTTTCTCTCTCCTATTTTTCAAAACTTCCTAACTAACTCTCCTCTACCTTCATTTTCAAAAACTATAGCTCCTTTTTCTCTCTCTTTTTTTTTTCAAAATCACCTAAGTAATTCTCTTCTCTCTTAATTTTCGAAAATTTCTTCTCCTCTCTCCCTTCTATTTTTCGAAAATTTAACAATTAAATTTTAAATTCTTTTTAAATTAAATAAATTATTTTCAAAAATTAATAAAAATAAAAAATATTTTAATTTACTTTTTCTATTTATACATCTTCTCATCTTATCTCTATTCATTCAACTCTACTTTAATCGACTCTTTGCCTACAATTCTTTATCTTCTTTCCTTTCTTCTTTACATCTCACTTGGAGCTTCTTGCCAATTGGCACATAAAGCTTTCTTGTGATTTCTTTTCCATCTTCACTTTTCTGTTTCTAATTCACTGTACTCCTATTTTTAAGGTAATCTTCTTCTGCTTCTTTTATTTATTTTTATTTTTATTTTTATTTTTATTTTCTATCTTCTTCTTCCCTCTTCACTTCTGACTTTAAAGAGGAGTTTCTTGCCAATTGGCACAAATAACTTTCTTCCTTTCCATCTTTTTATTTTTTCTTGTTTATGACCAAGAACAGGGATAAAGAACCCCTCTTGACTCCTGATCCTGAACCTGAGAAGACTCTGAGGAGGCGTTTACAACTAGCTAAAGCACAACACTCCGGAAGAGACCTTTAAAAAAGTTTTGAAAAAGAAACAGAGGATATGGTCGAACCACAAGAGGAGCCTAGAAAGGTCCTTGGTGACTTCACTATGCCTACCTCTAGCTTTTATGGCAGAAGCATTGCTGTACCTGCCATTGGAGCTAACAATTTTGAGCTTAAGCCTCAGTTAGTCTCTCTTCTGCAGCAGAACTACAAATTCCATGGACTTCTACTGGAAGATCCACATCAGTTCTTAGCAGAATTTTTACAGATCTGTGATACTATAAAGACTAATGGAGTTGATCCTGAAGTCTACAAGCTGATGCTTTTCTCCTTTGCTTTAAGAGATAGGGCTAAGTTTTGGTTGGATGCCCAACCAAGAGAGAATCTTGACTCTTGGAAAAAGCTAGTTAATACTTTTCTGGCTAAGTTCTTTTCTCCTCAAAAGATGAGTAAGATAAGAGTGGAAGTTCAAACCTTCAAACAAAGAGAAGGTGAATCCCTCTATAAAGCTTGGGAAAGATACAAGCAGCTGATCAGGAGATGTCCTCTTGATATGCTCTCAGAGTGGTCCCTCATAGGCGTGTTCTATGATGGCTTGTCTGAGATATCCAGGATTTCCTTGGATAGCTCTGTAGGTGGATCCCTCCACTTAAAGAACACACTTACAGAAGCAAGAGAGCTCATTGAGATGATTGAAAACAACCAATTCATGTACACCTCTGAGAGGAATCCTGTAAATCATAGAACCTCTCAGAAGAAAGAAGTTCATGAAGTTGAGACTCTGAATTCTATCTTGGCGCAGAATAAGATCTTGACCCAACATGTCAACATGATCTCTCAACATCTCACTGCGATGCAAATTGCAGCAGGCAGTAATCAGGAAGCTTCTCTTGAAGAAGAAGCTTATGATCCTGATCAACCCACCATGGAGGAGGTGAATTACATGGGAGAAGCCTATGGAAACACTTATAACCCTTTGATAAATCACTATTTTATGGTTTATCTTGTGCTCAATTGAGTGGTTTTTATCTACTCTTTACCCACTTATTCATACTATTTGCATGGTTTTACATTTGCCTTCCTAATTATGTGCTTTAATTGAAAACATGCTTCTTTGGACTTATAATTTCTAATATTAATCCTCTCTTATCACCATTTGATGCCTTGATATGTGTGTTAAGTGATTTCAGAGATTACAGGGTAGGAATGGCTCAGAGGATGAAAAGGAAGCATGCAAAAGTGGAAGGAATACAAGAAGCTGGAGAAATTGCTAAGCTGTCCAGCCTGACCTCTTCGCACTCAAACGGCTATAACTTTAGCTACAGAGATCCAAATGATGCGGTTCTAGTTGCGTTGGAAAGCTAACTTTTGGGTCTTCGATTTGATATATAATATGTCATAGTTACTCTAATTCTAGGCGACGCAACCGCGTGCTCCATGTGGCCGCGTCGTAGTGACGGAAATTCAGCATGTTTAAATTCGCAACCAGCGAATTCTGGGTTATTTCTGACCCAGTTCTTGGCCCAGAAAACACAAATTAGAGGCTATAAAGTGGGGGAATGCATCCATTCATAAACGGGCTCTCATATTCACAATTTTAGGAGTAGATGTAGTTTTTAGAGAGAGTTTCTCTCCTCTCTCTTAGGATTAGGATTTAGGATTTCTCTTAATTTTAGGAGTGGCTCTCAATCCCAGGTTCTTTATTTTTATTTATTTTCCTAATTTAATTTATGAACTCTTCCATGTTACATATAATTTTCTTAATTAATATTATTTGAGGTATTTCAGATTTAAGATTGCTTTGCTCAGTTTAATATTGCTTTCTTTTATTTACATTATTGTTATTCCCATCTGAAGACATTTTTATTCCAGTAAATTTATCTTTTTCCCTTTTGGTCTTGGTTAAGAAAGCAGTAACTCAGGAGTTATCTTAGCTCAACATAATTGATAACTGTTATCTTTGTTAATTGAATTGAACTTCAATAATCCCAAACTTTTCTTAGGAAATAAATAGGATTCGAAGATCAAACCAATTAGTCCCTTGCCTTTCCTTTGCTTTAGTAAAGGTTAACAAAGTGGAATTAAGATTCAACTTTCATTATTATTGATAAGGATAACTAGGATAGGACCTCCAATTTCTCATACCTTACCAAGAGTTTATTTTACAATTATTTATTTATTTTATTCTTCTTATGCAACATACTGCTCCCTTACTTTCTAAAACCCCCACCTTACTTTCTAAAATCCCTAATTTACAAGACTCATAACCAATAATAAGAACATACTTCCGTGCAGTTCCTTGAGAAGACAACCCGAGGTTTGAATACTCGGTTATCAATTTCAAAGGGGTTTGTTACTTGTGACAACCAAAACGTTTGTATGAAAGGACTTTTGAAGGTTTAGAAACTATAAACTATACGAGGATTTATCCGCAAATTTCTAGACCACGCAAAGTTTTTAATTTTTATTTGCTACTATGAACTCTCACCCCTTTTGCTATGAGTCTGGTTACAATTATGTTGCAGGAAGAAGAAATTACAATGAGAACATGCATCAAGGTTGGAACAATCAAAGATGGGAGGAGCCACAAGGATTTGATCAACCCTCATGGCAACAACCACCTCCAATGGACTATCAACAACCACCACCATATGCCTATGAACCCTTTCCTCAACATGACTTTGGACTACCATACTCACAAGCCCCTTTCCACCATTCACCTCCATATGACCCTAACCCACATCCACTATACCAACCACCCTATGAACCGAATGAGCCATACATAGATCCACCCCAAACCTCCATGGAGAAAGCACTTGCCGATCTAAACTCTACTATACAAGCTCTCTTCACCCAAATCGGACCACCAAATACCTTCAACAATCAACCACAGAATCATCTCTCTATCCCATCACCACCATCCATGGAAGAGCACCCACATCCATCAATCCAAGAGCAACATGATCTCAATGATGCTATTGACATGGAACAAGAGAGAAGGGATCATCTTTGCGAATCCATACTTCATAAGGAGCGAGAGGAGGCCCTAAAGGTGAAGGTAGTAAAAACCCTTGAAGTCGAAGGAGTGGTTGAAGAATTAGTGAAGGAAGAATCAAGGGATCATCTCAAGGAAGCAGCGGATCAATTTCATGCAACTCTATATCAACTAAATCAAGCAATAAGTCAATTAGGTTCCCGACGCTCGGACACTCAAAGTGCTCCCATGGCTTCATGTGGGCAATCTAATGAAGAACGTAGCATGAAGGAGATATTAAAAACTCCAGTGGACAGTACGGAGCATGACTTTATACTGGAACAAGTGGAGGAAGCTGTAATTATCGAAGAAGAAGAAGTGGTTGCAGACTTAGGAGATGCTGAACCTCCATGGGAAAGTTAGGTTATAGAACCTCCTTCCAAGGCGATTGAAATTAATGCTGAGGAGGGTGTACAACCTCCAAGGCATATCATGATTAAGAACTTGGAAGAGGTTGATCAAGAGATGGAGATTCAAGAAGAAGAAGCACAACCTCTCATGCCCTTGGAAAGCAATAAAGAGAAGATTGAATTGGAAGAAAGTTACCAAGAGGAAGAGGTTGAAATTGAAGAAGCTTGCAAAGAGGTGGTAATTATCAGAGAAGAGCACAAGGGAGTGGAGCTCTCAATTTCATTAAAAACACCTCCCCCTAAGTTGCCATCATCCTTCACAACATTCAAGTGGGTAAAATTCATATCCCTTAGCTTTCTAATTCCACTTGAATATGGGCTACTGGAGACGGATGGTCAACTTAGAGCTCTTTGTGATATTAAGAGTAAGAGGAAGATGGTCAGTGGTAAGAATTGTCCTGCAAGGTTAATTATGGTTGGAAGCTTTAAGTTTAAATGCAAAGGTTGGTGTAGAGCTCAACTGAATGGGTCTAAGAAGTTGTTTGGACGCTTCAGTGAGAATTCTAAAGCTGAATCACCCGGATGGAATCATGATAATCAACTTGAAGACGGGTGCAAAAGCAAGATTTGGGACCCCGGAATTCATTCTGGCAATCGACACTCTTGGGGCCTTGTAACTTGCTTTAACCTACTTGAAGGCTTTCTGTGCCTAGTTTGGGACCCCGGAGGTTACTGGAATTACAAACATTGGTGGAGATTCCTGGATGAGTTCAAGCACAAGCCACCATAACAGGGAGCTCTCCAAATGTCCAACTTAAGGACTTTAACTAAAAGTGCTAGGTGGGAGACAACCCACCATGGTATAATCGTTTCTTTTTCAATTTCATTTCATGTTGTTTGTATTTATTTTATTTTAATTTTCATTGAACCTGGAAGTTTTCATAGCATTCACATTAAGCATTGCATTCTGCATATTGCATTAAAAAATAAAAAGAGAAGCACGCACGCGACGCGGCAGGGTCGCTGACGCGTCCGCGTCATGTGGGAACTTTGGCCTCCCACGCGACCGCGTCACCCACGCGGACGCGTGCCATGTGAATCGACGTAAGCAAGGGTGTATGGCAGTAAGTTGAGCTGGAGTCGGGCTAGACTCGTGCTGGAAGCCCAAGCCCTCCCACGCGAACGCTTGCCCCACGCATCCGCATCATATTGGAAATAAGGCCACTCACGCGATCGCATGCCCCATGCGACCGCGTCACCCTGGATTGTGGCAATACCAAGTTTCGAACAGAGAGTTGTGCGACCGCAAGGCTGCACTCGCGCCACTAGCACAAATCAAGTCACGCGATCGCGTGCCCCACGCGTCCGCGTTGCCTGACCTTATTGCGCACCACGCGACCGCGTCACCCACGCGACCGCGTCGCCAGCGTCACACAACCTATCCAGATTAGTGCCAATTTTCTTATCTTTTCTTCTCTAATCCTAATTTCTTCTATCTTTTATTCTTTCTTCTTTCTTTCTTACTTTATTTCTTTCCCTTCTCATTCTTCTTATCTTTCATTTTATTTTACTTATTTTAAAAAAGACCTCATGATGTTTGCATTGGTACATTAAATATTTGTTGATTGGTTAGATGAAGAACAAGGTTTAGAAAGCATGATTAGAGAAGAGTAGAGTGATTGACCCTAGACACTTGAGAGACTAGAGTGATATACACTACCAGTAAGGGTTCAGTGCTTAATTCTTTGTTCTCTGCTTTCATGAGCTATCTTTACAAGTTTACTTGTCTCTTATTGTATAATTTGAATTAGTGAAATCTGATTTATATTTGTCTTGGAGAACTTATTTGCTTTTAACCAAGTAGGTAGAAACATTTTTGCATGTAGTTACATTCACATAAGTAGGTTGTATTTCATACATTCTATCATTCCTCTTCACCTTTATAGTTTCTCTTGAGCTTAGCATGAGGACATGCTATTGTTTAAGTGTGGGGAGCTTGATAAACCACTATTTTATGGTTTATCTTGTCCTCAATTGAGTGGTTTTTATCTACTCTTTACCCACTTATTCATACTATTTGCATGGTTTTACATTTGCCTTCCTAATTATGTGCTTTAAGTGAAAACATGCTTCTTTGGACTTATAATTTCTAATATTAATCCTCTCTTATCACCATTAGATGCCTTGATATGTGTGTTAAGTGATTTCAGAGATTACAGGACAGGAATGGCTTAGAGGATGAAAAGGAAGCATGCAAAAGTGGAAGAAATACAAGAAGCTGGAGAAATTGCTAAGCTATCCAGCCTGACCTCTTCGCACTCAAACGACTATAACTTTAGCTACAGAGGTCCAAATGATGCGGTTCCAGTTGCGTTGGAAAGCTAACTTCCGGGGCTTCGATTTGATATATAATATACCATAGTTTCCTTGACGCTAGGCGATCCAACTGCGTGCTCCATGTGGCCGCGTCGCAGTGACAGAAATTCAGCATGTTTAAATTCGCAACCAGCGAATTCTGGGTTGTTTCTGACCCAGTTCTCGACCCAGAAAACACAGATTAGAGGCTATAAAATGGGGGAACGCATCCATTCATAAACGGGCTCTCACAATTTTAGGAGTAGATGTAGTTTTTAGAGAGAGAGGTTCTCTCCTCTCTCTTAGGATTAGGATTTAGGATTTCTCTTAGTTTTAGGAGTGGCTCTCAATCCCAGGTTCTTTATTTTTATTTATTTTCCTAATTTAATTTATGAACTCTTCCATGTTACATATAATTTTCTTAATTAATGTTATTTGAGATATTTCAGATTTAAGATTGCTTTGCTCAGTTTAATATTGCTTTCTTTTATTTACATTATTGTTATTCCCATCTGAAGACATTTTTATTCCAGTAAATTTACCTTTTTCCCTTTTGGTCTTGGTGAAGAAAGCAGTAACTCAAGAGTTATCTTAGCTCAACATAATTGATAACTGTTATCTTTGTTAATTGAATTGAACTTCAATAATCCCAATCTTTTCTTAGGAAATAAATAGGATTCGAAGATCAAACCAATTAGTCCCTTGCCTTTCCTTTGCTTTAGTAAAGGTTAACAAAGTGGAATTAAGATTCAACCTTCAATATTATTGATAAGGATAACTAGGATAGGACCTCCAATTTCTCATACCTTGCCAAGAGTTTATTTTACAGTTATTTATTTATTTTCTTCTTCTTATGCAACATACTGCTCCCTTACTTTCTAAATCCCCTACCTTACTTTCTAAAACCCCTAATTTACAAGACTCATAACCAATAATAAGAACATACTTCTCTGCAGTTCCTTGAGAAGATGACCTGAGGTTTGAATACTCGGTTATCAATTTCAAAAGGGTTTGTTACTTGTGACTACCAAAACGTTTGCACAAAAGAGATTTTTGTTGGTTTAGAAACTATATCTACAACGCGACTGTTTTATTAAAAATCTTTACTGGCAAAAATCCTAACATCACCCTTCATGGAGGAATCATCCTAACCTCTCATGCAAGGATCAACAAAAACCTCAGCAAGGTTTCAATCAAGGTGGTAGGAACCAGAATAGGTTCAATAACGGACCAACATTCCCATCTTCTCAAGGGAATATGGAGACCTCTAAGTAGAGCTTTTCTGACTTAGCCATTCTAGTCTCCAGCCTCACTAAGACCACCTGTAGTTTTATTAATAAAACAAGGTCCTCCATTAGAAACTTGGAGGTACAGGTTGGTCAACTGAGCAAGAGGATCCCTGAGATCCCTCCTGACACTCTTCCCAGTAACACTGAGGTTAATCCTAGAGAAGAGCGCAAGGCCATAACCATGGAGGTTGAGGCCGAATTGGAGATAATGGAAAGGCGTTGAACGCCAGTGAAGAAGCCTTCACTGGGTGTTCAACACCCACCAGCTCAGAAACAAAGGAAACCATAAAGACTTTTGAAGTTCCTTTGAATGCACTTATACAGTTCATGAGTTCTGATGACCACTCATCCTCAAATGAGGATGAAGACACTAGGGAATAGAAAGTTACTCAGTACCTAGGAGCTCTTATGAAGCTGAATGCCAAGCTATTTGGTACAAAGCCTCTGGAGGAGGAACCTCCACTGCTTACCAAAGAACTCTATGTTTTGGTTCAGCAAGAGCTACCTCAGAAGCTTCCAGACCCTGGACGCTTTCTAATTCCTTGAACCATAGGCACCATGACCTTTGAAAAGGCTCTGTGTGACCTAAGGTCAAGAATCAACCTCATGGGAGCTACCTCAGAAGCTTCCATACCATGGACGCTTTCTGATTCCTTACACCATAGGCACTATGACATTTGAAAAGGCTCTATGTGAGCTAGGGTCAAGCATTAACGTCATGCCACTCTCTATAATGAAGAAGCTAGGCATAGTTGAGGTACAAGCTGCCCACATCTCTTTAGAGATGGCAGACAAGACTATGAAGAAGCCATATGGCTTAGTAGAGGATGTCTTGGTTAAAGTTGAAAACCACTACATCACTGCAAATTTTTTAGTCTTAGACATTGGAGAGGATGAGGATGACTGTGTCATCTTTGGAAGACCTTTCCTAGCCACAACTAATGCTATCATTGATGTGGCAAAGGGAGAACTAACCCAAAAGTTAGGAGAGGATCACATCTTATTCAAGATGCTTCAACACAATTCTCCCTCTAAAAGAAAGATAACTGTGCAACACCTAGTGTGCCAACCCTCTCTTTCTGTGCAGAGCTCTGCAGAGTCCCTAGACATCAATTCTAAGTTTAGTGTTGGGCAGCCCTCAACAAGCTCTAAGCACAAGGGTACTAAAAAAAGTACCTAAAGGCTGGAAGGACAAGAAAGTCCCTACTGAAGGCCTCTAACCTGCTATGAGAGTTGTCTTCACTAAAAATCCAACCTTACCACATACAGTTTATTGTGTCCTATCTCTAGAGCATGTAGAGCTTATTCATGAGAGGATAGGAAAAAAATTCACTGTTAAGGGCAAAAATCTAAGCCCTTACTCACCTCCTTAAGGAGCTGAAGGTCAAGCTAGTGACTTTAAAAGAGCGCTTATTGGGAGGCAACCTAACTTTACTCAACCTTATTTATTTTATTTTCATTTTGTTTTTTCTTCAGTCTATAGTCATGATCATGTGCATCAGTCAAGAGACAGGATCCACAGCAGTGAAAACAGAACACTCCATGCGGAGTGTCAAAGTTGAACGCTAGCTGGGAAGCCCTGCTGGGCATTCAACGCCCCAAGAGGGGAGCATTGCTGGCGTTGAACACCAAGCAGGGAGCAACCGCTGGGCGTTCAAACGCTATTGCAGAGAATCAGGGAATCTGGAATTCCCTAGCCTCTCAGGACCAAGAGGTCCCACAGAAGCTCCACCTACCCCACCTTCTTCCTTCCCATTGATCATATTTGCTCGAGGACAAGCAAAACTCTTAAGTTTGGTGTTGCCAAAGCTTTGCTTTGTCACGTCTACCACTCTTAAGTATAGAAGAAGAAGATGGAGCAAACTAGGAAGCATGCATAAGAACCTGTGCAGCCGTCTCAACAAAGACAAAGGAGTGACATTGAAGAGATCAAGCACTACATGGGATTCTCAAGAAGGAGCACTAGCCACCATCATTCAGGTAGATTCATTTTCTTTTACTCCTTTCCTATTATTTTTCTATTTTTTTGTTTGTTTATTTATCTGCTCTCTTGCTCTAGTTGCATAATCATTTGCATTTGATGTCTTTAAGTTGTAAAATATTCCATATATCTCTCACCTTGCTTAAATAAAAAAATTTTTATTGAAAAAAATTGAGACATGCATGAATTTCAAGTCTAAAATAATATTAGTTTAATTAGTTTGATGTGGTGTCATTTGCTTTTATTTTCTGAATGTATGAAATAAACAGTGCATATTTGAAGTTGTAACTTTAGAATGTTGGCTCCTGAAAGAATAAGGAAAAAGAAAAAGTATTATTGATGATCTAAAAAAATCCATAAATTGATTCTTGAAGCAAGAAAAAGCAGCAAAAAGAAAAAGAAAAGCTTGCATGCAAAAAAAAAAGTAGCAAAAAAAAAAGAAAGAAAATAAATAAAAAAGAAAGAAAAACTTACTTCATGTGATGTGGTATCAAAGCACGAACACTTCTATCAGGTGCTTAATAAACTATGTGAATTTGAGTAAGACAGTTATTCTATAGGGTCTGACTTGTTCCTCAACCTATATTCTAAAGGAATGTTTGTATTATAAATTACCCATTGGTGGAGACTAAGTTTTCTGTTCCCCTAACTTTGTTTGATTCAACTTGATGCAAATTTAATCTTTATCTTTTCTATATCTGTTGTATCAATCTATTAAATAATACCAAATAAAAGCCTTTTCATTTTGTTTGGAGATCCTCTTGATTGAATGTTTCTTATGTGTTTGGTATATGAAAAGTATCATATTATATTTCTTGTCACTAGAAAGGCTTTTATTAGTCTTTGGTGAGGGGATTAATCCTTATCACTAGAAAGCTATGCCTCTTCAAATGCAATGTAAATATAAATTATAGGGAGAATTTTTCTTTGATTCATTGTTACATGTCACATATGTTCCTATTGGTTCTGTTCTAATCTCTTTTAACCAAGCCAATTAGATGAAGTTTGAGGCTTTTAAATTGGCACTATAATCTTCTTGTTTTGGTAGGGGAAGGAAAATAAGCACAATAATATAATTTCCATTATTCATGTTTTTTTCCAATCATTTACTCTTTCTCACGTTCTGTTCTCCCTCCATTTACCATTGAATGAAAAATTGCAGGTTGTTAAAAATGTTGCTTCTCAATCATTGGAAGTGAAGAAGCACATGTACTATTGACCCTATTGATCAATAGTCTTATTGACCCTAGAAAAATGTCCTATTGACCCTCAAGTAGTTATACCCCAGTTTCATGAGCTGTAGTATTATAAAATGTTAAATTTTGTTAGATAATGAATTGTTGTTATGAGGCCATCATTCTCTTGCTTTTTCTGTTTCATTCTTTAGGCATCCAAATGAAGAATAGCTATCAATTAATTGTTTCCAGAAGGACCTGGGGGACACAAATCCATTGGTCCAGGCATGGGCACTTCGTGCCATGGCAGGAATTCAAATCAAGTGGTCAAAATGATCTTGGACAAGTGGCTAATGACATGAAGTATAAAGCTGAAGATGCTGCCTCGAGGGCTATAGAGTCATTCAAATCTACGGCATCCGGTATTTGCTCGATCTTTGCACTTTCTATTATGATTCTATTGTGAATTCAACTTTGATGCAATCATCATATTGTGTTACATAGTATATAGTATATATGGTTAAGTCTCTCACACTTAATCCTAGAATGGCCTTTGTCTTGTTTATTTAGGAGCTTCAGAGTATGCATCTCAAAGGGTAGCAGATGCTAGGGAAACAATTTCAGGAGCCATGGGGTATGAAAGGGAAAATGCTGGCCAGGCTTATGACGGAGATGGCAAGATCATCAGAATGCCAACAGATAGAGAAACTGATGCAAAAATCATGATGCAATAAGCCATGGGTAATGCTAGAGAAAGAATGGCAGATACCTATGAGAATGCTAAGCAGACGATGTCCTCCGCGTCGGACAAGGCTTCAACCATGGCACAAAATGCTAAAGATAACATGGCCGAGTCCATGAGTTACGGAAGAGATAGAGCAGCCAATGCTTATGAGGAGGGTAAGCAGAAAATAAACATGGCTTCGGATATGATGTCAGAAAAATTGTATGATGCCAAGAACTCGATGGGTGGGGCGGTGGAATATGCCAAGGACAAAGCAAACAATGCTTATGATAGAACCAGAGAGAGAATGAGGATGGCTTCATAGAGAACCTACGATGTAAAGAATAAAGTAAAAGGAGCAATGGAGTATGGAAGAGATAACGCAGGTGATGCCTATGATGGAGCCAAAGAGCAAATGAACGTGGTTGGAGATAGGGCCTATGATGCTTGAGACAAGATGGGTGGGGCAATGGAATATGGAAGACAAAAAATGGCAGAAACTTTTGACCAAGCTAAGCAAGAAGTTGATCAGGCATACCAGTCAGCAAAGGATACCATGTCCAGGGAGGCTAAGGATCGTTACGAAGCTGCCAAGGAGAAAGTTTCAGATGCCACAGCGAATCTTGGAGCTTCCATGAGGAACACCCAATATCTATGAGGGTATGTTAAGTTCCCTACATAAAAATATAAGAATGTGTATTTCAGTTAGTCTTTTGTCTTTTTCTGCAAAGCTATCGAGTACTATTTTCTTCTTGTAATGTGTTTGTTTTGTTAAGAGATGCAAAAGCACTTGTTAAACTCTTTCCTTATGAAAATGGGAACACAAGTCATGTGTTCTTGTCCCTAATGGTAGGAGATGTATTAGTGTAGATTCACACAGGTTTTGCACTTTGCAGCCCACTATAGGTTATGTATCTAGACTAAGATAATATTGTGCAGTTAGTGTATCCTGACTTTGATTATGTTGTTGGGCCCCTTTATTAACATGCGTGATTTGTCATATTTGTTATAATGAAAGCATAATCATCATATCAACGATGCATGGTGTTATTAGAGGCAATCCCATCTTCCAACACTACCAAAGGAAATTTAATTTCCTGCCCGTGCAGGCCAAAAAATTATTTGTTTAATACGGTAAAAACGACGGTTAAAACTACATTTTTAAACGATAAAAAATGTCATTTTCATCCGGTAAAAATGGCGGCTTGTAACTGCCATTTTAAACACATGAAACGTCTTTTAAACACGGTAAAAATGGCGGTTTTAAAAGCCGTTTTAACCAATAAAAATGTTATTGTCAGGGTAAAAATGGCGGTTCAAAATGCCATTTTAACCAACTAAAAATGCCGTTTTAATCCGGTAAAAATGGCGGTTTCAAAGCCATTTTAACCAACAGAAACGCCATTCTGTTAGGGTAAAAATGGCAGTTCATAAACGCCATTTTAACCAACCAAAAATGCCGTTTTACCTTGGAAATAACGGCGGTTTGAACCGCCGTTTTAACCAACCAAAAAAACCGCCGTTTTATTTGGAAATAATGGCGGTTCGAACCGCCGTTTTAACCTATCCAAAAACTGCCGTTTTAACCCAGAAAATTGTGGCGGTTTTCTGAAAACCGCCATAATAACCAGAATGGCGCCCAGAATTACGTCACTTCCTAAAACCGCCGTTCTTGGTAATAATGGCGGTTCAAACCGCCATAAATACCCAAAAAAACTGCCGTTTTAACCAGAATTTTTTGTAGTGTCCTCCTCACTACACTCCTTAGTTGATCCTTCACATCACTCAAGGAAGATGTCTTGATTGTTTGAGCGTAGCAAGGCTAAGCGGTTCACCGCTTCAGCTATGTTTGCCATGAACTCCCCTTGCTTCTTTCGGAACCCTTCTTGCTCTTGGAAGAATGCTTGAAGGTCTTGTTGCTCTTAAGACAAGGGTTGGAGAACTTTACAATTAGGAAAAAAAGAAGGTTCAATGGTGGAGAGAAAGGTTGTTTAGTTGAAAGGTGTGTTATGTGGGTGAGGGTATTGAGGTGGTGTGTAAGGAGGTGATGGTTCATATGGTTGGTGGCAAGGTGTATAGACATTTTGATTCCATAGATGTGGATGGTGTGGTGTTTGAAGGATTGGTGTTTGGGGGTTGTGTAGGGGGTACCGTTCATACCTTTGGGTTTGGTATGCACATAAGGGAGGGTTTGGCTCGTTGTAGTCTGGGGAAGATTGCTCCTCCCTCAATTAATTCTCCCATTCCATGATGCAATCCCAATTTGAATTCATCATACCCTACAATACAATCACAACTAAGTTCCAAGCAACAAGGGTGATAGCTCATAGAAAAAGTAGAAAAGAAAAGCAAAAGACATAAATACACAAGAAAAATAAACACCTAAGTATTAACAAAAACAACCAAACAACCAAAAATAAGATATTTACACTATTGACATATTCATAACAACCAAAAACATAACACCGATTGTATCCCCAGCAACGGCGGCAAAAACTTGATGATGAAAATTATTGTTGATCTAGAATTTTACAAAATAGAATCTCTTCGTTGCAAGTATAGCCCAAATCAACAACTAACTTCCAACATCAAAGTTTAATTTTTCGAATACAAATTAACTAGAGTAATTCAACCTCGGATCATTCTCCCTAGGAATGCAATTGAGATGTCACTTTCTTAGTTGTGAGGAAAAGGGGTTTTGAAATCAAGGAACTAAAGATTAAAAGAACTAAGATATAAAAGAACTAGTAAATTATCAAAAAGGAAATTAATGCAAGTAAAAAGGAAGCATAAAATGCATAAAAAAGCCTTGACTTGGGAATGAGAATTAAGGAATCCTATTATCGTCATAACCACAACTATGGCAACTATGATGAGTCAATCTCGCTTCGTCAACTCCTAACATCGAGGAGTAAGTCAAGCAAGTATAATTGACCGTAATCCATAAGTCCTAGCTAACTTACTAATTTCTTAGTAAAAAGCTAGCGTCAATGGAAACGAGAATCAACTAACTACCCAAGAATTACCACTAAATGTCGGACATTATGACTCTAGTATCCTAGGAACTCATTTCCCAAGCCAAGGTGTGAAAATATACTCAAAATTACCAAGTGGCATTTTCACAAACACTTGGTGGGCATAAAACCAAAACATAGGAAATTGCAAAGGAAAATAAAAACTATAACCAACTATTTACAATATCAACAATAAACATTCAATCAAGCAAATATAAACCATAAAACACAAAATTCATCAACCAAAACTTCAAGAAACTAAAATTGCAAATATTCACAAGTTCCTTGGTGGTATAGAATTTCACCATTGAAATCTCGTTGCAAGTATAGTTCTAAACCAACAAAGAATCCTCACATGCAAAAATTTGAGTTGTCACATGTACAAACCCCAATGAAAATTAACCGAAGTATTTAGACTCCGGGTCATCTCACAAGGAATTGCAATGAAGTGATCAATTATTGGCTATGAAAATGCAACGGGGGTTTGATTTTATAGTTTGACAAGAAAAGTAAAGGGGCAAGAATTTAAATGACAAGAAGAATAAATCAAGCAAGTAACTAAAGAAAGCAAGTAATAAAGAGAGACATTCATGGCAAGGACTTGAGAATATAGGCTTTCTATCCTAGTCATTAATCATAACAATACTTAACAAGAATTTATCTTATTTCGTCATCCCCAATGTTGGAAGAAGGTGTAGGTTATCTTTCATTAGAGAAAATCAAACAAGACTAGTTAATCTCAAGTCAAAAATTCTAATCAACTCACTAATTGAATTAGCAAGAGATTAGAGTCATTGAAAATGATATTAACTAACAACTCTAGATCACCAATCTAAATTGGATATTAATGACTCAAGATTGCCCAATTACTCTTCCCAAGCCAAGAATGCTCAAAATCTACTCTAAAGCCCAACCAAGCATTTTGTCAAACACTTGGTGGGTGTACAAGGAAAGCATAATAAATGTGCAAGAATAATAAATCTACCAACTACCAATTGCAAGAAAAGTAAGATCACAACTTAAATCAACAATAAAAGAACATCAAACATTAAATTGCATTAAATGTAAACCAAATCCAACATGAGTTCATCATCACAAAAGAGAGCATAAAAGAAAAATTAACACTACAAACTAAGAGAAGGAAAGTGTAGAAGCAAGAATTCATAAAGGAAATGAGATGAAATCATGAAATTGGACCTAGATCTAAGATGGAAATGTCCTAAGAACCCTAATTCTAGAGAGAAGAGGGAGCTTCTCTCTCTAGAAACTAACCTACATGATGCTAAGTTACAAACAATTGCTCCCCCCTTGCCCAAGCTTGAATTCTTCATGAAATAGCATCAGAAATGAGTTGGATTGGGCCTAAAATGAGCTACAAATCGCCCCCAACGAGTTGCCCAAAATGGACCCACACTAATCCATCGGTGCGTGCACGTCATGTATGCGTACGTGCCTCTATACGTCAGGAAACTATGGTAAATTTTATATCATTTTGAAGCCCCAGATGTTAGCTTTCCAACACAACTAGAACCGCCTCATTTGGACCTCTTTAGCTCAAGTTATGGTCGATTGAGTGCGAAGAGGTCAGGCTTGATAGCTTTGCGATTCCTTCATTTCTTCATGAGTTCTCCCACTTTGCATGCTTTTCTCCTCACTTCTTCCATCCAATACTTGCCTTATGAACCTGAAATCACTCAACAAACATATCAAGGTATTGAATGGAATTAAAATGAATTGAATTTAGCTATTTTAAGGCCTAAAAAGCATGTTTTCACACTTAAGCACAAATTCATGGAGAATTGCAAAACCATGCTATTTCATTGAATAAATGTGGGAAAAGGTGATAAAGTCTCCCAAATTAAGCACAAGATAAATCACAAAATTGGAGTTTATCAAATCTCCCCACACTTAAACCAAGCATGTCCTCATGCTAAGAATAAAGAAGGACAAGAAAAGGGTATGAACATTTATTCAATGCAAACAAACTATATGCTCCTATCTATATGCATGCAACTAAATGCAAAATGATTCTACCTACTTGATCAAAAGTAAATCAATCTCCAAGAATATATATCAAGTAGGGCTAACTGGCTAAGTAGTATGATAACTCATGAATTCTACCAATTCAAATATCAAAATGAAGTTCAAATAGACTTGCAAGAAGAAAGCTCATGAAAGCTGGGAACAAGGAATTGAGCATCGAACCCTCACCGGAAGTGTATCCGCTCTAGTCGCTCAAGTGTATAGGGTCGATCACTCAATTCTCTTCTACTCATGCTTTCCAAGATTTATTTTTCATCTAACAATCAACAATTATTCAATGCATGCATACATTCATCATGAGGACTTATTCATACGTTGTAATAGGGCTAGGGTAAAGGTAGGGGTGCATATGGTCAAGTGAGCTTGAAATTTGAATCTTTGATTAACCTAAGCTCTCACCTAACACATATAACAACCTATACAATTCTAATACACAACCTAGCTACCCATGATTTTCACTTTTTCACATACTCATGCATTCTTCTTAATTCACCACACATATGCATTGATTTTTATTGAACTTCACTTTGGGGCATTTTTGTCCCCTTTTTATTTCTTTTTCTCTTTTTTTTTCTTTTTCTATATATATATGTTCTTTTTCTTTTTCTTTATCATTTTTTTTAGTATATACAAACATATCAATGCATATGGTTTTACATATAGTGCATGAATATGTACCCAATTCCCAATATTTTTAACAAAAATACAAAAACATACTTTTCTCTCAACCAATGTCCCAAGTTTCCCATACCCAAATGATACACACCCTCACTAGCCTAAGCCAATCAAAGATCCAAATTAAGGGACATTTATTATTTTTCACTTAGGGGTGTTGATGTGCTAAAAATTAAGAACAAAAGGGATTAAATAGGCTCAAATTCGGCTAACAATGGTTGATGAAAGGTAGGCTATTTGGGTAAGTGAGCTGAATGAAATGATGGCATCAATCATATAAATGCATGTATACATTGAATAATGGACATAAAGAATCAAACAAATCAAAGATTACAATCATAGAGAGAGAATAATGCACACAAGAATGAAAATAAGTGGTTATAAAATGTAACCACGCAATTAGGCTCAAAACTCACATGCTTGTGTTATTAGCTCAAAAACCATGTTCCAAAATACATTCTTCAAGCAAGTTTGTCATAGATTTTTTTTCAAATTGGTAGGGTGCCCTAAAAATAATTTTTCTTGGAAAAGAAATCATCACCCTAACCAAGTAGTCCTAACATAAAAAAAATGGTGAAATATGTACAAATTATAACTAGCATGCAACCTATCATGTAATGCAACAACTAATCTAACAAAGGCAAAAAAAATTGAAAAATTGGTGTTGGAAGGAAATTGTTACCCATGGAGATCGGTCGGACGACCTCCCTACACTTAGAAATTTGCACCGTCCTCGGTGCATGCAAAGAAGAGCAAGGTGGACGGGTTGCTACAACTAATGAGCTCCTTCAAAAGGTTGTGCGGGTGAACTTGTTTGTTGCCCCATTTAGAAGCTCTTTCTTTTCCTCATTTGGTGGCCAACCTCAAAGGAGAGAAAAAGAAAGAAAAGTAAGCCTACAACAAAGATATGAAAGCAATTAGAACATAGGCGGGGGCTAATGCCAAATAAAAGTAAGGTTCTCTACTACATGGTAGCTAAAACATGTGAGTGAGAAAACAATATAAGCTAAGGCATATTAACTAATACCCTATGCAAGAACAAGTTAAAGCATGAAGAGCATGTTGAACATCAAGTTCAAACGAAAATTGACACAAACAAGATTAGGGATAAGCATGAGAGTATTTGGTCCTATCCTAACACAATGTATAAAAACAAGGGATCATGAGTTAGGAAGGACTAAAGCAATAATCTTGTGTGTAGAGTGAATATCACAATTAATGTCAAACAAGTCACAAAGCACCAAGATTAACCAAGAAATTCTCAACAATTGAGTAAGAAAATTCAACACCATTATTCAAATAAGAAGCTAAAAAAAAAG
Organism: Arachis ipaensis; assembly: GCF_000816755.2. Classification (NCBI taxonomy): domain Eukaryota; kingdom Viridiplantae; phylum Streptophyta; class Magnoliopsida; order Fabales; family Fabaceae; genus Arachis; species Arachis ipaensis. The sequence goes on from NC_029789.2 coordinate 55,868,795, forward strand.
AAAGTAAAAACAAGCTATAAAAACAAAATGAAAATGTAAAGAATAGAAGTATGCGAATGCAATGGACAAAAGAAAATAGAAGATGAGAAAAAACTCTTTTTTTTTTGCGACGCGGACGCATCATGCACGCCCAAGCGTCGATGCGCAGATTGGCAGAAGGACGCGTACGTGCCATGTGCACTTACGTGTGGATGCAGCAGGGACAATCCCGCGTACGCGTGGATTGCCAGCACAAAGTAGGCATAAAGTGGGCACAACTCTCGGGTTTTAGTACTAGAAGTTGTGAAACCACGCCGGCGCGCAAGCGCATAGCGCGCTTGCGCGCCGATGCGCGTTTTTTTTTAAAGAATCTTAGAACAAAAACAGGGCACTTTCCTAATCTACAAGCATTCTAAAACAATCACAAATCAAATTTAGCAACAATTCTTTTTAGTTTTTGAAAAATTTTCAAATACAAAACAAATAAAACTTACACCTCAAGCAAAATGCAATTTAACAACAACTAAACTAATCAAAACAAACTAAGTTGGTTTTTTTTTTTGAAAAATTTTCAAATACACTAAAAACAAAACTTATACTACAAGCAACCTACTTTAACAACAATCTAAACTAATCAAAACACACTACTACAACCTATCATCGAAACAAAATGTATAAGAGAATAGAAAAGAAGAAAACTACCTATAATGGTAACTCCAATCACTTATTAAGTATATATACAAGAGAATGGAAAGAGTTTACCATGGTGGGGTGTCTCCCACCTAGCACTTTTAGTTTAAGTCCTTAAGTTGGACATTTTGTGGGGGTCCTTGCTAGGGTAGTTTATGCTTGAATTCATCCTTGAATCCCCACCATTGTTTGCATCTCCAATGTCCACCGGGATCCCAAATTAGGTGCACAAGGCCTTCAAGTAAGCTTAGGTAGATGACAAGGTCCCAAGAGTTTTGATTGTTGAAATAAATTCCGGGGTCCCAAACCTTGTTCTTTCACGCATCTTCTCGTTGACTACCATAGTTAAGTTTGGGTGACAAGGCTTGTGAATTCTCAATTAAGCATCCAAACATTCTCCTAGACCCATAAAATTTGGTTCTACACCAACCATTACTATTCAATTTCAAGCATGCAACCATCATGAACTTGGAGTGATGTTTCCAACCACTACACAATTCTCTCCTACTCTTAACTCCACAAAGAGCTCTAAGTTGACCATCATTTTCAATCGAACCATATTCAAGTGGGAAAGTAAAGATTAGAGATAAGAATTTTACCCACTTGAATGTTGTGTAGTGTGGTGACTTAGGAAGGGGGACTTCCCCACACTTAGCCAATACGAGGTCTACGCCCTTGTGCTCCTTCTTGACTACCTCCACCTCTTTACAACTTTCCTCAACATCAACCTCTTCCTCTTGGTGGCTTTCTTCCAATTCAATTTCTTCTTCATTGCTCACCAAAGGCATGAGAGGTTGTGCATCTTCTTCTTTGTCCTCAATTTCAAGCCCAATGAGAGAGGATTCAATTGTAGATAGGAACTCCTCAATGATTGATTCCATCTCTTGATCAACCTCTTCAAAGTCTTCAATCATGATATGCTTTGGAGGTTGTACACCCTCCTCAACATCGACATCAAGCATCTTGGAAGATGGCTCTATAATTCTATATCCCTATGGACTTCCAACATCTCCTAGGTCTTCAACCACTCCTTCTGGCTCAATTGTCTTAACTTCCTCCCCTTGTGCCAATTCTTTCTTCAACTCCTCTTCTTCACCTTGAAGCTCCAAACTCACTCCATCACTAAGCTCCTTGGTTGCTTCTCCACATTCATCAATGGGAGTACCTTGGTTGCTTAGGCTTAGTCAGGAGGAGACCATGTTGCTAACGGCTTCTGCTATGATAGCCATCTTGGCTCCTAGCTCCTTAAACTCCTTTTTCGTCCCCTCTTGTTGCCTTTAGAATTGAGAGTCAAGATCTCTTAGTTCTAGCGTGAGGGCATCATTGGGGGCAGTGGTGAAAGAGAGGGTTCATTGTATGAGGGAAAGTCGTTAAAGCTTGAGATGGACCTGGGGGACAGATTGTCGAACCATTTAATTGCTGTCTTCATCAAGGTAGTCGGGAAGGCTTTGCATCGAGTTGCGTCTGAGGCATCGGTGAGATACATTCTACTTCTGAAGTTGCTGAGATGATGGTTGGGATCTGATGTGCCATCGTACAGAGTCATGTCGGGAGGTTTAAAGTCTTTTGATATTTTGGCCTTCATGATCTCTTTGGTGAATGGGTCTTGGTCCTTGCGGGAACTATCTTCGTGGCTGGATCGAGTAGTTTTAGATTTGAGATCGGCTTCGAGCTTTAGGAGCTTGTCCTCTAATTCATGGCGTCGCCTAGCTTCCCTTCGTAGGTCTCTCTCGGCTTCCGGTTGATACTCGACCTCTTTTTTGAGTTATTTTAGGCGATCCTGAAGTGCCTCCATGGCTCCCGTGTTTGGTAAATTCTTGTCTTTATAAGGTTGAGAAGCATCGTCTATTGTGACCTCTGCATTCTTGTGTGGCGTTCTGTTCTCCAAATCTGAATTGTGGTCGTTGTCAAGGTTGTCCACCATGATGATGGGATGACCTCCAGATTCCCCGGCAATGGCACCAATGTTCCGAGGGTTACCTGAAACTGTAGGTCGATCTCGGATGAGATCTTCTGTACTGATCAGAGCTGATGTGTCTGACTTGTGGGTGGTGGCCGGAGCTATCGTGTCCGACTTGTTGGACTGGTGGTGGTGCTGATCCTTCGTCACCAAAGGGTGGTGGTACCTGCAAGGGACTCCGATGCTTAAGTTAGCAAGGGTATTAAGCAGGTTTTTAGCAGAATCAAAGTATGAGTTATACCTGGGTGCTCCAGTGTATTTATAATGGTGTGGAATGACCTTTCTAGAGATAAGATAGTTATCTTATCTTATCTTATCTTTGAGTGAAGTCATCTTATATTTAAGGGAACTGCCCTTATCTCTCTAGGCTTGGGCTGCCTTTGGTTTTGGGTCGTGTTCCTCTTGTTTGGGCCCTTTTTGGGCTTCTTCTTGGTGATTTGGCCGAACTTTTTAAGAAGAAGTCAGATAGTCCTGACCTGAAGAGGTCGGTGGACTTGTGATGACAAGTCATCTTAGCCTAGTTTCACTAGCCTTTTTCTTTGATTTTATTAGGTTTTATGCACTTTCTTGCATTATAAGTTAGTAATTTGGATTGGAATTGCATGGCTTCTTTGAATCAAATAACCACCATTTATTTGATGCTAAATCATGAGGTTGAAGCCAAATTTAATTGATTTTTAATGATTTATAAGCCTTGTGAAATTTGTGATACTTCGATTGGTTGATTTGATTACTTGTAGGTGAAGAAAGAAGAAAATAAGAAAAGCGTGGCTTAAGGAGCGTGCCCAAAGGAAATAAGAAACGTTTCCAATGGAAGCAAAAAGCGTGCCCAAGAGAAGAAAAGCTTAGCAACAGCAAGGAAGAAGGAAAGCTAAGTTGATAAAGCAAACTGAGCCTCACAAGGAAAAATGGGAAAGGACAAAGCACCAAGCTCAGTTCAATTAGTCAACTGAGCACTAAAGAAAGCAAGGAGACAACATGAAGCTCAGTTCACTAATTGAGCGTTATCGGGGGCTCTTAAAAATTAATTCAAGATGAAATCCCAAGGAGTGAAGCCTCAAGGTGTCGAACTCATGACCCAAGGAAAAGCAAGGAACGCTCCTTGCAAGGAAAACAAGGAAAAATGGGCCAAAAAGCCTTCCCCAAGGTTCGAACACGGAACGTCACGCTACCTAGCTTGCAAGGGAAATTAGCCAAAAAGCATTCACCAAGACTTGAACCTTGCACCTAATGGATGACAAGAAGGCGCTACTCTAAGGAGGCAAAGGCGCTCAATTGCTTTACTTAACTGAGCGCTACATTATATTGCTAGGCATAAGGAAAATTGGCTCCACAAATTGCATTCAGTGGGATTCGAACTTGGGAGCCTCTCACTTGCAAGGAAGGAGCGCTACTCTTGGTGAAAGGAAAATGAGCCAAGATGGCTCCCGCAAGGTTCGAACCTGGAGCTTCCTTGTACAAGCACTCCTTACACTCCACTCTTCCAAGGGAATTTGTATCCATTTGCCTCCACCAGGATTTGAACCTGGGACCATGAAGACAAGAGCAAGGCACCACCAAGGAGAGCTCAATTGGTTTTCCCAACTGAGCACTACTCTCCCCAAGCTTCCCACTCTTTAGCGCAACAAAATGCTCACCAAGGGGGTGTGACACGCAACAAGAAGCACCAAGGAGCAAGCCTTGTGCGCACCATGACACGGCCAAGACATAGAGCTCAGTTTAAAATTCCAACTGAGCTCTATTGAAAATCAATTCAATCAAGGCTGGGTGCATCAAAATTGGACACGGACAGCAGCACTTGGGGGCTCAGTTTGGTTTTCCAACTGAGCTTTCCCCTGGAAGGTTCAATATTGGGCCAAGAATTCACTAAAAATTCAATTTAATTCATTTCTTCACCAAATTTTAAAGCCCACCCAAATTCGTAGATCTAAATTAGGAAGTGTATAAATAGGTGTTAGTTTGATTTAGAGAGGACCTTACCTTTGAGACCTCTAGACTTTACTTTGAATTTTCCTTTTAACTTTCATTTTCATTTTGAGTTTTTACTTTTGAATTTGGATCTTAGATAATTTGGAAGGAGAATTGATCTCTCTTCTTCCTTGTTCTTGCTTGAGCACTCTTTTATTTTCTTGCTTTTGATCTTTGGTGAAGAATTGAAGAACTTCTGTTTCAATCTCACCTTGAGATCTCTTGTTTACTTTCTCTGCATAATTGAATTTCCATTTCTGTTTACTTTACTGCTTCATCTTCTCTTTAATTCTACAATTTACTTCTGCAATTTACTTTTCATTTCCTTTTGTAATTGTTCTTGTTGGATCAAGGAAAGATTTGAGATCTAGACTTGTTATCTAGTCTCTTCCACTCCTGAGATCTTCAACTACTTTTAAATTGCTGCAAATTAAGCATTGCTCATTTTCTATTTTTTAAATTTTCAAAGCAATTTTACTTTTCTGTTGAGATCTAGTTCAATTCAATTACTCCTCTACTCTTTTGTTTATTACAATTTACCTTTGCTTGTTTAAATTCTGTAATCCCAATTCCCAATTCCTTTTACAATTCAAGCAATTTACATTTCTTGCACTTTAAGATTTAGCCATTTACCTTTCTTGCAATCTAAGTTTCTGTAATTTACCTTACTTGCTCTTTAAGATTCTGCTTCTTTACTTTCTTGTTCTTTAATTTACTGCATTTTACCCCTCTCCCTTTACATTTCAAGCAATTTAGTTTCTGTCAATTGCAAACCACTCAACCAATACTTGATTCGCTTGACTAAATCAACCACTAAACTAAAATTGCTCAATCCTTCAATCCCTGTGGGATCGACCTCACTCATGTGAGTTATTATTACTTGATGTGACCAGGTACACTTGCCGGTGAGTTTGTGTTGGATCATTTTCCACACATCAACTTGTCGTTGAACATCCCGGGTCGGACAGCTCGACCCAGGATATGAACAGCTTCCTTCTCAAAGGTTTCCATGAGAATCTCTCTGGCTTTGTAAACTTTAGTTTTTTGCAAACGTTGCCTTAAGGTCCTCTCAGGTTCAGGATCAAAATCAAGAAGGGGTTCCTTGTCCTTGTTTCTGCTCATAAACAATAAGAAACAAAGAAAAGGTGGGACTATGTCAGAGTATAGAGATCTCCCAGTGAGCTATCTTAAAATGAAATAAAATAAGATAAAGTAAGCAATTAACAAAAAAGTAAATTAAAAAATAAGAATGCAAGAATTAATCTTAAAATTGTCAAAAAGTAAAACCAAAAAGATTTGAAATTTTTGAAATTCAAAAAGAAAAAGGAAATACTAAAGGACACCAAACTTAGAATTTGGAATTAAATAACTAAAACAAGATTTGAATTTAAAGGGAAAATAAATAAGATAAAATCAAAAATTAAGAAAAATAAGCAATATAGGAACCAAAAATTAAAGAGAAAAATAATTTAAAAAAATAGCAAAAATACCTAATCTAAGTAACAAGACAACCGGTAGTTGTCAATCCCCGGCAATGGGCCCAAAAATTTGGTGCGCAAAATTAGAACTCGCATAACTTAACCAGCAAGTGCACCGAGTCATCCAAGTAATACCTCAAGTCAGTGAGGGTCGATTCCACGAGGATTGTCGGACTGAGAAAGTAATAGTTATCCTCATGGGCTTAGTCAGGAAAACAGTAAAAGATGGTTGTTGTTGAAAACACATAAAACAAATAAATATCAAAGCGATAAAAGATTGGTGTAAAATCAATATAAGAAAACAGTTAAGGTCTCAGAGATGTTTATCTTTCTGGATTAATACTTCTCACTAACTATTTTAACAATGAATGATTCATTCTATGGCAAACTGTAAGTGATTAACCCTAATTCCTTAATGATTAATCTCCTCTGATCCTCATCAAATGCCACTCCCGTGGTCATTCAATTCGAATTGGAGGGTGAAGTTCAGAAAAATAGTTTATACCACAAAGGCCTTAATCACCCCAAATTCCGGTTGAACAGATGTTCCTATGTCCCCAACAGGTTGTGGATTAGCCATTTATGAGGTGTGTTCTCAAACTGTGGTTCTAGCGACCTCTCCCAAGTATCTCAAGAACCCATGTAGAAAAATGGTCATACTTCCGTTCCACCCAGTTTCATTAGATTAAGAATGAAAACACACCTTAGAATTGAATCAAACATATATTAAAATAGAAAAGTAATAATGTTAATCCATAGAAATAAACAGAGCTCCTAACCTTAACCAGGAGGTTTAGTTGCTCATAACTTACAAAGAAAACATGGTTCTGAAAAGATGTAGAAGGAAGATGATCCTAAACCTAATTGATCTCTTCCTCTAAATACTAACCTAATAATAAATGCTAACCTAAAAGACATTATTTTAAATTAAAGATTACAAAGATAAAATAAGATAAAACTAATAAGTGCTAAATCCACTTTGGAGGCCCACTAGAATATGAAACGGACTGCTTGCTGGCGTTTAGCGCCAGGATTGGGCGTTAAACTCCCAGATGGGAAGCACGCCTCTAACTTTATGCCCCTTGCTGGAATTAAACGCCAGGTGGGCATTTAGCGCCTAAGGAGGAGCTGTCAGCATTTTTCTTTCTTGCTCCAGGCTTCTCCAAACTGCTCCGAATTTTACCTAAAACTATAAAAACACAAGAAAAACTCAAAGTAGCATCCAAAGATGATTTTTTGCACTAAAATCAAGTAAAAATAAATAAAACTTATTTCAAAGAAATATAATAATAACTAAAAAAAGGGTATAAGATGCTCACCCATCATAGAGCAGCCCTAAACAACCAAAATCACAATATCTCAACATACACTTAACCAAAAATGCAAATTAAAGGGAAAAACAAAACTGGACAAGGAGCTTAGAAATACTCACCACAATACCTAGATAGAATTGAAGAGGAGGAGGAGCGCGATGCATGACTGCAAACGGCTCGTCAATCGGGGCACCGGAGAGAAAGTTATAGTGGTTTGAAGTTTCAAGGAGGCTAGGGTTTCTCTCTTCTTCCCTCTCCTCTCTATTCTCGGATTTCTCTCATAAATGGGGGAGTATGGTGGCTGAAAGTATGTTTAGTGATGTTATATATATCTGGGCTTAGGTCTGCTTGGGCCCGGTTCACTCGGTTTAGCCTATTTGGCTAAACTTTGGGCCAAAACCTTTAAAGTTAGCATTTTAATTCGCATTTTAAATATTTTTACTTTCTCAAATCATAAATTCTAGTTTATTAACTTTTCTCGCTCATATTTAATTTTCTCAGCTGCAGTATTGGATAGATTTCAGCCGGTACTGCCGGCTAAAATGCCACTTCGTGTTTTTACACCAAAAGCTATGTTTTCTGACTCAGAAAAATTCACTGAGTCCAAATATCATATTTAAATTATCAAATTATGATCCTAAAATTTTCACTCATTTTTGTCCATATTAAATTAATTACTTAACTATTTACGCTTGGACAAGGATTTACAATGATCAAGTGAAATTGATGAGATTTGATGATGACATTGAGATTTAATATGAAATGAATTGATGAATTGATGGAATGATTTGAGATATAAAAATGGTTTGATTTTGGAAGCTGTTTGATTTTTAATTTTTTTGATTTTATAAATATTTTGATATTAGAAATGATTTTGATTTATTGGAAATGATTTGAAAAGAATTTTAGAAATGGTTTGGCTGGGACCCGAAAAGGTTGGCAAAGTCCGAATTTTAGAGGAGATGCTGCCAAAATTTTGTTATAAAATTTGAGACTTTGTTTGAAATATTATTTAGAAAAAGATTGGATTTGAGAAATTGTATTATTTGATTTTTGATTTATTAAGAAAATAGTTATGTTTCGAGTTTAATTCATTTAAGAAAAGTATATGTTTTGAAGTCGACTTAGTAAGAAAAGAATTATTTTACAATTTTAACTTATTTGAGGAAAGTATTATGTTTTAAGGTTGATTTAAATATGAAAAGGGCTTATGTTTTGAATTTGACTTAAGAATTTTATTTGGAGGAGTTTTAGTGAATTTTAAAAGTAATTGAATTTTGATTGAATGATTTCATTTTGCGACATCTTGGAAAAAGTTAAAGAATTAGTTTTAAGGATGTAACTGGGATTGGTTTTAGTTTTGAAATTGGTTCGGAACTTCTAATTTGTATGATTTGGTTTTGATTTGATTTAGAAACTTTATTTAGTTAATTCAATTTAAGAGAATAATGATTTTTAAGGATTTCTAACGAACTTAAGGAAATGAGATTGGTTGTCGCTCCCCTAAAGTTTAGAAGCCTTGTTGAGGGGTTTAACTAATAAATGGTTTTCCTTTGTCTTTTGAAAGAAGAATTGGTTTAAGTGAAATTATTTTAAAGGTTTTGGAGAATGTCACAAAGAGGTGGTATTGGTTTTAAAAGAAAAAAAGAAGATAAATTGGCATGTGTGATTATGGGAAGGTCACGAGAGGGTGATGATAGTATGGTTTAGGTGCCGAAGGATAAATGTTAACAAGCCGTGGGCTTTGTGTGAATAATTTTGCAGGGATGCCCGTAAATATGGAATGCCTTCCAGGAGAAGGGATCACATGCTTCAGTTGGAGAATCAGCGCCTGTAAGTACTTGTAGAGGTCATGTTTGACATAATTCAACTAGAGAATCAGTGTCTGCAAGAAGTAGGAACTTGCAGAGGTTATGTCACTGGAATGCCTTTTCCGACTTGCAAGTTAGATTTCGTCGGGTGTGAGTTGAAACCGACAAATGAGCTCATTACTTGCGATTGGAATAGACATGCATCATCCTTGTTTGTATTTTTTGCATTTGGTTCGGTGTTGTGAATTGTTTGTTTTTGCTTGAGTGTGTTTGTGATTTTCATTGCTTGTTAATTTGAACTTCTATGACTGGTTATTGTTCTTGCTCCCTGTGTCGGGCTGCGAATGACTGAACTGTGATAATACAAATTTAACTATCTATCCCCAATCCTACTAAGAACTCCCCAGTTTTTGCCCCTAATTTTTACCCCTTTCAGCTATAATTACGAAGGTTTAGTGCGGAGCTACAGGAGCATAGAAGAGTATGTTACAAGTGTAACGACTCAATTTCTAGTATGTCATGATCATACTAGAAATTGAGCGCTACCAACTTGTCTTCCTAATTATTATCTATTATTTATTATATGAGCCTGATTCGTTGTTAAAAGCATAGTTATTTTGTGAGGTACTTTTTGTTAAATGTTTGGATTAATAAACAGAATCATTCATAATCAATTCACAAATAATAGAAGATAAAACAATTATAAACAACCACATATAAATACATCTCAAATAGCTAACAACATTTAGTCATCTAACCTTTACTGGAATATAGATCTTGGTTAGAACACCCCTACAAGTAGCTAGTTAATAACTATATACATATATGTACATACAACATCCCAGACCCTGACCTATTCAAGAAGTCCCTAAGTTGGCACCCAGGCTAGCCTAGACTCAATACTCACCCAGTCCCTCTAAACTACTAAAGCGAGGGAAAGTACGTTCTAGGTCTTCAAAACTCAAGTCAGGTGGAACATCATCTACGAACCCTCTGCACGATCAGAAATTTCCATATGACGTCTCTCTGGTACCTCATCAAGTAACCACATAACAGGAGTATTGTACACAAGATTTAGGTTAAATTTCGCGTACAAACGAGGTGCATACATTGGCTAGTCTCACAGTATGTTCATATAAATAAAGAACGAGATTCACCCTAGACTCAGAATATTACCTAGAGCGGAATCCTCTTTACGAACGGTCATCAGCGAACTATGGAAGGGTACTCATGCTTCTATCTGAATGGGGGAGGGAGAGAGAAGGGGTAAAAACTAAGGAGTTCTTAGTAGGGCCGGCGTTATTAGTTAAGTTTATTAACTCTATGTTGTTTAGCATACAAATAGCATCATATAGAGAAGCAGTAAAATAGAATACAAATAGAGAAAGCATACATTCATACAAAAATCATAACTAAGGAAATACACAACCAAGTATGATGCATGTCTAACCCTAGTGCAGGTAATGAGCTCATCTGTCTGTTACTAACCCGCTCCCGATGTTACCCAGCAACCTCTGTCTTGATAAGGCCTTCCTGTTGGCAATACCCACTGCAAGCAACCTTTGTCTTGCAGGGTATCCACTACAAGCAACCTTTGTCTTATAGGAGCACAACACACTCACTGTAAGCAACCTCTGTCTTAGATGAGTACAACACACTCACTGTAAGCACCCTTTGTCTTACAGGAGCACACTAATCTCGATACCTCTGTAAGCAACCTCTGTCTTACAGCATAGCATTATAGCTAGGTATCCCAGGAAAGCATTCTCAGTAGTCGCACCACCATCTATCTGACTGCCTCAATACAGCAGATGAACATACAAATATCTCTGGAATTGCCTTCGTGCAACAAATGACCTTTCAACAGGCCCTCTGCTTATTCTCTAATCTCTTTATCATATTACTCTTTTTACTTTGTTTCTTTACTCTGCTCTGACTACTCTTTTCTCTTTGTCTCTTGACTCTGTTCTGGTTTCTCTGTTTAACGTATGTATTTGTAGCTTATGTAAATTTCGGTATAAATAGTTAGCCTATCCCAAGTATAGGTTCATTAAGTCTATACTGAAACATTTTAACTTTTCATATCATACCCAAACCTAGGCTTAACTCAAATACTAACTATGTTGCTCCTAGTTTGTTTACTAATCTCTATTTGTTTCTGTCATTAAAACCTTACAGACTTTTTCTTCGATTTTTATCTTTTCTTCAACCTTTTATGTTTCCTTTGTCTTTACTTCATTAATATGTTATTATCACTCCCTAAGTGTTTTATGAAGGTAATTATCAGATTCTGAGTTTAAAGTTGTCTTTCTAAAGCTTTTACAAAAAATAGCCTTTTTCGCATTATTTTATTATTTTTATTAAAATATTATTTTAATTAAATAATATTATTTAATATCTTATTATTATTTATTATTTTATTAATATATTTTCGAAAATTACCCCATTTTAACTTTTAACCTTTAAAATTCACTTTTTACTACCCGTAACTTTTAATATTTCTACTTTAACCACCCTAACATTTAGAAATTACAAAATAACTCCCCAAACACCAAAATATTTACTTCCTTGCCCTTTTATGGATCAAAAAAGTGTTCTTCATTGTTCTTCACCACACTCAAAGTGTTCTTCGTCTTTTTCGTAAATTTTTCAGATTCTTTCTTTGTTTTCACCCGTTTTTCAATCTTTTCACTAACCGATTTTTACTATAATTCATAATAAATTGGCAGCCACTAAAGTCCCATCTTTTTCACTTAATTTCAACACAAAATTAACCCTAATTTGAGTCCTAGGGTTCGTTTTTCTAGCTGCACTCAAGAACATGTTTCATACCTTGAATATCATCAAATTTCATCAAAATTTCAACAAACTTTCACCAAGAATAACTCATATAAGCAATCAATTTCAAGCATAACCAAATCATATCACAATCACACAACTCAAACACAATTAATCAAGATTAATTTTACCAAACCCTATCTTGATTTGCTGCCTTAAATCCGGTTCTACTTTTAGGTGTTCTTTTTGCACTTTTTCCTCCTAAAACACATCAAAAACAACTTTGAATCCATAAAACCTCAACTGACCAAGCCTTAATCAACATGTTAGGAAGGGATTTCTCACCTTAAATGTGCTGGAAATTGAAGATTCTTGGCTCAAAAGTCAAGCTAAGCAAGAGATCTAAGGAAGAACATCAAGAAAATACATGTTTAGCATGGTTTTCCTTGAAAACTGAATTGAAGAGGGAGGGAGACAGCCATCTCACCTAATTTATATCCATGAAAAGTTACATGGTTATATAGAGGAAGAAGAGAGTATTATTTTGGTGTAATCGGAGTTTTGATTTGAGTTTTAGTTCAGAAGAAATCAAGCTTTGAAGATTAAGAACCAAGAACTTTTCTCTCTTTTCTTTCTCTCTTATTTTCGGCCATTCAAGGTGAAAATGATCATATTGGAGTGTCTTGGGGGTGAGGAAAAAATATGCTTGATGATGATTGGCTAGTTTGGGAGGTGGTTGAAAAATATCTCAGGTGTATAATTACTAAAACTAGATGTATTAGAACATGCACTTAACAACACTTCTAGAGATTAATATCTAAGCTACTAGTATAAATGACACTAGTAACATGATTAACATGATAATAGAAGGTATATGATGAGGCATTAGCATTGTTAAAGTCATCAGAGAGTGCTGGTGTTAACCTGCACTAGTAGACTGTGAACCCGGTTAAACCGATCTCTTATTTTTAACTAAAACAGATCAAGTAATATTATAATATTATTCAAGCATCTCTATTATTAATATAATAATAATATTATATTACTATTTCTCTTCTCTCATTAATCGAGTCCGGTTCATCAAACTAAGACTAATTACGGAAACCAGAATCAAAAGCTCCTAACCGATACGGTTCAAAAACTAGGTTCTCTGCGACTGTGTTGTCAAACTCATCTCAAAGAGGTTCTTGCTTATTGATGACATAACGATGATATAGATTGAGGTTCTTGATGATATGTTAGAGATGTTCCCTTCACTGATCTTTCGGAAAACTCCGTATCTTCAGAAAAGATCTTGTGTACCCGAAAACTGGGTTGTTACAACAAGTTGAGTTGTTAAAATTTATTTTTCACTAGCCTTGTTAATTAGAGTTTTATTCAGAGGGGGTAGGTTTTGTAATTGGTTTTGTATGTGCTATTATAATGTATTATTAGCATTAAGTACGTGAAAAAATGTTATTTGTTTTTGTTGGAAAAGTTTTCAAGTTTTTCTGAAACCATCGATAGACTTACGCATAAAGGCTTATACCCTATTACTAAATATGAGAGACTTCGTAATACCTGATACGAAAATTGATGAGCACAATTATTTTGCATAACTACCGGCAAGTATATCGGGTTGTATTCAAGTAATAACTCACTTAGAGTGAGGTCGATCCCACGAGGATTGATTGATTAAGCAACTTTAATCTATTGGTTATGCTAAACAAGAAAGATAATGAGATTTGAATGAATTATAATGGCAAGAATTTAAATGACTGAAAATGTAAATAGCATAAGTAAATTGCTAGAAACTAAAGAGCCTAAACTTAAAGTGCAATAAAGTAAATGCGTAAGAATAAATGACAATGGAGTAAAGTGCTGGAAATGTAAAGGAAAGAGAAAGCAATAGCAATCAGGAAGGGAAATAAAATGAAGTAAGGGAATGCTAATGGGTAAAGTTCATTAGAAATTGGAGATGCTTGGATCTTCCTGAATTAATGAACTTCTCTTCTCTCTTATTCATACAATGTTTAGATCTCTGGCAGATCATAAGCAATTGAGCTCCAATTCGTTGGTTACTCAATTTCTCAAATCATGATCACATGCCAATTCCTTGATCCAATGCTCATGAAAAGAGATTAATGACAATGTTTAGCTTGAAGTTGTTGTTTAAGAATGTTAAATATGTTGGCTCTTGAAAGAATGATGACAAAGAGACATGTTATTTGATAATCTAAAAAATCATAAAAATGATTCTTGAAGCAAGAAAAAGCAGCAAAGAACAAAGCTTGCAGAAAGGAATTTCAGATAAGCGAATGGAGATGCTTTTCGTTCTTCTGAACCTCTGCTTTCCTGCTATCTTCATCCAATCAGTCTCACTCCTTTCCATGGCTGACTTTATGTGATACATCACCACTGTCAATGGCTACTTTCGGTCATCTCTCGGGAAAATGATCCAATGCCCTGTCACGGCACGGCTAATCGTCTGGAGGCATCACCCTTGCCAATGGCTTCATCTTATCCTCTCAGTGAATAATATGCTCACGCACCCTGTCACGGCACGACTATTCATCTGTCGGTTCTCGATCATGCTGGAATAGGATTTACTATCCTTTTGCGTCTGTTACTAACGCCCTGCAATCACGAGTTAGGAGCTCGTCACAGTCATTCAATCATTGAATCCTACTCAGAATACCACAGACAAGGTTTAGACTTTCCGGATTCTCTTGAATGCCGCCATCATTCTAGCTTACGCCACGAAGATTCTGGTTAGGAGATCTAAGAGATACTCATTCTAGCTTAATTCATGTAGAACAGAAGTGTTTGTCAGGCACGCGTTCATAAGGGAGAAGGATGATGAGCGTCACACATAATCATCACCTTCATCACGTTCTTGGGTGCGAATGGATATCTTAGAAGAGAAATAAGAAGAATTGAATAGAAAACAGTAGTACTTTGCATTAATCTTTGAGGAACAGCAGAGCTCCACACCTTAATCTATGGAGTGTAGAAACTCTACCGTATGAAAATACATAAGTGAAGGTCCAGGCATGGCCGAGAGGCCAGCCCCTCTGATCTAAGAACCAGGCGTCCAAAGATGCCAAATACAATAGTAAAAGGTCCTATTTATAATAAACTAGCTACTAGGGTTTACATGAGTAAGTAATTGATGCATAAATCCACTTCCGGGGCCCACTTGGTGTGTGTTTGGGCTGAGCCTTAACTTTCCACATGCAGAGGCCATTTGTGGAGCTGAACGCCAGTTTTTGTGCCAGTTTGGGCGTTCAACTCTGGTTTTGGATCCTTTTCTGGCACTGGACGCCAGATTTGGGCAGAGAGCTGGCGTTGAACACCAGTTTGCATCGTCTATTCTTCTCAAAGTATAGACTATTATATATTGCTGGAAAGCCCTGGATGTCTACTTTCCAACGCAATTGGAAGCGCGCCATTTCGAGTTCTGTAGCTCCTTGAGTTTGTGTGTTTTTCTGTGATTTCAGGTATTTTCTAGCTGAAATTGAGGGACTTGAGCAAAAATCAGATTCAGAGGTTGAAGAAGGACTGCTGATGCTGTTGGATTCTGACCTCCCTGCACTCAAAATGGATTTTCTGGAGCTACAGAACTCAAAATGTCCGCGCTTCTAATTGTGTTGGAAAGTAGACATTCAGGGCTTTCCAGCAATATATAATAGTCCATACTTTGCCCGAGTTTAGACGACATAAACTGGCGTTCAACGCCAACTCTCTGCCCAATTCTGGCGTCCAGCGCCAGAAACAAGTTACAAAGTGGAGTTCAACGCCCAAAATGGCACAAAAGCTGGCGTTCAACTCCAAGAATGACCTCTCCACGTGTAGACTTCAAGCTCATCCCAAGCACACACCAAGTGGGCCCCGGAAGTAGATTTATGCATCAATTACTTACTTCTGTAAACCCTAGTGACTAGTTTATTATAAATAGAACTTTTTATCATTGTATTCGTAGTCTTGGTTACTCCGGTTTCCCTCTGGGGCCGAGACCAATGAACTCCATTATCACTTATGTATTTTCAACGGTAGAGTTTCTGCACTCCATAGATTAAGGTGTGGAGCTCTGCTGTTCCTCAAAGATTAATGCAAAGTAATACTGTTTTCTATTCAATTCAACTTATTCAGTTTCTAAGATATTCATTCGCACTTCAACCTGAATGTGATGAACGTGAAAATCATCATCATTCCCTATGAATGCGTGCCTGACAACCACTTCCGTTATACATTAGATTGAATGAGTATCTCTTAGATCTCTTAATCAGAATCTTCGTGGTATAAGCTAGACTGGTTAGTTATGCGAAGTTGTGAAGATATGTTTAGACCATGGTTCTGTGCATCCGTTTTTGGGTGCCATCGCCAGGGAATCAATTTCGAATAATAATTCACAACTTGAGTAACAATTTCGCATACCAGAGGCGCAGGAGGAGGATGAGCCAAAGGATTGGCTTTCTCCTTCCCCTTTCGGGCCATCCTGAAAAAGACAAAAACAGAATACAACTCCAGAGAAACAGATAAAAGGCATAGAAGGAAGAAGGAATAGTTAACCAATTTAAATGAGAGCCAATAAGGTAACAAACACTCAATTAAGGTAAAACATTGAAAAAGCATTTGAATGCTCAAAAGGAAATGCATTTTCCCAAAATCCAGCAACCTAAGTAACAAATGCATGAGTGAACAAACAATGAAAGCATGTATATGACTTAGGTGCATTATGCAAGTGAATTGAATTGAAAGAAATTGATTGTTGCAATTGTGTCTTGAAAATTGAAAAGAATTTGGAAAAATTAGCACAAAAGGCAAAATTCAAAGTCACACTGAAAGCATACACATATGCATGTTGAGAAGTAAGAAATTACCGCATGTACATAGCTTCTCGTCCAAAGCAGTGCTTTATTGAAAAACAAAGTGCATTGCTGAAAAACATAATGGAACAAGTGGCTATGTATGTGGTTGTCCATTTTGCAACATTTCATGAATATGCAATAGCTTCAATCCAGTGATAAAATTCAGGTTATGCACTTAAAAGTACCAAAAAGAATAATCAAAACTATCAATTTCAATCCAATTTGGTTTCAAGAACAAAAGCAGCAAAGAAGTGCATAGTTGGCAAACTAATTAGTAAAGGATGATATGCACCACAAAATTGACATCAAACCATATAATCACAAAGCAAAATGAAGCTTAGATTGATGTTTCATCAAAAAGGAATTCACAGGGTGCATAATTAATAAATTTTAGGCAGCAGCCATTTTTAACAGAAAATTGCACTATATGAAAAAGAGATGCCAAATGAAAGCAAAATCCAAGCTCTTATGCTGATCAGACAAAGGAATCAGACAAAAACTTCATTCAGGCATTTCAACAAGCATAATGTGTGCAGAAATTAGCAGCAGGCATCACAGTTCACTACTGGTAACATTCACAGTTTAACACAGCAACATTCAGTGTACAGGCAAAAGTAGGATGTAGTACTTAGAAAATTCACTAATAATCAGCCAACATCACAGATATTCAATCCAGAAATACAGATCATTTAACCTAAAACCACCTACTGACTAAAGCAAAATTAAAAAGCAGATGTAAAAAGAAACAGTAAAATAAAGCAGGAAGCAAGAAGAAATGAAACAGGGTAGGGGATAGGGAACCTGTAATGCAGAGGAGAAAGGGAAGCAGATGGAGAGGGGGAGGTTGGGAACTGTCGCGGCGGCACAGAAGCTCGCCACTGCTGGTATGGTCGCCGGACTGAAGGTGCGGCCTAGGGCTATCGCAGTAGCAAGGACAGGGAAGAGGGAGAAGAAGGAAATGTAGGAGAGAGAAAGAGGAAAAAGGAAGAGAGAGAGAAAGAGAGAAAGAGAGGCGACTGCGGCATCAGGGTCGCCAGCGGCGTGGTGGCGCGACGGAGGGCTGAGAGAGATTGGGGGTTAGGTGGTGGTTTCAGAGGAAAAGGGAAAAGAAAGAACGGAAGTGTGTTATGTAACTGAAGCGCGACACTCCCTTTCTTTTCGAATTAACGTTCGAAAAGTGACTTGTGCGGACGCACAAGGTCATGTGCAGACGCACACAAGGGAGAAAGAAGAGGTATCCGCACGCACAAGGCTGTGCGGACGCTGCGACCAGAAGGTGGAATGCGTCCTGTGCGGCCGCACAAGAGGGTGTGCGTTCACACAGAAGAAGAAAAGGAGTTGGTGTGCGATCGCACAAGAGGTGCGGTCGCCGCGACCAGAGGGGTCGCTACAGGCTGTGCGGGCGCACATGGAGTGTGCGCTCGCACAAGTGGTAAGGGTGCGTCCGCTGCGAGCAGAGGGAGTGTTTAGGGATGTGCAGGCGCACATTGCTGTGCGGATGCACAGGGACGGTAAAACAGGGGATCTGTGCGAACGCACAGGTCTCTGTTCCTGCAACAAAAATTCTGGCTCTAAGGCACCAAACTCGATATCCAAAATAGGTTTTCAAGTCCCAAAACATCACAAAACTCCCAAAAACACATTATTTCACTAAGATTACTTAACAAACATCAAAATAAATCTAACCAACCAAGCAATATAGCCAATTATTCATGAGACAAAAGCTAAAATAGAGAAAGTTAGAAGGATATTACCATGGTAGGGTGTCTCCCACCTAGCACTTTGGTTTATAGTCCTAATTAGACTGCATCAAACTCATGACAGAATTCAAGCTAGCAACTAGTATCCAACTTTGTTGACTCTTGAAATTAATGCCCGGATCCCATATTTGAGTTCCTCTATCACCATTGACATACTTGTGCATTCCATGAAATCCGCTACATTGACTCTTGCACCATAGTTGAACTCTAAATGTTGGATTGGCTCCTTTAATGAACTTTACACTTCCTGGCCAATCAACATTCTTCTCTCCACCATCGACTACACCAAGGAAGGTTCGAAGTTGACCATCTATTTCTAAAATGACATATTGATGTGGGGCTAGAAAGCTTGTTGGAGACTTCTTCACCCACTCAATTTGCTCTTGTAAAAATGCTTTCACCTCTTGGCAACTAAAATCTTCCTCAACCTCGTTTGAATCTTCCTTATCATCACTCAAGTCATAAATTGGAGGTTGTGTGAAGTCCACATCAACATCTCCTTCCAAATCTACTAATGGAGGTTCATGAAGGTCATAGAAGGAATTACCCAAGTTGGACAAAAAATCTCTAATGATGGAATCCTCTTGATCAATTCCTACCAATTCTTCAGGTATCTCCTCTTGCATTTCATGTTGTGACTTGATGTCTTCTTCTTGAATTCGCAATTCTTCCTTCAACCCACACTTTTCACTTGGTTTCACACATACATCCACCAAAATCTCTTGCTTGTGGCATGAACGCAATGAAGCTAAATGATCCAAAGCTTTTGCTAAGGTAGACATGACTTGCTCTTGCTTCTTCTGGAACTCTTGTTATTCTTGAATGGGCATAACGAGTACTTCTTGTGGGGCTTGATCCATGTATAAAGATGAAGATAGAGGTGATAAAAGTTGACAATCAAACTCATGAGGGTAAGGATTTTGTATGTAGTAAGGTGATGGTGTAGAGAATTGGTGATTAGAGAGGTAAGTGTTTGCGTTCCATTGGGGTGCATTGTGGTAATGATGTGAAAATGTCATGAAGAAAATATAAACAAGAACCTACTAACAAAAGCAAACAAACAACCAAAAAGTGCTATTTACACTATTAACATATTTACATCAACCAAAAGAAATAACACCGTTTGCATTCCCCAGTAACGGCGCCAAATTTGACAAATAAGGAAAACCATAGGCTAGGAAATCTTTAGTTGGCGTTGTAAGTATAGTTGCAAGCCAACAAGTAATGCTCAAATCAAATGTAAATTCAATACAAAACATATAAACCGAGAGTCTTTCAACCTCGGGTCGTTCTCCCTAGGAATGCAAATGGAGTGCTAAAAACTTTTGGATGTGAAGAGGACCAAAGGGGTTTTGAATTAAAGAACGAAAGATTAAAGAAACTAAGCAATGAAAAAACTAAGAGATGAGCAAAATTGTAAATAATGCAAGCAACGAGGAAATGAGATCAAAACTAGTGAAAATGCAAAAAATGCAATAAAGGAGCCTTGACTTGGGAATGAGGTTCTTAGGAATCCTATCATCGCCATAACCACAACTATGGTAATTATGATGAGTCAATCTCGCCTAGTTAACCCCACCCATTGAGGAGTAAGTCAAGCAAGTATAAGTGACCTTAATCCACATGTCCTAACCAACTTACCAAACTAGTTGATAAAAGGCTAGCATCAATAGAAACAAGAATCAAGTAACTACCCAAGAATTACCACTAAATGTCGGATATTATGACTCTAGTATCCTAGAAACTCGAACCACAAGTCAAGGTGTGAAAATCTACTCAAAACTTAAAGTTGACAATTTCACAAACACCTTGTGTGCATAAAAGTAAATCATGGGAATTTGCAAAGTAAAAATGAAAGCTATAATCAACTATCAACAAAACTAAATATAAACAAGCAATCAAACACAAAGGAAGCATGAAACATAAAATTCATTCATCAAAACTTCAAGAAACACAAAATTGCATTATGAATAAAGTAACTTGAACCAAAAGGAAATGAAAGTAAAGACAATGTAATTAAAGATGAAATTGAGAATACTTACAAGTAAAGAAGTAAATTCAAGATCAAAGCTTTCTATAAAATGCTACAAGAAAATTACATAAATCGTAGGAGAGCTTTCTACTCTACACTACTCCTACTCCTAATACTATGAAAAACTATGTAAAATTGTGCTCCAATGTGTCCCCGCTTTGATAAGTGATAAATTCTCCTTCATATAGCACTCCAAGACAGCATTCTAGCCTTCCAAAATGGGCCAAGATGCCTCCAAATTCACGCAGCACATGATTCATTAATGCAATCACGTGCAGGGACCTGTGCGGACGCACAGACGTGTGCGTCCGCACACGTGGCTGAAAATTGACCCGTGTGTACGCACAGGTACTCGTGCGTACGCACACTTTGCTGTGTGTGCTTTTCCTTGTTTTCTTCATGTTTTCTCCCTTGTACATGCTTTCTTCCACTTTTGGCCATCCCTTCTTGCCTCTAAGGCCTGAAGTCACTCACAAACCATATCACGGCATCGAACGACACAAAAGTGGAATCAAAAGTCACTAAACCAAGCATTAAAACCCATGTTTTCACATTTAGAATCAAATTAGGGATCAAACACAAAAGTATGCTATTTAGGTGTTTAAGGGTGAGTTCATATACTAGAATCCATTCAAATCAAGCCAAAATACATCGGAAAATATGGACTCATCAATCATCAATAATATTCTAGCCCTAAATTCATTAGAATAATTTGGTTCCTGGCTGCACTTAAACTAGCCGAACCTCAAAATTATCACAAATATCAATATATCACAAAAATTCAACATAAATTCAGCTAAATTCAATCAACAATAATCACAAAATCAATTCACTTATCCACTACCAATTTAACCGGTGATAAATTACCAAAATCCTACCTTCATACGAAATCAAAACAACAGAAACTCCGGAGAAGTTTTTTGATCAAGTTGCTGAAGAAGAAAACATTAGAAATCGTCTGTGCCTCCAAGAACTCCAGTTGGCCGAACTCAAGGGGAAGGGGAGCTACCTCACCGTCAACTTCTACCAAACAAAAGTGACACCAACATATAAAGGAGTAAGATACAATCGCTTTAATCAGATTAGATTTTTTATTGGAGTTACGGATCTCAAGAAATCATGGAAGGAAGCTTCATGGTTCCATGGTCTCACATATCACTCTCCCTCGGCTTCTTTTTCTCTTATTTTCTTTAAGCTTAGTTCAGTGATAAAATTAAATGAACGAAGTTGATTGAAGATGATTCATAACCAAGTGTTATGAGTTATTAAATGAAGAAGGTATATGTGCGTGACTGTATCTCTTGTAAAGCAATCATACTTTGTCTATGAAGATAATGCATTCTTCTAATATGATGAATACGTTTATTCCTAAAACTTTCTCTAACATTTTTTTATTGATTTTATAGTTTTAGTATGTTGTAACAACTTTTTTGTTCTGATTATTTTCTTGTTTATCTTCTTTATTTCTACTTTTAGTTCTAAAGACTCAGTTATTAATCTTCTTATTTTTATTTCTATTGCCATCACTCCTGTTTTCATTTTTCTTCTAACAAGCTTCAAAGAAGTAGGTCTTTTTTGAAACTCTTTCATGTTATAAGAATAGAAATAATAACTAAGAGAATAAAGAGATTATAAGAAAAGAAAGCATAAGATAGTAAGCTTACAGAGATGAACTTGTACTATTATTGCTTGCAAAGTTGATACAAACTTGAAGATGATTACAAATATTTGGAGAATTTTATGAAGTAAGAAGATATAGAAGTAGAGAGAGCTTTTGAGCTTTCAAGTTTTTTATGATTGAGAATGAATGAGGCCTTTGGTATTTATAGACCCCAAATGATTACTATTTGGCTACTATTTGCCGACAGTACTTTTTGCTTTTACTGTTTGCCGACATTTACTATTTTGCCAACATTTACTGCTTGCTTTTTACTGTTTTCCGACATTTATTGTTTGCCTTTTTTTTTCAGAGATCATTTTCTTTATGATTGGGTTTTTACAATGATTTCATATACAGTTTTTACTACATTTCAAATGGGTCTTGAGGCGAGCTGGAATGGACCTCTTCATCTTCTCCAAGAGGTACAGCTTGTATTGCTTGTAGAGAGCTTTGGATATCTTCCTCTGAGGTTGTTGTTGCTAGGGATGCCATAATTTGTCGTTTCTGTGCTAAGAATTGGGTCTCTTTTTTATATGCTATTCACTCATTGGTGGTGCTTGAGGCTGTTATTGCTGGATGCTTTTGTGATGTTGTTAACCATTGATCAATAGCTGCTTTTCTTAGCAAATTTATATCATATTTGTTCCACCACTTTACTTTTATTATTCTTACCAAATATTGTATGCTTGGACATTCTTCATATGCTGCTGAATCATATTCCCAAATTATAATCCAGCTTATTCCCATAGCTGCTATAAATGAAATGGATTTGTACTCTTGTAAGAATGATGATATGCTTTTAAAATATTCATATGCCAGGCTGACTTCTTTTAGGAAGAAGGCTTCTATCGGTCCAAAATTCTGGAACCATGATTGGAACCATTTGAAAAATTGTAATGAGATCTCCTTTCTGAACCAAATGAACCAAGAATGGGGACTTGGTGATAGGAATAAGATATGATTCCATGCTTCTTGGTAATCATAATAGGTATAGCTCTGAGGTTCAAATTTCAAAGAGAAGCTTTTAGACTGATATGGGGGTAATTTCCACTCTTGTAGAGATAATATTTTCATGATTTTTATTTTTGAATAAATGGGCTGTTTGGTGTTGGAATCTCTATAATGTGTCAACTCAATAGATTCGATGTCTACTAATATGAATTCATAGAATTTTTGGTTTTTTGTGGGTTAATAGGAATATAATGGAAAGTATTTGGGAAAATAGTCTTGTATAGGATTTTCCTATCTTTTTTAAACCACTCTTTTTCGATGGTTAATATTTTAATAGGATTGGGTTTTTCATAGTAAGGAAACTATTCTTTCAAAGGTTGGGTGTTATAGAGATCTGATGGTTGCAATAATGTGAATTTATTATTAGTAGTAATTAAAGAGCTCTTAGAAGGTGATGATGATGATGATGATGCTTTCACAACCTGTGACATAGTCATAGGTCTTAATGATAATGGTTTTGCTGGTACCGGAGTAATAGGTAATTTTCTTTCTTTTATTTGGTCAAAAGGTTGACCATAATCTTCACTGGAGGCTGGTTTTTGATCCATTCTTTCCTTGCGAAAATTCTCTAGTAAGAAAGTCAGGGAGTGAATTTTGTTATCCTTTTATATGTTCAATAGTAAAATCAAAACATGATAGAATAGCTTGCCATCTTGTAAATATTTATTTCGAAACTATACTTTTGACATCATTTTCTAAAACACTTGGGGCCACTTTACAATCAGTTCTTATTATAAATGTTTTATTAAATAAATCTTCTTGAAATTTTGAAACACATAATACTATGGTAAGTATTTCTTTTTTTACTATTGGATAATTCTTTTGAGCCTGGTTCCAAATTCCTGAATGATATTTTACTATTTGTTCTTTTGAGCTATTAGGAGGTTTTTGTTTAAGAATTCCTCCATATCCTAATTCTGATGCATCTGTTTCTACAATTAATTTAGCCAATGGATCTAGTATACTTATACAAGGTATTTCCTTTATTGCGTTCTTTATCTTTATTATTATAGAAGTTATTTCTTTTGTCCATGGAGGATTTTTTCTTAATCTCTTATAAAGAGGTTCGCATGTGATCCTTATTCCAGGTAAGAATTCTGCTACATAATTTAAACATCCCAAAAATCTTTTTAGTTATTTTTTGTCAGTTATTTCATTTGGAAATTTATCTGCAAATTCAATGGCTCTTTTGATAGGTACTATAGTTCCTTGATAAATCTCATATCCTAAAAACCTTACTTTAGTTATAAAAATTTTTATTTTCTTTTCTGATAAAACTAATCCTTGCTCTTTTATAATATTCATAAATTTTTCTAGATGATATATATGCTGATTTATTCCTTTTGAGTATACTAATACGTCATCAAGATATACTATAGTAAATTCTATATGCGGGTAAAATATATTATTCATTATTTCTTGAAACTCACTAGGAGCATTTTTCTAATCCTTGGGACATTACATTTTATTCATGATGTCTAAAGGGTACTATAAAAGCTGTTTTATATCTATCTTCCTCTTTTACTGCAATTTGATAATATCCTGATTTCAAATAAACTTTTGAAAAGATATTTGCTTTATTTAATCTTTTAATTAAATCACTTTTATTTGGTAAGGGATACCTAATCCTTTTTAATACTTTGTTAAGAGGTTTATAATTGATAACTAATCTTGGAGCACTTCTTTCTATTTCAGATGCTTTCATCACATAGAAGCCTGTACAGCTCCAGAGTGATTTCGAAAGTCTTATTAGTCCCTTATCCAAATATTCTTGTATTTCTCTTTTACAATATTCTAGATGCTCTTTATTCATATGTATTGGTTTTGTCCTTGTTGGAATATCTTTTTCATTAAACCCATCTTCATATGGTAAAGATATCTCATGTAATTTTCTATGCTAAAAAGCTTTGGGGCTTAGGTTACATAATTCTTTCTTAATTTTTTCTTCAATCGCTTTTATTTTATTTTGTATTTCAAGAGTTTGTAATTGTTCTTCTATTCTTTTGTATATAACTTCTTAATTTAAATAGTTAATTGTCTTGTTTTTCTTTCTATAACATTAATTTGGATTGGTAGGTGTTGTAAGATTTTTTCTTGGTTTAAATAGTTAATTTGTTTTGTTTCTTTTTTCATAATATTAACTTGTGTAGATAAATGTTGTAACATATTGAGTTCATGTTGTTTTGGTTTAGTGAGAAATTCAAAATGAACAAGATGATTTGGAATATGTACATAAGTTATTCCGTCGATATCAACGTTAAAGGGATATAGTAATATAGTAAAAGGATTTCCTAATATGACTTGATGAGATATATTTCTTGCTAAAAAGAATGTAGTCGCAAAACATACTCAATTTTTACAAATTTTTGCTTTAGATAATTTATAGTCTATGGTCATTCTATCATTTTCTGCTTTTAGAACTTTTTCTGTAGTTTTTCATAATATTTTGTAGGTATTAACCCTTCTTGTATACAATTAACATCAGCTCCTGAATCTACCATAGCTATGAGATCAAAATTTTCTTCTCCTACAATTAAGGTTATCGTAGTGAACCACTTTTGGCTTACTAATAAAGTTAGTATATTTATGTAATTTTCTGGACCCATGTTAATATAATTCTCGGGGATTATTATGTTATTAGTCTCTCCTGTTTTACTAACATTATTTTGTAAAGTTTGTTCTTGGATTTTTATTATATTTTCTCCTTCTATTTTTAATAATCTATAGTCCATATTAATATTTTGTTGTTTTAATTTTAAAACTTATCTTTTTAACTTTTTTATTTCCTCTTTAAGAGAATTAAGAGAGACCTCTTCTTGTAGGTTTTTAAACCGATTATAGATTTCTTTTATTTCTATTGGTCTTATTTCCTGCTTATTTTCTTCTTTTTTAACTAGTTCCGCTAATTGATTTATGAATTCCTCTCTTAATGGGGTATCTTCTAACCTGTCAATTATTTTTATTAATGTAGAAGTTTGGTCTCTAGTCAAAATATTTACAATTTTTTCACAATTTCTACAGCTACATAATCCTATTCCTAAACAATTATTCTGCTCATCTTTTTCAATACTTTCTTCTGAGCTTTCTTCTTCTGACATAAGGTCTAATTGTTGTATAAAATAATCTTCAGTTTCAGAAGAGTCATCATCAATTGATTCTTCTTCTGATTCTGAATTGATTAATATAGCTGTCAAAGCATGTTTAATTTCTTTATTTTCTATTTTATTTATTTTATGTTCTGTTGTACATTTATTAGCATAATGTCCTTGTTTCTTACATTTCCAACATGTTACTTGCTTTTCTTATTAGAAGATTTAGGTTTTTAGGGGTTTTATAGAATTTTTTATAATGTTTTTGTTCATAATAAAGAGGTTTATCTATATTATATTTAGGTTTTCTATAGAATTTTTTCTTTTAATTTTATGTTGACCACTAGGTGCCTTTTTCAGAGTTATTCCATATTGATAACAAAATGTTCCAAGTTCTCTTTTTCCCATGATAGTGTCTTGTTTTATCTTTTGTTGTATCTTGGTGTTTGTGCATACTTCTATTCCTATTTGTACTATTATATTATGCAATTGTCCAAAGGTTAATGAGTTATAGGGAATCTGGGTCCCAAACTATGTTTGTAGTTTTTGTAATACTTTTTCAGAGAATAATTTTGGTAAAGCTGCTACGAATCTTTCTTTCCAGAAAAGTGCATGTGCATCATCTCTTATAATAACTTTTGACATAAAGACATTTTTATACCATCTAGACATGATTGGACATCTTAAATTCATTAATTGGGTTCCTATCCTATCTTTAAAAGTACTTGGGTCTCCTACAAAATTTTTAATAATGGTATATATTAATGTGGATATGGCATCGGGTGACTGATCTTCTTGTTTAATGCTGTTAATAATTAATTCTTTTTCTTGGATGCTGAGAAAATTATCCCACCAACCTTTTAATTGTCCTGTAAATCCTTGGGTTAACATAATTGCTGCTTCTTTATCGGAAGCTTTTCTCATCTTATAAGCAGTTGTAGCTATAGTCATATTACACATTTGATCTAAAATGTCTTGTTCACTTAATCCATCTATATTCTATTCTACTAAGTCTAATCCTATGAAACTGTTTTGTACTAATTGTGTTCTTTCTTCTAAACCTACATCTACTGGTGATGGTCTAGAATAATAATTTCTTGTTTTAGGATAATCCCTTCTATGAGATATTTTATTTATTTCTAATTCTTCTTCCTTTTTTAAGGTATTAATCGTCATTTTTTCCAGACTAATACTTCTAAGTTTTTTTTTTAATTCTTCAACTTTTGCTTCTACTTTAGATTTTAAACTAATGTTAACTAAATTTTGTAATTTATATATAGGTTTTTCTATACATTTTTCTACCTTAATTGTTTTTTCCATATTTTCCATTCTTCCTAATTGATTTTTCACTATGTCTAGCATGGTATTAGTAAAGTTTAATTGTTGATGTAATTTCTTAATATCCCTTTTTCTATGTTTTCTTCTGAATTGCTATCTTTATAGGGTGTTGCTTTAACTTCTAAATCTTTTTCAATTGGTATTTTAATAGTTTCTTTAGGAGGATATTCAGATTCTATTATTGATCCTGAACTAGTTTTCCATACAACAATTGATTTTGTTAAAGGACATAATTTCTTATTGTTTTCAGAATAAAAATTAGCATACCAGTCAAAGAAGTATAAATTAATTCTATTTTCTTTCATAAAATCATAAAATAGTTCTCTTAGTCTAATAACTTCATTTTTGAAATAATTAGTAAAATACCAATCCCTTAATGGTTTATTATAATCAACATTAAAATCTTATCTTATCCATTCTTTATCAATCTCAAATGGTTCTTCCTTGATAATTACTGATAATACTTATGATTCCATTGGATCGAATTCCGAAGGTGATTTATATACAGGAGTGGCTATATGAGGCCTTGTATTATTAATTCCTATAATATTATCCACATTTTCTATTGATGAATTATCTATAGAGTTCCTATGACTAATAGTTTTAACACTATCAGGAATTCTTAACGATATTATTAGGACAAATCACCCTAATAAATCAATGGCGTGTAAATCGAAACAGGACAGCTAGATTTATATAAAGTCCTCCATCCTATATAAATCGAATTTGGCTGGTTAGATTTACTTGGAAACATATGAATGTGTAAATCGATATTACCTGTTTCGATTTATGTGTAGGTAAAGCTCACCTAATAAATCTATTTAGGCTAATTCGATTTATATACAAAATGCCTTTGGGAGATTCACATACCATTTCTTGGTTTGGATAATTTTGGTAATATTTATATACATTTGGTTTATTTAAGTATTTTACCCCAAAATATACTAGAAAAATATATAATAAATAAGATAATTAAATTATTATATATGAGAATTTATTTTTATATGATCGTACAAGTTTTATTATTAATTAGAATCATTTTGAAATTCATTCAATAAAGATTAATTTGACCTAGCTCTTGAATTAATTAGGATTGTCAAAATGAGTCAAATTTATCGGACTAGCTCGTTTACTTGACTTAAATAGATGGATATTTAACTTTAAAATCAAACTCGTAAAAATGCAAGTCTAAACAACTTAGCCATAGTTATCAGAACTGGACTGGCCGGCCAGTTCGACCAGAAAACCAGTGAATCAATGTCCTATCTGGTTTGGTTCATTATTAAGACCAGACCTGCAATTGACTTGGTCAAAAGCGGTCAAATAGTTAAAAACCAGATGATTTTGTCACGAACCAGACTCAGTTTAGGCAGTTGATGACCCGCACTTCCTCCTTGACCCGTGTGCTCCACACGTAGACCAGTGGGGTGTGGATCACTGTAGGATCATCTATTTGAATCCCCTTCAAAAGTGGCATCTCTAAGGTTCGATCCTTGAACCTAAGAGTGAGTAAAAGATGGATATTTGACTATAAAATCAAACTCGTAAAAAATGTAAGTCTAAATGACTTTGCCATAGTTATCAGAACCGAATCAGATCGGACCGATTGGTTCAATTGAAAAAATAGTGAATTGATGTCCTATCCGGTTCGGTTCATTATTAAGATCGGACTTACAATTAACTCAATCAATGGTGGTCAAAAGTTGAAATCAGACAGTTTTGTTGCGAACCGGACTCGGTTTAGGCAGTTGACCCGCATTTCCTCCTTGATCGCACACTCCACACATAGATTAGTAGGGTGTGGATCACTGTAAAAGCATCTATTTGAATCCCCTTCAAAAAGTGACTTTTTAAGGTTCAATCCTTGAACCTGAGAGTGAGTAAAAGCCCCCATCTCACCGTGACAAGTGAATCTTCAATAAATGTAATGCTTATAATTTATATATACCATATTATTTTATATGTGCCACTAGTAGATTTTTTTATTATATTTGCTCATTATTTTATGTATTATATAAAAGTATCGGTTATATCATACAACAACAACAACAACAAAGCCTTGTCCCACTAAGTGGGGTCGGCTACATGAATCAAACGACGCCATTGTGCTCTGTCATGTATCATGTCTACAGAGAGACCGTTTACATGTAGATCTCGTTTTACCACCTCATGGATGGTCTTCTTAGGTCTTCCTCTGCCTTTCGTCCTTTGTCCATCTTCCATCTCATCCACCCTCTTGACTGGATGTTCTATCGGTCTTCTTCTCACATGTCCAAACCACCTGAGACGCGATTCAACCATCTTTTCTACAATGGGTGCTACTCCAACTCTCTCCCTTATATCTTCATTCCTTATTTTATCCAATCGCGTATGACCACTCATCCATCTCAACATCTTCATCTCTGCCACACTCAGCTTATGTTTGTGCTCCCCTTTAGCCGTCCAACACTCCGTACCATACAGCATAGCCGGTCTTATAGCGGTGCGATAGAATTTACCTTTAAGTTTTAAAGGCACTTTTTTGTCGCATATAAAACCAGATGCACTCTGCCATTTTGACCAACCTGCTTGGATCCTATGATTTACATCCTATTCAATCTCTCCATTATCCTGTATGATGCACCCAAGATACTTAAAACTTTTAACTTTTTGTAAGATATTTTCTCCAATCTTCACCTCTATATTGGGGTTTTCCCTTCTCAGACTGAACTTACATTCCATATATTCCGTTTTGCTACGGTTTATGCGCAGACCATACACTTCTAGAGCTTCTCTCCATAACTCCAACTTCTTATTTAGGTCTTCCCTTGACTCTCCCATAAGGACGATATCATCGGCAAAAAGCATGCACCATGGCACAGGCTCTTGGATGTGCTCTGTGAGTACTTCCAAAACTAATGTGAAAAGGTATGGATTTAAGGATGATCCCTGGTGTAATCCTATACCAATAGGGAATTCCTCTGTCACACTATCTTGAGTCTTCACACTAGTTGTGGCCCCATCATACATGTCTTTAATTGCCCGAATATATGTGATCCTTACTCTCCTCTTTTCTAAAACCTTCCATAAGACCTCCCTTGGTACCCTATCATACGCTTTTTCTAAATCAATAAACACCATATGTAGATCCATTTTATTACTACGATACCTCTCCATCATCCTTCTTAATAGGTATATCGCTTCAGTGGTAGATCTGCCTGACATAAATCCAAATTGGTTCTCTGTTACTTGTGTCTCTTTTCTCAACCTCTGTTCTATCACCCTTTCCCATAACTTCATAGTATGACTCATAAGCTTAATCCCTCTATAGTTTCGGCAACTTTGTATATCCCCTTTATTCTTGTAGATAGGTACCAAGGTGCTCTTTCTCCACTCATCAGGCATCTTCTTTGACCTTAAAATCTCATTAAAAAGCTTGGTTAACCAGTTGATGCCTTTTTCTCCAAGACCCTTCCAAACCTCAATCGGGATATTATCAGGTCCTATTGCCCTGCCATTTTTTATCTACTTTAGAGCCTCTTTTACCTCGAAGTCTCGAATCCTTCGATAGTAATCAAAGTTTTGGTCTTCTTCCCTTGTGCATAATAGACCAAGGCTCGGAAGAGTCTTCTGTCCCTCATTAAATAACTCGTAGAAGTAGTTCTTCCACCTTTCATTAATCTTCTCCTCTTGAGCCAGCACCTCTCCATCCTTATCCTTTATGTACTTAACCTGATCCAAATCTCTCGTTCTTCTTTCCCGGCTCTTTGCGATTCTATATATACCTTTTTCTCCTTCTTTCCTGCCCAAAGACTGGTAGAGACTCTCATATGCTCTTGTTCTTGCTTCACTTACAGCCACTTTTGTCTCTTTCTTAGCCGCCTTATATTTTTCCAAGTTATCTGCATTGCGACATAAAGACCACTCTTTAAAGCATTCCCTTTTTATCTTTATCTTTTCTTGTATACTCGCATTCCACCACCAGGACTCCTTGTCTCTTGGTCCTATTCCTTTAGATTCACTAAAACTTTCTTTTGCTGTTCTTCTAATAACTTCTGCCATCTCCCTCCACATCTCTTCTGCGCTTCCATTCCCATTCCACTTTACCTCTTCTCCTACCCGTCTTAGGAAGCTTCTTTGTTCCTCACCTTTCATCCGCCACCACCTCGTCCTTGGGTTCTTCGTATGATGTCTTTTCCTCAACTTCTGCTCAACGCAAAAATCCATGACGAGCACCCTATGTTGTGTTGTCAAACTCTCTCCCGGGATAATTTTACAGTTAATGCAAAATTTCTGGTCGACTCTCCTCAACAAGAAGAAGTCGATTTGAGAGCTTGTCATGCCACTCTTATAGGTTATAAGATGTTCGTCTCTCTTTTTAAAACATGTATTTGCGATGAGAAGATCAAAAGTTGAGGAAAAGTCCAAAATAGTTTTACCCTCGGCATTGATCACCCCGAAACCATGGCTTCCGTGAATACTCCCATATTCAGTCACTTCTCTCCCAACATGGCCATTTAAATCTCCTCCTAAGAAAATCTTATCTCCCAAAGGTATGCCTTGAACCAAACTCTCTAGATCCTCCCAAAACCTTATCTTGTGTTGTTCGTCCGAACCCACTTGCGGTGCAGAGGCGCTAATCACATGGAAAGAACCTCCCTCCACCACAAGTTTGACAGAGATGATCCGATCTCCTACCCTCTTGACATCCACTACGTCCTTCTTCCACTGCTTATCCACAATTATTCCAACCCCATTCCTATTCTTCACCTTTCCTGTATACCAAAGTTTGAAACCAGAAGTATCCAACTCTCTAGCCTTTGCACCAACCCATTTCGTTTCTTGTAGGCATATAATGTTAATCTTCCTCCTTGTCATGGTGTCCACCACCTCCATGGACTTTCCTGTTAGAGTGCCTATGTTCCATGTCCCAAATCTCAACCTTCTGTCGCTTTGACCTTTACCTTTTACTTTGTGAACTAGCTTATTTACCCTCGTCTGTTCACGAAAACGTGAGAACCCTTGCTCATTTAACACTACATCCGGACACCGATGCAGCGGCTCTTGCTTTGACACCGCACTCGAGCCATACGGCGTATTGCTTCCGGGCAACGACCTAGCTTTAGCGCAATAATGTCTTTGATTCATGTCATGGGGGTTCGGCTATATTTTTATGTTGGTTGCCGAAGACCTAACACAACCCTCCTTCTTTATCCGGGCTTGGGACCGGCTATGTACCGCAAGTGTAACATAGGCGGAGTTTATCGGTTATATCATAATTTACATATAATTTAATTAAATCAAATTTAAATAATATAAAATGTTATTATCATTTAATTTTTACTTTTAATATTTAAATTTTGATTTTATTATAATTTTATATATTTATTAAATTATTACCGGGTTAAACAGTTCGACCAATAACCTACTAGTTGAACCACACTAACCCAGTGATTCAGTAATTTGATCGGGTTAATTGCTAGTTCGATTATGATAACTATAGTCTTAGCTTGATCAACAAAAAAACAATAACGAATTAAGATTTTTCATGTTTATTAAAAAAAATTTTATCTATCTTATAATTTTTTAATTATTTTTTTAAAAAAATCAAAATGAAAATTTAAAAACAAAAAAAATTAGTAACTCAAAAATAAAACAAGTTATATTAATTTAAAAAACGTATAATTTCAAAATTAAAAACGCACGAATAAGCGCCCTTTCCATTACTTCAAATAAAAATTTCTGTATAAACCATTATTCTGAAAATTGAATCAGACCGGTCGATTCAACCGAAAAACGGTCATCTAGCCATTTTGGTTAAAGCACAAAACCGTTTGGCAAAAACTGGTAAAAAACTGGTTGAACCGGCAGTTAACTGGTGAACCGTTTGAACCGAACGATTTTTTCCCTATTTTTTTATTTTTAAAAAATGAAAATATATATATATATCCCCTCACTCACACATAAGTCCACGGAACCCAGCCCCCTCTCTCTACACACCACGGAACCCTAGCCCCTTTTTCTTTCTTTCTCCCAGCCAACAGCAGCAGGAGGCCAGGAGCCACTGCCCAGTGCCCAACGCCTAGCGCCGTCTTCGCCGACAAACTCGTCTTCTCAGCTAGCGTCCAGCCTCGTCGTCGCCGATCCTCTTCTCCTGGATCTCATCTCCTCGCGTCGCTAGGTCTCATCGCCGAACGGGTGGACGGTGCTGTCACCGTCGGGCGGAACTGACCGTGGTGGCATCAGGAATCATCGCTTGTGGAAGCTCAACCCCGCAGCCCCGTCGCCTGTGGAAGCTTGGCGCCGTCGCAGGATCTTGACATCGTCTCCTCTGTTCCAGTGCGCTCTCTGTGTTCACCGTGCCTCCGTCACCGTCTCCTCATTCTTGTGATTACAGGTTCTAAAATTTCTGATTTCATATTTTAGTTACTTTTGGTGTCTTCGTTACAATGTTCATCACCTTTGTGATGTTATGTTATATCTTATCTTCTGTGATTAGGAATCATTTAGTTTGGTTAATTACTTAATTTTGTTCATGATTTTTGTTAGCTGGATTTTGAATTTTGTTTGCTGTGACTTGGAACCATTTTATTTGCTGTGATATTGAACATTTTCCTCTGTTAGATACTTTGGTAGTTATAATTATGCCAAGCTAGAATGATCAGAGGGAGATAATGATCAACATTCCAATTTGAGGTAAAAGTTTTCCATTTTGTATCTATGTCAAATTTGGTGACCTTGCCCTGGATCTATGAAGCCATTAGTCCTGATTTATTCTTTGTATTGTTCTGTGTTCTTGCTTTGAATGATTATCTCTACTCACTGCTGTTGTACTGTGCTGTGCTGAAAAAAATTAAGACTGAAATTGTCCTCAAAGCCTGAATTTTGATAATCCTTGTTAATCTTTGGAAAAGTTTGATGTTGCTACTGTGTAATTTTTTATTGTGTTTTAATTGTTCATGTTGTGACTCTGCTCTGTTTTATTGTGTTATCCTAGTAAATGTTTGCACGAAAGGTGCAACAAAGAACAGAAAGCTTCACATATTTTTCATTTGCTTGCAGTATAATTTCAAAGATAGCTCTGTGAAATTGGTGTATGTACCCCAGCCACATCCTCAGGCAATTGCTTCTTTGTCTTGGAAAACAATTGTCAAAGTGGCATGTGGGACAAATCACACAGGTGCTTGTTTTTTCCATTCTTGTTCTCAATTATTTAATCTTTTCTTTCATCTACTCATTATTTCTTTTTGAATATTTAGTGGCGGTGGATAAGAATGGCTTTGTCTACTTGTGAGTAATTCTTTACTTACTTAGTTCAGTATCTTAGCTCTGTAAAATAAGTTATAACTTAAGATTATCTATTTGTGCAGCTGGGGATTTGGTGGTTATGGAAGGTTTGTGCATAATTTTCATATTGGTTGTCAATATTCTGTAAAATACAAAGAAATCACAACAATCAGATGATTCAATTCAAATTGGTTTTATTTATTTATTTGGCTGGTTCTGTGAATTCTGCGTGTACTGCAGGTATGCTTGACACAAATTCAATTCCCTTCCTTGTCTTGTATATATATACACTCAAAGATATTTCTAAAGTCTAAACAAATTTATTGCATAAAGAACTTGATCTTTGCATAAAAATACTTGAGATTTCTGTATTTTAGAGTCTAAGTAGTGAGAGCGTGAAAGGAAAGGGGATCTTGACCAGTATGAACGCTTGGATGGGGATAGAAATATAACCAGCAAACTTCTTGCAGTTAAGGTGATTGTCATATTACTAATAGTAAACTATACTTTTTTTTTCATAAATACTATTATCACTTCTCATTAGTAACACTTATCATGTTTCATGGCAATATACTAGGACAGCAGAGAGGGAAGCAAGTTTGATTCTACCAATGTCCATAATGCAGAAGACAATTGATTATCTACTTTTTCTGCTAGATCAGCCCTATGTTGAAAGGTTTCTTAGTGCATATAAATTCTTGTGGAATAGGATGAGAGCAATTAGAATGGACCTGAAAATGCAGCACATTTTCTATCAAGGGGCTATTCTATGCTTGAACAGATGGTACTTTTTTATTTTTAACAAAAGTATAATAAAACCTGATTTTTCTCTTATTGAAGTGGAAATAATATCTATTTTTTTTACAAATTCCTTATATGATATATTGATTAAGACTCAATACAAATATATATTGTGGCTACTTATAGACACAGTAGTTTCATATTTATTTGTTGGTAAAATAATTTTCTAAAGGTTCCGATGCCTTTTATAAAAATTCTGCATATGCTTGGTTATATTTGTAAGAACAATATCTAGTGATGGTTAAAAGTTTAAAACTCATGAGGCTATTGATTTTTGTGGTTTCAGATCCAATTACACATCATTGCAATGCATGAATTATGTGAATACACAAAGGAGAAGGATTTTCTGCGAGCTTTGATGCTCACTTCAATATTGAACATATGAACATAACTTCGGTTGAATTGTTTCAGATGTATGATGATCACGGAAACAAAGGAATACTTGTGCCTACCAAAAAAGAGTTTCGAGGCTATTATGCTCTCCTTAAATTGGATAAGCATCCTGGTTATAAAGTAAGTTATCCTTGTTGTGCTCTTATCTTTAATGTTTCATTGGCAATAGAAAAACCTAAGAAAATAAGTAAGTTATCCTAGGTTGAACCTGTAGAGCTATTCCTTAATCTCGCTAAGATTACTCTAGAGACAAGGCATACTCCAGAAGTTCGATTTGCATGCGATGTAGCAAGGTCTATAATTTCAAATGGAAATTAAATTAGCTACTTTTTTTTTACCCTACTTATCTTGATTATTATTAGGGGTATAGTGATTTCATTTGATTTTGACTTTAGCTTGATTATTGGGTCTTTATTGATTAATCAATCAATTAATTAATTAATTCAAGACAATTAATTTTGTTTTATTCTTGATTTTCTCTGTTCTTGCTATAGTTTGTTGTTCTTTACTGCTATTTATTTGTTGTTCTTGGCTTCTTGCTATTGTTTGTTTGTTTTTGGTTTTCTATTCTTAATTTGTTGTTCTTCGTTGTTGCTAACTTTTTATTTGTTAATTTTGAATTTGTTGTTCTTCACTGTTGGCTACTTTTACTGTTTTTTTTAATTTGTTTGTTTTTTATTTTAATTTATTGTCTTGTTCTTGATTTTAGTTTTTTTATCTTCATTGTTGTTGTGATAGCTACTATTTTTTGCGTTTAATTTATTATTATTATATTTTTTATTTTGATTAACTGATGTGCTATTGTTTACCGATGTTATTTTTCTGTGATATTTTGCAATTTGATCCTAGTATAAATGACAATATTGGTGAAACTGAAGGTGAAATTAAGAGGAGTAGATTCCCAAACTTGACATGGGGGTTGATTAAGAGGAGACACTTGAGTTGGAATGCTCAAGTGCTTAGTTAATTTGGAAGTTGTTGGCTAATTCTGTATTTACTAACGCTAGACCTTCCCAAGGAAGAGGACTAGGATTTGCGAATAAGAGTTAGCTCAATCACTTGACCTTTCTTTATTTAGTAAGGGTTAACTAAGTATAAACAACAACCTCTTTATACTACGCTTGAGAAGATTCCAACAAGGATAGAACTTCCAATTAATCATTCCTCCAGTCAAGACTTTTTTTAGAATATTAATAATCATTCTTAGTTTTTATTGCTTTAATTTACAATTATTTAATTGCTCATTATCTAAACTCAAACTCTCTTAAAAACTCCTGATTAATAAAATAGCACCCTTTCCTGCAACTCGTTGGGAGACGACCTGGGACTCATACTCCCAGTATTTTTATTTCTAAATATTGTGACAACTTTTTTAAATTGACAAGGCGGATCTTAGCTGGTTAAGAACTATATTCACAACGTATTCCCTATATTGATTTATTAATTAGCCGACTTCTACCCTCTCGTTAGCAACATACACTCAGGCAAATGAAACGAATTTACTATAGAAACCAAAAATATGATTTGAAAGAGTAAAGAGAAAATTGCCATCATAACTTTTTAAGAATGTGCAATTTTACATGTATAACTGTATAATATATACTACAAGCAAGAAACAAATAAGCATGGTTCTGAAAATCAAACAGGACTGGCCAATTCAACTGGGTCAACCAGAAATTGGTCTCTTAGCCAATTCGATTGAAACAAAGAAATGTCTAATAAAAAACTGGTGAAAGAACTGGTCGAACAGATAGTTAACCGATAAATTGATTGAACCGATCAATTTTTTATAAAGATTTCTAATTTTTGAATTACTAAAAAAAATAGAAAGCAATAAAACACCCTCCCCCAATTTCTCTCCCACAATTCACAAAAATAAAACAGAACAAAGTAAAATAAAAAAGAAATCCTACCTTGCTAATCCTCACCACTATTGCCGGCGGTGACATCCAGTGGTTGCCATCGTCGCCTCTCGAAGGTTTGCTCGTCCCTCGTCTCCTGGATCCTCTTCTCCTCAACATCGCCAGAAGATCTGCTCAGAGCGGTTGGTGTTGCAGTCTTTGTCAAGCCACTATCTTCGAACCCATCTCTCTGTGTCTGAGCTCACTTCCTTGCCTCCCTATTTTCGTCGGCCATGAATGACTGCTTGATTCTCTTCAAGAGTATCCTCTCTCTTCGGGAATTTTTGACTGGACCCTCGCCATAAAAGCTCTACTCAAGTTCTCGCTGTCGCAAACTGATC
>NC_029789.2:55907276-55918146 GCF_000816755.2 Arachis ipaensis
TA
This sequence comes from Arachis ipaensis, assembly GCF_000816755.2. Lineage (NCBI taxonomy): Eukaryota > Viridiplantae > Streptophyta > Magnoliopsida > Fabales > Fabaceae > Arachis > Arachis ipaensis. The sequence continues at coordinate 55,907,279 of NC_029789.2, forward strand.
TGTTATTCCTCTCTTTCTTGAGTTCTTCAATAGTTCAATTTAATTTTATTCTTATTTTGTTAATTATAACAATTCTGAATTACTATATTTTTTATTCTAAATTCTAATTATTGGACAGAAAAGATTTTGGTTGCTATAATTGTCAAAAATAGTGATAATTTCTATTTGATTAACTGTTGATTAGTTTCATTGCATGACAAAATAAAATTTGATTTTTTTTGTTATTTTTGTTTTATTAATTTTGAAATAATATTTATGATGGTACATGATACTTTGTTAAATTTTTTGGAATGATTTTTTTCGAGTAAATACCCATAGTCGTCCCTGAGATTCACGCAATTACCCATAGTAATCCCTAAGATCCCGATTTTCCTATTGTAGTCCTCCAGATAGAGCTTCGAGTACTCAAACTAGACTCTGGCCATATTTCAAGTGATGACTCATCACCGGAGCACTGACGTTGCCTCGGATTGCCACGTGGGACGGGTCTAAAACGTCGTCGTTTTGGATTTGGCACCCTTGAAAGCCAAAAACGATATCGTATAGTTGTTATTTAGTATGAAAAATAGTTTTCTCCCCCAATACAAACACTTCACTTCACTCGTCTCTTCTTCTTCCACCCTCTGACTTCTTCTTCATCTCCCCATCAATGGCGTAGCCGTAGGGTTGTATTTGCTGGGTTTAGGAAAATTTGAGAGAAGAAGTCATCCGACCAGAAGTTGTTATTGTTCTTCCCTTCTTTCACCATAAACACGAGGTTCTGACGTTGTGATCGGACTCAAGGTAACCTTCCTTTTTTTACTTTGCATTTTCAATACAATGTTGGTTGATGATATGCAAGTTGTTAGTGTAGTTGAGGTTCTGGAGTTTTGGTGTCATTGTAGTGTCTAGGATTTGAATCTTGGCTGGGGTTTGTGGGGTTGCTGTAATACCCGAATGAAACAGGGATAAAACAGGGAGATGTATGGAGGATTGAAAAAGTATGTTTTCTTGTGGTGATTATTTTTCTTTTTTTAATGCATCAGTAGGCTTTCAAATTCTCCCTGTATATTGTAAAAAATTTAAAATTTCTTGCAGATGGAAGAGAAGTTGGACATCATATTTCATCATGGGGGTGACTTCAAAAAAAATGCAGAAGGGATTATGGTATATTCTTCGGACAACAAGGCCTGTTTAGGTGATCTAGACACTAATACTCTAGATGTCTTCTACATACGGAACTACCATAAGGAGCTTGGGTACAATGACATAAAACAGTGCTGGTGGCATGTTCCTGGAAAAGGTTTGGATAATAGGTTGAGAAATGTAAACAGTGACAAAGAGATAAGAGAGATGGTAAATTGTGCTAGGACAAATGAGGGATTGATTGATGTATATTTCGAGCATGGAGTGTCAGTGCTGGAGGTATTAGAGGGAGATAACACAGTTGTGTACTTAGATGACGATGGTGGAGAGGGGTGTAATGCAAGTACAGATATTGATGTGAGTTTCCCACTAAATCAGGCTCATGCACTCATAGTTGCTCCTATCCCAAAGGTTGTACCCAATAGTTCTTGCAAATCCGGTCCCAAAAAATAAAATATCCCCACGGCAATCACAACCATCACACTCCAAAACTGCTAATCCTTCCAAGACAGCCAACCCTCTTGGTATGCGAAATCGTGATCGTTCATTCCTTGGTAACGGCGTCAAAAACTTTATATGCACGTTCATAATCTTAATTCTTTGTCACAACTTTGTACAACTAACCAGCAAGTGCACTGGGTCGTCCAAGTAATAAACCTTACATGAGTAAGGGTCGATCCCACGGAGATTGTCGGCTTGAAGCAAGATATGGTCACCTTGTAAATCTCAGTCAGGCAGATTCAAATGGTTATAGAGTTTTAATAATTAAAACATAAATAAAACGTAAAATAAAGATAGAGATACTTATGTAATTCATTGGTGAGAATTTCAGATAAGCGTATAGAGGTGCTTAGTTCCTTCTGAAACTCTGCTTTCCTACTGTCTTCATCCAATCCTTCATACTCCTTTCCATGGCAAGCTTTGTGTAGGGCATCACCGTTGTCAATGGCTACATCCCGTCCTCTCAGTGAAAATAGTCCAAAATGCGCTGTCACCACACAGCTAATCATCTGTCGGTTCTCGATCATACTGGAATAGGATTCAGTAATCCTTTTGCGTCTGTCACTACGCCCAGCACTCGCGAGTTTGAAGCTCGTCACAGCCATCCCTTCCCAGATCCTACTCGGAATACCACAGACAATGTTTAGACTTTTCGGATCTCAAGAATGGCCACCAATAGTTCTAGCCTATACCACGAAGACTCTGATCTCAAGATCAAGAGGCTAAGAGATACACATTCAAGCTTGTTTGCATGTAGAACGGAAGTGTTTATCAGGCACGCGTTCATAAGTGAGAATGGGGATGAGCGTCACATAATCATCACATTCATCATGTTCTTATGTGCGAATGAATATCTTAGAGAAGAAATAGGCTTGAGTTGAATAGAAAAACAATAGTACTTTGCATTAATTCATGAGGAACAGCAGAGCTCCATACCTTAATCTATGGTGTGTAGAAACTCTACCGTTGAAAATACATAAGTGATGAAAGTCCAGGCATGGCCGAATGGCCAGCCTCCCCAAATGGCATATGAATTCAAAAACAGGGAAAAAGACCCTTAGTACAATAGTAAAAAGTTCTATTTATGCTAAACTAGTTACTAGGGTTTACAGAAATGAGTAAATGATGCAGAAATCCACTTCCGGGCCTACTTGGTGTGTGCTTGGGCTGAGCATTGAAGCTTTCACGTGTAGAGGTCTTCCTTGGAGTTAAACACCAGTTTGTAACCTGTTTCTGGCGTTTAACTCTGCTTTGTAACCTGTTTCTGGCGTTTAACTCCAGAATAGGGCAGAGAGCTGGCGTTGAACGCCAGTTTGCGTCATCTAAACTTGGGCAAAGTATGGACTATTATATATTTCTGGAAAGCTCTAGATGTCTACTTTTCAACGCAATTGAGAGCGCACCATTTGGACTCCTATAGCTCCAAAAAATCCACTTTGAGTGCAGGGAGGTTAGAATCCAACAGCATCTGCAGTCCTTCTTCAACCTCTGAATCAGATTTTTGCTCAAGTCCCTCAATTTCAGCCAGAAAATACCTGAAATCACAGAAAAACACACAAACTCATAGTAAAGTCAAAAATTGTGATTTTTAATTAAAAACTAATAAAAATATAATAAAAACTAACTAAATCATACTAAAAACTATGTAAAAATAATGCCAAAAAGTGTATAAATTATCCGCACATCACCTCTCAAGAATACTAACCCCCCAAAGCCCACCAAGCCCACCAAGCTCACCAAGCCCACCAAAATCAGCCAGCCCACGAAGCCCAGTCAAAGCACTAAATCAGATAAGAGTAACAAGCAGAAACTGTCCAAGAGACCAAGTATTTCCAGGAGACCCTGTACACAGTCTGCTGCTAGAGGATTTAGGAGTAAAGTGTTTAACAATGAGGTTCCCTTTGATGTATCTTCTGACTCCTCTGACAGTGAAGAGGATAGCATGTTTAAGCTAGGCCCAAATGAGGGTAGTTCCTCTTATTCTGAGGCTACAGGGAATGATCCTAAAACTGGGAGTAGGATTAAGAGAAACATGGCACATGGCACATGCAGCAGTGGGTAAGAGAAATATTAATCCACTAGGTAAAGGAAAGGAGAAGATATTGCATGAACAATGGAGTTTATCTTAACAACAATTTCATAGTTAACAATAATTTTCATTCCATCAAGAAGCAGATTTTTACATCTGTTGCTAACAAGGAACCCAAAACCACCAACTTATTCATCATTTACAATACAGAATCACCAACAACACTGTCAATACAAACACAGCTAACACTAACAACTGGGTAATCACTTTTTGCATCTGGACATCCTCCTCCAACCTTCGAAGCCTCCAATCAAAGTTGATCTTCACTTCATCACCACACGATTCTGACTTTTCAACTTGTTCCTCATTCACAGAATCTGCCCACACAAAAAGTCCGCACAATCTCTTCCCACTTGTCTGTAACCAAGACAGGATCAAAGTTTAGAGAAAAACAACACAAGAATAGTCAGGGAAGGAGAATCATAACAACACAAGTAATTATTCTAACCTACATTATAATTGGGGCAGCCATAGAAGGGTTTATTCAGATTCGAATCTGTACCAGACCATCTGAGAACTGGCCTACAGCCACAGCCGCACCATTCTGGCGGAGCCGATCTTTTGCTCTTCATTTGCGTTCTAGTCCGGTTCCAGCTAGATGGGGAACAAACAGAGCTTCCACCTGTAGTGCTACCTCCACCCATCATCGACATGAGTAGCAGCCCCAGATGGAAGTGCATGAACAGGAAGAAGTGAATGAAAGAAGAAGAAGAAGAGATGAACAAGACGAAGAGGGGAAGTGTCTGAGAATTTGGGGATTTAGGGTTACATATAATAGGAGGGACCAATCTGGGTAAAAATTGGAACTTAGCCAGCTCAGCTAGCCGTTGAGAGCCCTCCAGCGTGGCAATCCAAGGCCACGTCAGCGCTGCGGTGATGAGTCATCACCTGAAATATGGCCAGGGACTAGTTTGAGTACTCGAAGCTCTATCTGGAGGACTACAATAGGGAAATCAGGATCTTAGGAATGACTATAGGTAATTGCGTGAATCTTAGGGACGACTATGGGCAGGGACGGTTCTAAGTGCAATGGTGTGGGGGCAAGCGCCCCCACTACAATTTGGAACTTTTTTTAGTAGTATATGATAATAATATTTATTTGCCCCATTAGATTATTAAATTTGACCCCACAATAATTTTTTACTCAACTTTTGGTACTTAATCGTCAATTTAAAATTTTTATATCAGATATTCGTTAGAATGATCAATTCTCAGATTTAAACGAAATTAGTGTTCTTTTTTAAAAATCAACTCAAAAGAATATTATTTATCTTATTTTCAAATTAGCTTTAATTTTTACGTAGCAACTATATTAATTGAAAGAATTTTTTTAACTATGAATATCAATAAGAGTCGGCTTCTACTTGTGTTGGAAAGTAAATTTTTAAATAATTGTATAGTAATATATAAGGAAAGAGAGAAATTTTGATGGTAGTGTTAAGAGAAAAGCTACCAAAATTTTCTGGATCCGTCACTGACTATGGGTATTTACTCGATTTTGTTCATAAGAACTTCTAAAGAATTTGAATGTATATTTTTTTATGGCTGAGGTTTTATTTTGCAGTATATAATTTGTATTACTTAAATGATTTGTGATGAATGTCTTTATTTAATTGAAAACTTATTTGTTAATGTTATTTTTTTGGTAGTAAAATATTGTGTTTGTTTATTTTGACCTTTTTTTAATTATAAATTTGATGTTTAAAGTTATTTGTGAATTTTTAATGATAAATTAGATAATTTATTATATAAAATTATCAAATATATATATCTTTATATCTTTATTATTATACATATACAATGGAACAAAATGAGTTCAATGTATGCAGATGCTCCTAGATGGTAGTTTAGGTATATAATTAATTTTCTGTGTTAAATTAAAGTATCTCTATAGTTCTGACTTCTGATTCAACATGGAAAAAGCGAGAAAGAAGGTTCAACCTGAACGTTCTTCCTGCTCAAGAATCTGATGCGGTGCAACTTTTCGTTACACCATAGAACCTGTTCCTTCCTTAATTTTGACATGCTTAGGACCCTTGAAATTAATCTCAACCCAACTTGGGCAACCAATTGCTCATGATCAAGTTCGTCTTCGTGGTGCTTTTGGAACTTCCTTACTATGCAGTTCCCACTCCTCACCAAGTCCTTCAGCCATTTCTCCTTCTGCATACATACAAACCAAGATTCTAAATTTGTAATTTATTATGAGCATCTATTCTTTTGATGAATTTTCTTTTTTATTTTATATTAAAAATTAATCAAACTAATAATAGATAACAAAAAATAAATAACATTATTTTTTACAAAAGGTGAGAAATGTGTACATGTATTTAATATTTTCTTTAACAAGACTATGATAACTTAATCTTTTTCTTAAAAAAATTACAAATCCACAATCACTTATTTTTATTTACAAAAAATAAAAATACTATAATAAAAATCTATTCTTATGTGAAAAAAGAAATTATATAGACTAATGATACAATTAAACAAAATACAATTGTATGGACAAAGTTTAGTTTTTTAAAATTCTAAATTTTTAAAATTTTTTAAAATAAATAAAATAAATATTTTATTTACGTATATGTGGAATTTGAATGGTATTTACGAATTTAAATTTTATTATTTATCTTGTTTAATTACTGTGCAAATGTGATAAGTATACAGTCACCAAAAAAAATGTGATAAGTATACACGTATTTTTATTATATTATAAACGAGACAAGTGACTATCTTTTTAATGTATCTTAAGTGCACCCAAAAATAAAAAAATGTATAATAAGAGTACTGATATGACCTGAAATTGAAGCGTCTCATGTATAATCCTTTTTCATCTTTGCATATAGTTGCATACCTTATGTAGTTGAGCTCTCATATCGTCTATAAGACCTGAAGTTGAAGGATCTTTGAGTTCAGCTGCAATTTGCTGAGAAAGTTTAAAGATCACGTTCCCATAATCCTTATCTGCTCCGGCAAATTCCCAGTACACCCTCATGCATTCTTTTATGATATCTGCCAACCTTCCACTTGTAATTGGAACCTCTTCTTCTACTTTACTCATATTCCTATCCTTCAAGCTATCGTCTACCGAAAAGAAAAGGGAAAAAAAATCTCAGATGAGGCAGCAATTTGTTGCACAAATACAAATACGCATACTTGGGTGGAGCTAAGTTATATGCATGCAAAAAATTAATTCATTTTCAATGTGTACTTTTTATTTGAACATGTATTCAATATGAGTTACTGATATTTTTCGTACACATAACATTGTTAAATATAAGATGACTAGAAACTAAATATTTGATTTTGATACTTCACCTTTGATTGCTGGAACTTGGAGAAGGTTGCGAATGACGCAGCGGTTCTTGACATAGTTATGAATCCTCGGCCCTTGAAACGGCTCATTCTCTATGAACCTTTGCAAGAGAACTTGGAAAAGTTGAAACTCACCAGCAACAAGGTTATACCTATGACCATGACTATGATGTTCTTGTTGCAACTCTTGTGCCTTCTTGTGTTGCCAACAAAGGATTTCCCATGAGAGACAAACTTGCCCAACATAGACCAATTCAAGATCTCTATGAAGTTCATGAACAAGTTTCAAAATTGGATCATTTGTGTTCTTTGATCCTTTTCTTGGCCATAGATTATGTGAAATCACGGGCTTTGCACCTTGGGTTATGGATTTTGGTATTGAAATTAATTTAAGAGGGTCTTTGTTAAGTTGAATTAGACCTACAATAATTGTAAGCAAAGTAGGTGAGTTAATAATAATAAAACAAATGGATAGCAAAACCCAACAATAAAAGATATTAGCTTGATTATTATTATTATTGCTAAATAAACAAGTTTTCTTTTGCTTAGAGTACAATACTAGAAACCAATCCGGGTCAAATCTCAAAAAACATTATTTCAAGGTTCCTTCATCTTTATTGAATGCTTTATATTCTAAAAACTAGTTGAAATAAATCCCAATATCCCTGATACTTTAACGTCTTTAATGTATAAAGTAGACCTATCTGTTCAATTATATGAAGCAGACTTGTCACAATCTATTCAATTATTGCTGAGAAATAAACTAGAAATGAATAGCTTTATGTGTACATAATTAAACAAGATATGACCGGTGTAAAACAAGGGCCCACCATTAAACCATTGTACTTAACAATTATTTGAAAAGAGCCACTTAGATAAAGATGTCAAAAACGTCTTTTTTTTTAGATATTTTTTAAAAATTAAAATGTAATACATATAATCAATTAAATTATATTATTTTTATTAAAATTAGATCAGATAAATTAGTTTAACAAAAAAAATAATAAATTAAATTTTAAATCGGTATAAATTAATATTTTTTATAAAAAATTTCAGTCAAATTAAATTGTCTGACCTAATTTTGACAAAAATAACACAATTTAAGTGATTATATATATTAAATTTTAATTATTAAAAAATATATTTAAAAAAAGACGTTTTATGCGTTTTTATGGAACATCCCCATATTTGAAAGTAAAAGAAAAAGTGTGGCATAAATTCATCAAGAAAAAAGGCGTTATACAATATTATGAAATTACCAGGAAAAAAAAAATGAACTTCAATATGCTACTTTTGATTATGCAGATGGGATGAGAGTATGGTAAAGCAAGATGCTGAAAACTTTCAAAAGAACAACGTTGAAATTGTTCAAAAATTCAAAATGCTCTAACAACACCAATTTTAACAATGATATGAAAATTAATTTGGTTCTTACCTAATGCATGCATGGTCTGGTAATTCAAGATATCCAGTTTCTTCATCTTCTCTGCATAGCTTTTGTAAACTCTCTCAATTTCATCTACTTGTTCATTGTATTCAACCTTCTCTTCGACTTCCAATTGCTCAAGATCTACATCAAACCCCATTTTCGGTTTCGGAGACTCCGTTAGCTCTTCTTTCTCGCTTTCCTCCTTCTCTCCCTCTTCTTTCTCGTCTTCATCTTTGTCCTCGCCCTCCTCCTCCTCTGGAATTGTGGCTAGTCCTCCTTGCCTTGCATTTTTCAACTCCAGCTTCAATTGCTCCACCAAATCATCATGCTCCCATTCCAAATCATCCTCGTTAGTATCAAAATTGGAATCCGGTTCATTCGATTGAAGATTCTTTTCGCACTTAGCTTCACTTTTCTTCATGTCGTTGCTCCACCCTTTCTCTTCATGTGTGTTCAAGGACTTCGAATCGTTCTTAACCTGTTCCATTTCTATGAACCCATCATCATCATCATCGGATGAAGATTGTTTCGCATCCTCACCTTCGATTCGATTCTCTTGCATCATCAACTTCATAATCTTAGTCTCAAACCTTTCATCAATGCTCTTACCAACAAGAAAATCATAAGTTAACGAATCACTGTCAACTTTGTTGTCGACGTTGCCCCAGATTAAGCCACTTGAGCTAGATGACTCTGACTCCAAATCGGATACCAATGAGTTTTCATTGAAAAGGAAGTCATCATTATCTTCGTCGGACAAATCAGTTTCAACAAATGGGTGGCTCTCGAACCAAAATGGAACACTAGTACTAGGATTAGGAGGAGCAGTAGTACTAGAACCCTGTTCTTGAACAGAGTCCTTTGTTTCTCCTTGAGCTACAGAGTCCTCTGCTTGTGAATCAAGAGCTGAAAATTGTTTGGCAGTGTCGGTACATGAATTATGAGAAATGGTTGTTGAAACATATGGACCCATGTAAAATTCTCTAAAGCTGAAGCTCATGGCTGTGGGCTCTTCTATGAACCCACTAATTGTGTCTTTTCCGCACATGTACTCACACTTCCTCGTGTTTGTTGTGAAATTAGTCTCCACAGTTTCCTCTTCTTTTTCTTCTTCTCTCTTCATGGTGTTAATACCGTTCTCCATGTAAACAGATTCCTCTGGTTTGCTTTCATCAATTTTCTCCCCACCTTCAAGAACACTAGAATTGCTCTCGATTAACCCCAACAACTCTGTGTCATCTTCATCTAGTTTACATTTACGAGGATCCCAGTCCATTTCCATGAACACAAATCCCTCTTCTTCAGCAACATTCTTCTCAGCATCTTCATGAACAGAAGAGTTACTCTCCATGAAATCAGATCCATCTTCTTCACCTTCTATTCCACTTTCCGCATGGTCTTTATTAGTATCACATTCAACCTTCTTCAAAACAGAGCTCTCTGTTTCTCCGTCACTTTTTCCATTATCTTCCATGAAAGCAGAGCTCTCTGTTTCTATTTCAGTTTGTCTTTCTTCACCAACTTCTAGAAAATTTTCCCTCCAAAAGAAGAAAGTAGCAAGTTTTTCTGAGATCCCATTGGCCTCAGAATCTGCATCAGGTGGTTGAACGTTAACCTCATTCTTTGCATCACCAAGCTGAAGAAACCTGAAATCACAAAAAGGAAAAAAAAAAAAGATAAAAAGCATTATTCATATTGAATGTAATCACAAACACTAACCAAAAAACAAAAATTTGAGAAAGAAAGAAACAATAGTCAACAGAACAAACCTTAATATGTATCTAAGTATGAGCCCAGAGAAATAAACCACAACAGTGGATATGAAACCCCACAAAGAACGAAAAGCCCAGAACATGTTGCCATAAACAAAATCATTCACAAAGCTTATATTGATGGAACCATCGACGTGGGTTTTAAGCACAAGAAGATTCTTGGCACCCACAAGTTACAATGGACCTTTTTGGGAGGAAAGGCGTTGTTTTTAATGCTCAAGAAAGAAAACTCCAAGGCAATTAAGACTTGTGATTACTACTATTATCATTATTTATTGACATGGGAAATTATGGAATGTGAGAGATTCATTGTGTGTAGAAGAAATAGAAATCAGTGGGAGGAAGATGATGTTATAAAGTGAGACGTGTGCTTGATATTTTGGTTTTGAACCACTGAGAAAGAACGATGGAAGGAGAGAGCGAGATTCTGGGAGAAGATTGTGCACATTTGTCCAAAGCCAACGTGTTTTGTTTCGAACACACTTTTCGTATTTTAAAAAAGTTTTTAGACAAATTCCAAAGCAAACTTCCATTTCAATTTCATTTTGGGTGTATAAAATATCACATTAATATTAATATTTATATGACTATATATTATAATAATAATTTAAAACTAAATACGAAATTTGTCACTCAA
>NC_029789.2:55918397-55919021 GCF_000816755.2 Arachis ipaensis
TGTCACTCAAAAACTTAATTTTAATTTAATTCAATTTAAATTTAATATTATTATTAATTATTCTATCAAAATAATTTTTCATCATTTAAAAAATTATACAACAATTTTTTAGGTAAAGTGACACGTTGTATGATGATGTGATAAGTTAATGTCACGTGCCAGAAGATGATTGGTTGATGTGTCAAGTCAATAACATCTAATACGCCACGTGTGATTTGACATATAAAAAAGTTAGATTACGTGTACACTAAAATCAGCCACAAATATTAAATATATTATAGAATACAAATACACATTATACACATTGAAGATAAATTAAACCACACATGTATTTATATACAAATACATTTGTGGCTATTTTAGTGGTTGATTTTGGTGTATAAATAGCATTTTGAAAAGTTATTTATGATCAAAATAGTCACTGATAGTCCAAATGTAAATCATTTTTATCCGTAAAATTTTAAAAATTAATACAATTAGTCCTTATATAAATTTCTTTTATTTTTTCTTTGTAATATTACATTTAAAATATTTTTTGATAGTACTAATTTTAATATTATTTTTTAGACTTTAATAAATAAAATTTTCTTTACATAAAATAATAAAAATATTTAAATTATAATT
>NC_029789.2:55919083-55975762 GCF_000816755.2 Arachis ipaensis
ATATTTTAAAATAGTTTTTTTAAAAATAACTACTATATTTGTTTAGTGAGATCTAAAAGATTAAAAATAAAAAAAATTATATAAGGACTAATTTGATTAATTTTTAAAATTTTAGAAATAAAAATCACTTATGTCTAAACTTTAGGAACTATTTTAATTATAAATAACTTTTTTTACATATCAAGTGACACGTGTCGTGTTAGGTGTTACTCACCTAACACGTCAACTAATCATCTTGTGACACATGGCATTAACCTATCATGTCATTATGCCACGTCCCACGTGGTACTTAACGTGACATGATATCATTTAACTAATAGAAAGACTAATTTGACTTACGTTTTATTTTTCAAGAACTAATATGACTAAAAAATTCATTTGATGACTAATATAAAGAATGAATGATCTTTTAAAGACAAATTTAACTATTAAACTAAATAATAAATTTATACAATCAAACATATATATAACGTTATAATGTATAAAAATAACAATTTTATTAAAACAAATCATATATGTATAGTCTCTTTGAAAAAAATACATCCTCAAATGATATTAATATTAATGACATAACATTAAAATTGTATGAACGATTTAATCGAAATATATTGTTAGAATAAAAAATTGTAAAAATTGAAAAAAAAAAATTTATTAATGCGTAAAATGAGAAAGATATGATTGACCGTAATTAATTAATGAATTAGACTAAATAAATTATACAATACTAATATAATACAACAATAATATAATAATTAAACAATATCATGATGATATATAGGTATGTTGTCTAAATATATTCGGAGAAAATTTTTTTATTTTTTATTAAGACATAGTTGGTAGATACAAAAAACACACATGTCGAACAAATGTCGATGAGTGTCGTATTCGAAATATATCAACACATAAATACGACAACTCAGCGAAGTATTTGTGCTTCATAAATTATAGAACACTCATTACAAAATTTTTAAATTATAGAACACTCATTACAAAATTTTTAAATAATAAAGGCATCCAAAATACTTGTATGAAGGAGAAATTTGATGGACAACATTTAAGTTAAAGGAATTTAATTGAATTTTTTTACGAAGTAAAAGTGTGGTTACAAATTTTAAATAAAGAGTGTTGTATACTATATTGGCTCATTTCATAAGAAATCAGTGTAATCTTCCTTTTAATGATATCATCAAGCAGAGTTAAGTTGTTTCCTTAACAGTTAGTGTGTGGGTGGTACTTGACGTTCTGCCTCACACGTTTGTTGAGACTTTATGTGGACTCCGTGATTGATTTTAAGGCAGTTTAATTTTCTGAGTTATTTGATTTGATTTTTCGTTTATTAGTTTACTTAACTTGGAATTAATCTGGGAGTGAGACTTTGATTCAGTGTGGGTCTTCTGTTCAATGTTTCTTATTATTTAGGAAGTGTTATTTTCTCCTATGACATATTTCATGTGTATTTTAAGAAACCTTCTCATTATTAGGTTTGAGGTTAACTTTGAGATGTGTTATACTATACAATACACTAATTGAATTATTATTATTATTATTATTATTATTATTATTATTATTATTATTGTAAAATTGTTAACATAGTAAATTCTTTTCGGTAACTTCGGTAACAATGTAATATTGATACATAGTGTATAATAAAAAAATATAATAAGTATTTATTTGTTCTTAACGACAAGAAAAAGCATTTTTTTTGACGTAAAAAATCGATGACTATCTCTTTTGTCGATATTTTTTGACAGCTGCTGTCGATATTTAAAAAAAATAATAATTAAAAAAAAATAATAAAATCAACAGCCTGGCCGTCGATTTTTTTTATGCATTAACCCTTTCTTTATTATCATCATATTGTCGACGAACTAGGGATGATAAATACTTTTATTTTAAAACCGACAGACATGGCGTCTATTTTTATATTTAAAATATTGACAATGTTTATCGTCGATAAATTTGAACGGTCTAGATTACTTTCTAAAATCAAATAAACGGTATAAATTTAATGTATAAAATAGACGCTAAGGGTGTTGCTTTTTTTCAAATTAAAATTGACAAATATGCCGTCAATTTTTATTGCTAAAAACATAGCCCCACGTCCACTTCCCGCTACACGTTCAGAAACACAATTCCCCCAAATTCCCCATTTCTTCACCAACCTTAATTTTACCCCAAATTCACCAACCCCCATTCTCCGCTGCCGACGTTGCTCCGTCACTGTTGCGCCACCGTTAATCCACTTGCTCGCGTCGCCGTCGCCCTTTGTAGCTGTTGTGCCGTTGTCGCTCCCCACATTTGCGCCACTATTGCTCCTCTTGCTCGTGCCGCCGTCACTCCTTCTCTCTGTTGTCGCCGTCGCTCCTCCTACTTTGGTCCTTCTCTGCTCTCTCTCTCAATCGAGCTCAAAAGAACCAGGTATCTTTATCTGACTATTATTGAACTCTTTCCAAAGCCAACTTCAGTTTCATTTGGAAATTTCCTATTTCAGGTGTAAACTATGACCTAATCATGATCTCCTATTTTCTAAATCTAGAAATTGTAATGCCTTAATTACCCTAAGCCTTACCCCATGCCGTAAAGTAAAGGATAACTAAGTGCCACGACAGTTCTATATATATATATATAGAGAGAGAGAGAGAGAGAAAGGAATAATAATAATACGAGAACCTCGATGAAGAAATTACAGCTCAAAAAGCAGAAACAGAAAAACATGAAGCGTTCACACGATAACTAAAAGTGTAAAGGACAAGATACAAGTACAAGATAATAAAGTATATGTAGATATATAAACATAATAGTCATAGAATACTAGCCTCAGCCTGTGGAGTTTAGGCCGACTAATTATATACAAACATAACAGAGTTTGCTAAGTTAAAACAATACACAACATATCTCTCAAAGTAAGCCCCTAAAGCCAATAAAGATACAAAAGTGAGAGTAATAAAACAAAATATCCAAAAGAAATCCAAAACATGATAAAGATCCTCTGCTCTGTCACCATTCCGCAACTCACCGAGGTGGGTTGCAACCTGCATCTGAAAAACAACAACGAAATACGGTATGAGAACTGGAGGTTCTCAGTATGGTAATAGTTCCTAGTAATGTAAGATATAAGATTTCGGGACGCCAGAGGCAATCGTAGAACTTCACATCAAGCATAAGATTCAACTTATATGACAATTTAAATAAATCCTTAAACAGGTCATCTATCTTAGGGGATTTCTAATCTAACATTTACCCTGCTGTCCCACAGCCTTCGCTAGCCTAATTGCCATGTGATCCCATCGACACCGCCTTCCGAACCCCCTCAATCCCAGTAGAAAACACAAGTAATAGCAATACAAGTAAAACACAAGTAGAATAATGTATATCAAGTAATTCAACAAGCAATTAAGCATATTATACAATTAAGCAAAACAATGCAAGTCAGCAAAGCAAGCAAACATATAGAATATGCACATGATGAATGCCTGTCCTATTTGGCTGTGATATCACATTGTCGGTTCAACTGCCAACCCGACATATTCCCATAAGAATGTTGCCTTTCGGTCATGAATATAAGTGGGATTCCCCCCACGGATATAGTGCCGGGCACACTACCCACAGATATAGTGCTGGGCACACTCTTGTGATCTGAAAGGATGCGAGTGGGATACTCTGTCACAGACCTCACATTTCAACGTAAGCAGGATTAACCACCGCCTTACGCTGCCGCCGTGACCTCAACAAGCGGGATTAACCACCGTCCTTGCCAAGTGCATAGCATGTCAATAATACTAGTATAAAACAATATATCAGTAGTTTTCAGAAATCATTTTCATTACTCAGTAAAGTCATCATTTAACCCCAATTCCTAGTGCGTAATTCCACAATTCATCACATTAATCATCATTGCAGTACTCCGCCATCTCACTCAATTAATCTATCCTCAGTACCCCAGAAACCTAACTCTCCGTCTTTTAAATTCATACAGAAATTCACTAAATTAAGTCACTAACTCTTCTTTAGTAATATTAGGGCCTAATTACTATATAGTATTCTTAAACAGTACTGAAAGAATATTAGAAAGCTAGAGAACCTTTAAAAATGAACAAAAACAATTTTTCAGCAAGATAGGATTCTCACGTACACAAGTCCCTGTCCCGCATACGCATGCTTTTAAAAATGGGTGGTTGTACGCATAAGCGACCCCCTACTCGCGTACGCAAGTGTCCCAACCCGAATGGAATGCTCGCGTCATGTGTTAAATGTTCATGTACGCAAGGATAAAAATTTGCATGTCCACGTACGCATGCAAAGCCCACGTACGCAAGATGCCCAGGCAGTGAAGAATGCTTGCGTCGTGTGCACTGTGTCGCGTACACATGCTATACTAGACTTAGAAAAATCTTAAGCTACAGAATTTTAGTTTTAAAACACCAAACTTTAAACGCTCATAAATTCCTCTACAAAACTCCATTTTCCTCGAACTTTATATCATTTTAAAGATCTTGAAATAACCTTTAGTTTAAAACAAGGATCATCCAATTTCAAGGTTTGAGGCTCAATTTATGATCCACCAAAGTTCGTCAAAAACCAAGTTTTACAAAATCAGTAAGGTTCTCTAAATTTCAAAACTCCATAACTAAAATCATTTCATAAACATTCTAATGCACACCGAATCTCACCATTCTTGCCCACAATCACATCCCTGTGCCTCCTCACTTACCTATTAACTTCCTCCATCATTTTAAACCTATTTCATTCAACTTTTCCAACATAATTCAACAAAAATCTACAATTTCTACATCAAGATTCAAATATTTGCAACTTTAACACAATCTCACTATTTATAAGCATCATTTACCATACCTCATCATAAAGTCTCATAATTACAATAATTTAACCTCAACATCAACAATTTTCATCACAATTCAGCAAAATCATCACAATCATTTAACATCATCACACATCATCAATTTAATGATTGTCAACAACCAATTTCAATCCTATCCTAAGGTCCACTAGCCTAAGTGTCCAAAAATATTACATATTACATAGAGAAAACTAAGACCATACATTGGCCGATTTTCAATATTCACAAAATACCAAATTTGATTCTAATCAAGCTTTCAACCAAAACCAAACCACCAGTTCAAGTCCAAATGCTCCCAAATAGCTAAGACAACTCCACAAATTACTCCATTCAAGCTAGAATCATATAAATCACCATAAATCAAACTAGAGTTTATCAAATTCACAAATTAAAAAAGTTAAAGAGTTTTCTTATCATTTCTGATGGTGTTTGGGGTACAAACCACCAATAACTCAACCTTAGATACCACTTGATAAATCGAAAACACAAAATCTATTCAATACTCAAACATAAAATTTCGACTTTTTTAGGGATGTAGAATGGGGAGGGAGTTTCAAAATTTTACCAACAAAAGTTAGATAGAACTAACAGGCTCGACAAGAGCTTCGCGTGGCCGCAAACCGTTCGCGAATCGAAGCACCGTAGCTCGAGTTATGGCCACCGAAAGTTGGTGGTGAATAGTATCACTCTCTTCTCCCTCTCTTGCCTTGCCAGCTGGTATGTGTTGTGTTTTATGGAGTGTTTATGCTGAATAGGTGTTATAACCCATTTATGTATGTTGGGCTTGGGCCCAACTTGGGCCTGGTCCAACCCGTTAGCATTTTTGCCCCATTTGGCCCAATTTTGGGCAAAACCTTTAGAATTAGCGCCTGATAAACCACTATTTTATGGTTTATCTTATACTCAATTGAGTGGTTTTTATCAACTCTTTACCCACTTATTCATACTATTCGCATGTTTTACATTTGCCTTCCTAATTATGTGCTTTGATTGAAAACATGCTTCTTTGGCCTTAAGTTCCCTATGTTTAATCCTCTCTTATTACCATTAGATGCCTTGATATGTGTGTTAAGTGATTTCAGAGATTACAGGGCAGGAATGGCTCAGAGGATGGAAAGGAAGCATGCAAAAGTGGAAGGAATACAAGAAGTTAGAGAAATTGCTAAGCTGTCCAGCCTGACCTCTTCGCACTCAAACGACTATAACTTTAGATACAGAGATCCAAACGACGCGGTTCCAGTTGCGTTGGAAATCTAACGTCTTGGGCTTCGATTTGATATATAATATGCCATAGTTGCCTTGATGCTAGGCAACGCAAACACGTGCTCCACGCGAACGCATCGCAGTGGCAAAAATCAGCGTGGCAGATTTCTTCTCCAGCGATTTCTGGGCTGTTTTCGACCCAGTTTGCGGTTCAGAAAACATAGATTAGAGGCTATAAAGTGGGAGAATCCATTCATTCATAATCATAAGCTTTCATATTCACAATTTTAGGATTAGATGTAGTTTTTAGAGAGAGAGGTTCTCTCCTCTCTCTTAGGATTAGGATTAGGATTTGTATTAGGATTTAGGATTTCATCCTCTGCAATCATAGGTTCAATGTTCCTTTAATTTATTTTCTATTTTTATTCTATTACTTTAATTGTTATTTATCTTTTCAATTTAGCTTATGAACCATCCATGTTAGGATTTTTCTTAATTAATATAATTTGAGATATTTCAGATTTATGATTTTTACTTAGCTTCTTATATTCTTGACTTTAATGGATGAATTGATAAATTGGAGACCCTTGAGTTGGAAGACTCCAGAGTTAATTGGTGATTGGCTTTTTGGCCACTAACACTAATCCTTTCCAAGAGAGAGGATTAAGACTTGTGAATAGAAATTGGCTCCTAACTTAATTTTCCTTTATTTAGTAAAGGATAACCAAGTAGAGCAACAACCAATTATCATTATACTTGGAAAATCCAACATGGATAGAACTTCCAATTAATCATTCTACCAGTCAAGGTTTTTTATTTAGATATATATATATATATATATATATATATAAATCTCTTTTAATTTATATTGCTTTAATTTATAACTATATCTGTGCCCATTGCCCAAACTCCAAATTTCCCAGAAAACTCATAACCAATAATAAATCATACTTCCCTGCAATTCCTTGAGAAGACGACCCGAGGTTTAAATACTCGGTTATCAATTTTATTGGGTTTGCTTAAGTGACAACCAAAACTTTTGTAAGAAAGGACTTTTGTTGGTTTAGAAGCTATACTTGCAATGGGAATTTATTCTGAATTCTAGACCACGCAAAAGTTCTCTCTTCAAAATGGCGCCGTTGCCGGGGAATTGCAAACGTGTGCCTTATTATTGGTTATTGTAAATATTTGCTTTTTGCTTGTTTATTTGTTTTTATTTTTGTTTTTGTTTTTGCTTTTTCATAAATTAAGAGGTTATTATTTTTTTTTTTTAAATTTTTTCAAAAATTTGTTCTTAGTGTTCATCTTGATCTTCAAGTTGTTCTTCGCGTTCATCTTGACCTTCAAGTTGTTCTTAGTTGTTTTCTTCGTTTTGATCTAAAAATTTTAAGTTTGGTGTCATTTTATTGTTTTTCTCTTTCCTCATTAAATTCAAAAAATTCAAAATTTAAAATTCAAATTTCAAAATTTCAAATTTTAATTTTCAAAATTCAAATTTCAAAATTTAAAATTCAAATTTCAAATTTCAAAATTTAAAATTTCAAAATTTAAATTTCAAAATTCAAATCTTTTTAAAAAAAAATCATATCTTTTTCAAAATCTTATCTTATCTTATTTCAAAAATCGAATTTCAAAATTCAATATTTAAATTTCAAATTTCAAATTTTCAAATTTCAAAATTTAAATTTCAAAAATTTAAAATTCAAAAATTCAAAATTCAAAATTCAAAATTTCAAATTTCAAAATTTAATTTTCAAATTTAAAATTTAAATAACCTTTTAATTTTAAATTGTTTTTATTTTTGTTTTTATCTTTTACTTGTTACTATGAACTCTCACCCCTTTGCCTATGAGTCTGGTTATAATTATGTTGCTGGAAGAAGAAATTACAATGAAAACAGGCATCAAGGTTGGAACAATCAAAGATGGGAGGAGCCACAAGGATTTGATCAACCCTCTTGGCGACAACCACCTCCAATGGACTATCAACAACCACCACCATATGCCTATAAACCCTCTCCTCAACATGACTTTGGACCACCATACTCACAAGCCCCTTTCCGCCAATCACCTCCATATGACCCTAACCCGTATCCACCATACCAACCACCTTATGAGCCAAATGAACCATACACAGAACCACCACTTTTCCAACATAACTACTCTCATAAACCACCACCTCAATATTCACCATCTCCATATCATTATCAAGATGAACCACCTTCCTATTATGAACCACCATCTCCTATTATGAACTCTCTCTCCCAACCAATGAATCCTCATATCCACCCCCAACTCCAATGGATGACAGACTTCATGTTATTCTTCAAAGGCAAGAAAGGATGAATAAGAGTGTGCTAAATTTCGGGGCCGCCCTAGGCGAGTTAGTAAATATAATAGCTTCCCAATATCTGAGCACTCAAAGAACTCCCATGGCTACATGTGGAAAATCAAAAGAAGAGCAAAGCATGAAGGAGACACTAGAAACTTCGGTGGACAATGAGGAACATGGCTTTGTATTGGAACAAGTGGAGGAAGCCATAATAGTTGCAGAGGAAGAAGTGGTTGAAGACTTAGGAGATGCTGAACCTCCATGGGAAAGTCAGGTTATAAAACCTCCTTCCAAGGCGATTGAAATTGATGCTGAGGAGGGTGTACAACCTCTAATGCATATCATGACTAAGGACTTGGAAGAAGTCGATCAAGAGATGGAGATTAAAGAAGAAGAAGCACAACCTTCCATGCCCTCGGTAAGCAATAAAGAAGAGATTGAATTGGAGAAAAGCTACCTAGAGGAAGAGGTTGAAATTAAAGAAGTTTGCAAAGAGGTGGAAGTTGTCAAAGAGCACAAGGGAGTGGAGCTTGAAATCACCTTGCCAAAGTTATTGGAGACCCCTCCCCCTAAGTTTCCATCATCCTTCACAACATTCAAGTGGGTAAAATTCATATCCCTTAGCTTTCTAATTCTACTTGAATATGGGCTACTGGAGACGGATGATCAACTTAGAGCTCTTTGTGGCATAAAAAGTAAGAGGAAGATGGTCAGTAGTAAGAATTGTCCTGCAAGGTTCATTATGGTTGGAAGCTCAAAGTTTAAATGCAAGGGTTAGTGTAGAGCTCAATTGAATGAGTCTAGGAAGCTGTTTGGTAGCTGCAGTGAGAATTCAAATTACTTATCACCCGGCTGAAAAAATACAAATCCCAACAAAAATGGGTGTAAAAGCAAGGTTTGGGATCCTGGAATCTGCTCTGACATTTGTCACCCCGGGAACCTAAGAATCTGTTTAAAGCTTCTTAAGGGCTTTACATGCCTAGTTTGGGATCCCGAAGGTTACTGGAAGTACAAACACTGGTGGGGATTCCTGGATGAATACAAGCATAAGCCACCATAACAGGGAGCTCACCAAATGTCCAACTTAAGGACTCTAACTAAAAGTGCTAGGTGGGAGACAACCCACCATGGTATGATCGTTCCTTTTTCACTTTTATTTAGTTTTATTTGTTTTCGAGTTTTATTTTATTTTATTGTATTGAACATGTAGTTTTGCATAACATTCATATTAGCATTGCATTCTGTATCCTGCATTAAAAAAAAAAGTTACGCGACGCGACCGCATCATTGACGCGTCCGCATCGCAAGGAGATGGGAGAAAATAATAAACAAACAAAGAGTCACGCAGGAGCGTGGCTGGAAGTGTGCCCGTGGCACAAATCATCCCACGCGACCGCGTCGCTGACGCGTCCGCGTTGAATGGGAATATTGGCCTCCCACGCGACCGCGTGCCTCACGCGGCCGCGTGACCTGGATTCCGACGTAACAAGGGTGCACGACCGAAAGTTGTGCTAGAGTGGTGCTGGATTGGTGCTGAACACATATCCTTACCACGCGGACGCATGGCTCACGTGTCCGCGTCATACCCCATAATGGCCACTCACGCGACCGCGTCACCCTGGATTTTGGCAATACTAAGTTTTGAACAGAGAGTTGTGCGAGCGCGAGGCTGCCCTCGCGCCATTAGCCTAAAACGGGTCACGCGATCGCGTGACCGACGCGACCGCGTCAATCAGTTTAAGCGCAAGTTGCGCGACCGCGTGCCCCACGCGTCCGCGTCGCTTGCGCCGCACAGCTTATCCTAATTTGCCAAATATCTTATCTTTTCTTCCCCAATCCTAATTTCTCCTCCCTCCTTTCTCACTTACTTTTTCTTCCCTTCTTTTCCTTCTCATTCTTCTTATCTCTCACTTTATTTTATTTAATTTAATTGCATATTTTCATTCATTGCATTTTTTTCATTTTGTGCATATTTTTATTTTCTTTTCTAAATTTGTTATTTTTATATTGGTGTTAAAAATTTAATTGGGTAATTATTTTCTTGTGAGTTATTATGAAATTGTTTGACAATTATATATTACTTTTTGAAGGGTTGCTTGCATGTTCAATTTAATACTTTCACTAGCTTATTACCATGCTTACTATGTGTTTGTGAAAAAGCCCGTATGGCATTGTGCACTATTTTTTTTCGATTTCTTTCTATCTACTACTCTAAATGGTTGCTTTTCACAAAACCCTTTTTATATTTTATTACTTAAATATAATTGTTATTACAAACAAGTTGTTATTTTGAAAGACTTGGTAATCTAACTTGGACATTGAATGCTTGATCTATGCTACTCATGCCTTTGCCTGCATGCCAATAAACACCTTGCATTTAATTGTCATCATATGCACTTGCTATATTTCCATTGATGATTTTTCACATGTAGTCATGACCATGTGTTAACGTCATTCTTCTTTATTGTGCATTGATTACCACCTTTCCCGCTCTCTTCCTTACTCTAACCCTTAGCTTTAAAAGTTACTTTCTTTTTCCCTTTTCAGGATGGCCACCAAGGAAGGTAAAGAGAAAGCTACTCCCAAATCACCAGCAAGGAAAGGAACAAAAAGAGCCCTAGCTGAGGAACCACAACCCCCATCCACTTGTACATCTCAGCATGCACCGAGGACGGTGCAATCTTTAAGTGTGGGGAGGTCGATACCGATCTCCATGGGTTAGTTACTCTTCTATCTCAACACCAATGGTTTATTTTCCTTGTTAGTTGTTGCATTTGCATGTTTGATTGCATATTTATTTGATTTTATGCATTTAGTTACTACTTGGTTAACGTAATAAATTTCTTTTTAGGACTCTATTTTTGAAAAATTTCACTAATTTAAATTAAAAAAATTTATATTAAAACTTGTTTGAAAGTTGTATTTGGAACATGGTTTTTGAGCTAAAGAACACACAACCTGTGAGATTTGAGCTTATTTATATGGTTACACTATTTAACCGTAAATATTTTATTCCTGTGTGTTTCCTTCTCTATGATTGTAATTTATATTTTGTTCCAATCTATATGTCCATTATTTAGTGTATTTACATGCTTGCATATGATTGATGCCATTGTTTGATTTTAGCTCACTTATCCCAAATAAGCCTACCCTTTAAATCACCCTTGTCAGCCACTTTGAGCCTTTTAATCCCCATTTGTTCTGTATTTTACCACATCACTAGCCTTAAAGTAGAAAAATAATTAAATATCCTAATTGAATCTTTGGTTAGCTTAAGATAAGGATTGTGTAACAATTAAGTGTGGGGAAACTGTGGGAACATGGGTTAATAAGGGAATGTATCATGTTTCTAATTTTGAATATTGGGAAATTTGGGTACCTACTCATGTAAAACAGAAAATTAAAAATTCCATATGCATTGATATGTTATTTTAGTTTCTATATTTCAAAAAAAAAAGAGAAAAAGAAAAAAAAGAGAAAAAGAAAAAAGAAAAATATATATATAATATAAATAAATAAATATGGAGAAATACTCGGTTATCAATTTTATTGGGTTTGCTTAAGTGACAACCAAAACTTTTGTAAGAAAGGACTTTTGTTGGTTTAGAAGCTTGCAACGGGAATTTATTCTGAATTCTATACCACGCAAAAGTTCTCTCTTCAGTGCCCGATTTTTAACTTTAATTATTTTTATAAATTTTTCTACAGTTTTTACTACTCTCACTCAGTACCAGACAAATTTAAGCCGGTACTGCCGGCTAATTTACCGGTATGCATGTTTACACAATTTTCCGCAAAAAATTATATTTTCCAACTTAAAAAAATTTACTGAGTCCAAATATCATATTTAAATTTTCTAATTAATATTCTAAATTTTTGGAATCTATTTTGTGTAATTAAATTAATTAATTAAGTAGTTAATTAATTGTGGTTCTTACAGAAATTCTGGTCATGTTTTTTCTAGTACTATTTTATTTTTAGAGCTAAGACTATGGTGTGATGTTAATGTCTGAGGTTTGGTCCTCTACGAGGTCATTTTTCCCTTCTTTAACAAGTGACCTCTCTTTCTATATAACATTTCTTCTTGTTTTCCAAAATTATTCCATAGTTTTTGTTTTCTGGTTCATTTATTTTTAATATGTGTCTAAGTTCTTTGCTAGTAGAAAACAAGTTCGTAGTGAGAAATGGAGCCAAAACTATTTGTATATGCTACTATGAGCAGAAAAACAACTAGTTTGTCCATGCTTCTTTCATATATTTTATTTTTCCATGTTTATTTCATCCAGGCAATGTAATGGTTATGTTTTCTATTTTTTCTTTAAGGCATACTTATGACTTTTTCTATCTTATATAAGTGCAACGGCTGTTAGAAGTAGAATCTAACATTGAAAATAGCTTTTCTGCAAATTCTAAACTTGTATGTTTTATGAGGCTAAAAGAATATCAAAATGTATACATGTTTACCTTATTTAATTATTAGATGTTGCACGCTATTTCTGTTCTTATTCTTTATTTTGTTGATTTATTTCCTCTCTTTTTTCTGCAGGTGGGTCAGCAAACTAATCAGGAAAAGACATGATTCTTCAGTGATAAATGTCTCTTAGCATCCTGATAATATTAGCATTCTAACTTTTTTATTCATATGTGTTAAGACTTTCTTGTAATTTTACAATAAATAGAAGCTAGAACGCTTCCTTGTAGGCTTGATAAGCTTGTGGATGCACTTCCTTGCCATTCTGGAAATTCTTTCTAATGATTAATAAATTCTGTTAATAATAGACAAGAAAACTACTTGTTACTCATGGATTATTATTATTAAACCTCAATATTTCAAACATATAAACTTTGTTTATTCTGCATTTAGTTTTTAAAATTTTATTTAATTTATTGTTTTCTAAATAAAGGATGATATAAACCATATGATTCAGTCGGGTTGGTGAAAATGGAGTACTTTGAACTTTATGTGATAAAAGAGTAACTTGAAAACTCAAGGGTAAAATTATTAGACTATCATTAGCCTAGTTATGTTATATGCAACAGAGTGTTAGCACTTTAGTTTAACAATCCAATGTTAGATCATTGTTTACCGTCTCGTTTAGAAATCAGTTTAAGCAGCATCTTATTTTATTTTATTTTATATTTGCTACAGATTCTAGTTGCATCAACATCCACAGATGGAAAATGCTGAATATTTTCCACCTTTATAAAAGGTGTAGATGCAAGGTATGATAACAGGAACTCTGATTATGGTTAACATTCTTATATTTGTTTTTCATGCATATGTTATACTACTCATGTTTACATGATGAATTGGCACATGGATCCAAAAAAATAGAGTCAAAGTTTGGAGAGGTATTCAATATTTAACTCTTGTACCTCATGTGAATTCTTGATAAGCCTCTTCCCCAAAATCAAGATATCTATCCTTTCTTTTATCGTTCATGAGGTTGTCGGATTTAATGCCAACTATGGTATTGACATATTAGGTTCACTACTTAGGTATTATTATGATGTAGATAGTTGATGATCCTTATTCGCACAAACAGAAAGCTGAATATAGCACTTATGAACATAGTGAATAGCTGTGACATTAAATTATTTTAGTTTCATATGCGTGCTGCAGTATATCAAATTTTCTACTAAACATGATCCTCTATGTTTCAACCTCAAAAATTGGTGAAGAAAACTTATCCGATCCTCCCTTGGAATAGTTATTACTATGCACTGCATTGGTTTCTTGCAGTAAGTACCAAAATTTCTCAGAATAATCCTTGTTAACATGATTTCTCCTATGAGGGTACCCTTAGTACAAGTAATTTGATGGAATGAAAACTGGTGTTTCTTTCTCAACTCTATGCATATTATTATTGTTATTAGGCCCTCTACTTCTATGCCTATAATCATCATCATAATTCTTTGTTGGCACTGAATTATTTACCTTCAAACATTTCTTTATCACCTTAGCTTCTTCCTTTAATCTTTCTCTTATGTCATTGATGTTTTGCCAAAGCTTACATGATCTTGAACTACTGCTGATATTACTACTCCTTGATGATTTGAAACTTGAAGAAGATCCATTATTATTATTGGAATTGCTAGGGATTCTGTTGCACTCAATGCATAAACTCAATGGATAAACAATTACCTTAATTTATTTTAGCAAAAAGAGGACTTATATACATAGTCGTACATAATTCATGTTGGAATAAAATGCAAGTAAGCTGTGAATATATCCTGTTATTTGAAATTTGTTTACTTATGGGCCTGTGAAATATATCTTGTATGCAGTTTTATATGCCAATTGACAAGGGCATTTATTATTGTTACTTGGCTAAATAGAACTTTTCCTTCTCTATTGCAGGGATTGAATTAAGAGCCTAAGAGTAAGGTTCATGTTCTTGAGACTGCTCTATTGAATATTGCCGAATTTGCATCTCGAGCTGCTCAAAAGGATTTTAATTTAAGCATTCCTCTTACCATTTCGGGGGTTATTACCAAGTATTCTCCCTCACTTTGTGTATATCTGAAGAGAGAACTTTTGCGTGGTCTAGAAATTCACAGATAAATCCTCGTTGCAAGTATAGCTTCTAAACCAACAAAAGTCCTTTCTTACAAACATTTTGATTGTCACAAGTAACAAACCCCTTAAAAATTGATAACCGAAGTATTCAAACCTCGGGTCGTCTTCTCAAGGAACTTCAGGGAGGTATGTTCTTATTATTGGTTATGAGTTTTGTAAATTGGGGGTTTTGAGATAAGGAACAGGTAATTTAAATGACAAGTAAAGTAAATAAATAACTATAAAATAAACTCTTGGCAAGGTATGAAAATTCAGAAGTCCTATCCTAGTTATTCTTATAAGAATTGAAGTTAATCCCACTTAGTTAACCCTTACGAAAGCAAGGGAAAGTCAAGTGAACTAATTAGTTAGATTCCCAAGTCCTAGCCAACTCCTAAGGAAAGACTAGAGTTAGTGGAATTCCAGTCAATTAGCAGACATAACAATCAATCACGATAAGTTGATAACTCAAGATCCTCCAGTTAATCAATTAAAGCCAAGAATATAAAAAGCTAAATAAGAATCATAAATCTGAAATACCTCAATTGCATTAATAAGAGAAAATCAATCTAAACATAGAGAGTTCATAAGCCAATTTGGCAACATAAGTAATTAAAGGATAGCATTGAAGTATCTGAAAATAAAAGAGAAATATGAAGTAAAAGAAATATTGAACCTGAGAAAGAGTTGAAATCCTAAATCCTTTAAGAGGAATCCTAATCCTAAAACCTAAGAGAGAGGAGAGAACCTCTCTCTCTAAAAGCTACATCTAAAGTATGAAAAGTGAATAATTATCGACCTCCTTTGAATGGATGCATTCCCCCACTTTATAACCTCTAATCTGTGCTTTCTGAACTTGGATATGGGCCAAAAAGGGCTTCAAAAATCGCTGGGAGCATTTTCTGCAGTTTCTGGTGCGTGGCGTCTGTCACGCGTCCGCGTGGGTCACGCGGTCGCGTCATCTGGGAGTTTTTCTTGTCACGTGTTCACTTCAGTCACGCGTACACGTCATCTGCGTTATGCCCAAGGCACACATCCACGTTATTTTCACTTTCGCGTCGCTGCCTTTTCGCGCTAGGCATGCGGCCGTGTCGTCCATGCGTTCGCGTCGCTGCCAGTTTCTTCAAAAACTCCATTTTGTGCTTTCCTTCCATTTTTGTATGTTTTCTTTCCATCATTTAAATCATTCCTGCCTTAGTAGATCTGAAAATACTCAACACACAAATCACGGCATCGAATGGTAATAAAAGGTAATTAAAATAATTATTTTTAAAGCATATGAAACATGTTTTTCACATATATCACATAATAAGGAAGGGAAAGTAAAACCATGCAATTTCACATGAATAAGTGGGTGAAGGGTTGAATAAATCACTTAAATTGAGCACAAAATATATCATAAAATATGGGTTTATCAACCTCCCCACACTTAAACAATAGCATGTCCTCATGCTGAATTCGAGATAAAGAGTAAGGTAAAATGGTGGAATTTCATGCAATGCATTCTATTCTAAATGCAACTACCTAAATGAATCATGCAATTCTAATTGTTATTCACTTGTATATAAAGCTTACATGTAGTTAAATTAATTCATATCCTCAAGGAATCATATATGCATAGCCAAACCTTAGATAATGTTAAAGCACTTTTACAATTGAGATGGGTAAAAATATTTCACAAACTTGCAAGACAATTAACAATTTAAGCAGAGATATATGGTGATGAGCTATTGAACCCTCACTGGATTTTGTGTTTGCTCTCTAGTCACTCAGTGTTTATTGGGTTAATCACTCTATTCTTTTTCTATCCTTACTTTCTATAACTTTATTCTTCATCTAACCAATCAACAAATATGGAATACAGACATACAAAAATCATGAGGTCTTATTCAAGGTTGTAATGGGGCCAAGGTAAAGGTAAGGGTATATGTATAAGGCTAAGTGAGCTAATAAGTGAATCCTTGATTAGTCTAAGATCTCACCTAACATACATACTATATAAATCAATGTTTCTTAACCTATTTGCCCAAATTTTCCCTTTGTATTGCAAACTCATGTATTAAATTTAATTCTGTCCCATGTGCATTGATTCTTTTTATTTTGCATTTGGAGAATTTTTGTATCCCCTTATTTAAATACTGGAAAATTTTATTATTATTATTATTATTTTTAATGCACATGGTAATTCAATTGTTTTGATTTCACATGAGCATGCTTCCCAAATTTTGTTTTTGCAACAACTCATTCTTTTTTAAATTCCTACTTTATTTCTATCATCCCATGTTCCCATAAGATTTCCCACACTTAAATAATACACAATTTCTATCTTAAGCTAACTAAGGATTTAGCTTGAGATTTTTATTTTGTTTTTCTGCTTAAGGCTAGTAATGTGGTTTATAGAGCAAGAGGGGATTAAAAAGCTCAAGGGGGCTAACAAGGGTGATGTAAAAGGTAGGCTAATTTGGTATAAGTGAGGAAAAATTCAAATGATGGCCTCAATCATCTCTTGGTATGTATCTATATTCTATAATTGGACATATAGATTAAAACAAAGTAAAGAACATCAGAATAAAAAAGAAGGGCAAAACACACAGGAATGAAATTTATGGTTTGAATGTAACTATACAATTAAGCTCAAAACTCACAGGCTGTGTGTTCTCCAGCTCAAAAATCATATATCAGTTATGTATGTCATGCAAGTAAAAATTAAGAGTTCTCATTATTCTCAATGTAAATCTTAGGGTGGCCCTTAAAATCTTAGTGTTGTTCCTTGATGAAATGTTGTTAACTAACTAAAATGTAATGCTATATATACAAGGTATGTGGATTGTTTTAATTTACTAAAATTTCTAGTTTACTCCTTTTATTTTCAATTAAATCAAACTATTATATGCTAAAAAGGTAAACTTATACTAATTAATCCACATATTCTATAACTAATAAGTTTAGAATTGCAAACTAAACTAAATGTCTAAAATATGAACTAAAGTGCAAAATGCGGAAATAAAGTAAAAATACAGCAAAAGAACAATGTATAAGTACTGAAAAGAAAAAAAAAGTAAAAATAAAAATACAGAAAAATAAACAAAATAAGATAAAAAAAGGAGTCTGTAGTGGTTCACCAAAAAGATACGCCAGGGATGGCGACCTCCCCACACTTAAAATAAAGCATCGTCCTCGATGCTCACTCAAGCTGGGTGTGAAGGAGTGTCATCACCGGAAGGATGGGCTGCTAGAGTCTCTGTGGTGGCCTAAAGGTCTGCAGACTGGATGAGGGTAGGAGGATCTGTCTGTTGCAGTGGAGGCTCTGACTGTATAGGAATCTCTGGGTCTGCAGCCTGAATCTAGTGTGGCTCCTCCTGCTGTGCGCAACCTGCTCTGGTCCTGCCTGCTCAGGCTCCCTCTGTGCATGTGTCTCCTCCTCATGCTCGTCCGCCTCCTCCTCGGATGGCTCTGATGGTGTGTCAGGCTCGGAGGGGTGTCGCCGCCAGATCGGATCATCAACTTGAGGTGCTCATAGCATCGCTTGTTGCGACGCTTAGATCGCTCATATCACCGCCGGTTACGGCGCTCCATCTGGTCCAGCTGCTGAAATAGGCGGTGCACAAGGTGGTAAACGGGCTCTGAGGTAGGTGGAGGTACAGTGGGTGGGGCTGGTGTAGCAGTGGAAGAAGAAGAGGCAGCTGAAGATGTGGCTGCCTTACCAGAAGTGGTAAGGAATGGAGGTCTGTAGCCTAAAGCTTGAAACTTCCTGCTGTGAGGAATGATCTTCTTGCAGTCTGCAGCAGTCGGCTTCGCATCAGCCAGCTCCCAAGGCACGTCAGCTCGACGGCCGAGCTGGGTAATCAAATATGGGAAAGGGAGAGTGCCTCTGACATGGACCCTGGCCATGTAATACCGAATGAATCGTGGAAGATACAGGTCCTTACCCTCCATCACACACCAGAGGAGGGTGATCATAGCAGCAGGCAGCTCCGTCTCATGAGTGCTCGGCATAACAAAGTTGCTCAGGATCTGGTGCCAGAGCCGAGCCTCATCATTCAGATACATCAGCTTGATACCCTTAGGCATTGCTGTATTCTTTCCCATGACCCAGGGGACATTAGGATCAAGGGCTATCCTCTGCTTGACAGCATCCCAGTTAAATCGCATAAAGCGCATATCTTCTTCAGCCCTTTGGTAACCGTCAGGCTGATCTGACTTAGGCTGAAGCTGCAGAATATCCTCAATGGCTTCCTCAGTGACCAATATCTGTTTCCCTCTGAGGTGCACTGCATCCAGGGAAGTCTTGAAATAGTTGCAGTAAAACTCTCTTACCCAGGAAGCATTGACCTTTGTCAAGTTTCTCTCCAAGAAGAACCAGCCTCTCTGTTTTATCTGTTCGGAGGTGTACTGCTGTAGGTCTTCTGGAATTTTCAGAGTCCTCTCCAGGTACAGGTTTCTGGAGGTGGCAAACACTGGATACTTCAGCTCACAGTATTTGTTTGCAAATTTAACTAGATCATTGGCAGGGAGGAGCTGGTCAGCCTTCTCCTGCGGGGTAAAGTGCTTTTCGCGCCAGGAGTCATCATGCATAATGTCCAGGATAGACATAGAGGATTCGCCACTTTTCCTTTTGCCAGTGGTGGCTTTGCCTTTTCCTTTGCGCTGAGGGTCAGACATACTGAAAAACAGAAATTCCAGGATATAATTGAAGAACAAAAGCAGGAAAACAAGTAGGAAAATAGAATAATAACACTAGAAGCACATAGTGGCAAAAGAGCAGTAGAATTATGAAATGAGTTAAGTATATGTGCATTATGGATTGTATTTGAGTTAGAAATCTGAGATGAAAAATCACAATCCAAGATGTAATATAAGTAGAATTCATGTTAATTAGGAAAAACCATAATCATGCCTTGAGTTAGAAAGTTAAAGTAAATAGTTAAAAACCAAAAAGAGAAGTTTGAAAGTTAGATCGGTTAGGATGGAAAAAGAGGTGAGAAAGTGGAAATCAGTGAGTTAGGAGAAAGAAAATTAATGTGAGTGGCATGATAAATGTTTCCTAGGTAATAATAAATTCACAAATTTAAAGAATAATCAACTTATATTTAGGCAAAAATATCAGGTTATTGATGATAATTCAAATAGAGATGAGAGTAGCAAAAATGAAAAGGAAATCATCAATAATGTGATTTACTAGCCAGGGAATTAAGAAGGAATAAGAATGCTATCCCGTGCATTCATGAATTGGTTTGGTAAAAGCTAAGTAATGCAAAATTCAAAATTGCCAAAACCAATACATGAATGAGAATGAAACAAGCCGCAGAAAATTGGGCAGCATTCCGGCTAAAATTGGATGTTCCCGGGTAATAAACAGCAAGCAGAGTAGTTCATATAAATTAAAATAAAGCTGCAAATACACATAAGTAATATGAACATGAAAGAGCAGTGTAACAGCAGCATGAAACAGTAAAGAACAGCATATGAACAATATGATCATCACAGCAAAATCAGAATTGCAAAATTGATAAAACCAGTAGCAAGAACGGCGCAATTATCATGCCTAAATCCACTAACCACATCCTAGCTACCTAACTACCTAGAATCCACTACAAACATGCATCTCTAACTAGCCTAATTCGAATATAATCTGAAAAATAAATAATGACAAGTGATAGAGAAATTGGCGTTCGGCGGAACCTGGTATGTGTAAGAACAGAGGTGAGGGCAGAGAGATGGTGGTGGGGAAGCGGCGGTGCTGGGGGGCAGTGGCGGCGCTGTGGCGGAGCAGGACGGGTTGGAGGTTGGGGTTTGGGTTGGGTGAGGGATTTTGAATCCACGCGAACGCGTGGAGCACGCGATCACGTGACTAGGGTGAAATGGAGTTGACGCGGTCGCGTGATTGACGCGATCGTGGGTCATGCGGTCGCGTCATCTGGGAGTTTTTCTTGTCACGCGTTCGCTTCAGTCACGCGTACACGTCATCTGCGTTTTGCTCAAGGCACGCATCTGCGTCAGTCACGCGTTCGCGTCGCTGCCTTTTCGCGCTAGGCATGCGGTCGCGTCGTCCATGCGTTCGCGTCGCTGCCAGTTTCTTCAAAAATTCCATTTTGTGCTTTCCTTCCATTTTTGTATGTTTCCTTTCCATCCTTTAAATCATTCCTGCCTTAGGAGATCTGAAAATACTCAACACACAAATCACGGCATCGAATGATAATAAAAGGTAATTAAAATAATTATTTTTAAAGCATAGGAAACATGTTTTTCACATATAT
Organism: Arachis ipaensis; assembly: GCF_000816755.2. Lineage (NCBI taxonomy): Eukaryota > Viridiplantae > Streptophyta > Magnoliopsida > Fabales > Fabaceae > Arachis > Arachis ipaensis. The sequence continues at coordinate 55,940,292 of NC_029789.2, forward strand.
CACATAATAAGGAAGGGAAAGTAAAACCATACAATTTTACATGAATAAGTGGGTGAAGGGTTGAATAAATCACTTAAATTGAGCACAAAATATATCATAAAATATGGGTTTATCAATGTCCCCTCTTTTTTGTTTTATCTTTTTTTAGCAGTCATAGTTATTAGCATTAAAGCTTATCAATCCCTGCTTTTAATTCATCATAGTACCTCTTGCTCTTACGCAGATGTCAGTTAGCATACTGTGAGTTAACTACTTAATTGCCACGTAACTAACTCTCAAAAAGCTACAACTAACTGAAATAACAAACTAATTATGTACTTCATCTATTTAAATAATAATGATGCAGCTCAAAGAAATCAAGAAAAGGGAAGAGTCCTGGAAAAGGAGGCAACGAGTTCCGAAAAAGTATTGGTAGAGTTTAGGATAGATTAGGATAGATGAAGATATTAAAAGTAGCTCTGCATTAGGTGGTGTTACATGGGAAGAAAATTTTGATCATTATCATGAGATGGTTGTTGATGCTTTGTAATCTGAGTTTCACATGTACATGCAACCAACAGTGGAGGAACCAAATTGAAATGCTAAGAGATTTTATGATCCCTTAGATTCAGTTAGTAAATGATGAGCGGATAATTTATACGCTTTTTGGCATTATTTTTACATAGTTTTTCAGTATGATTTAGTTAGTTTTTAATATATTTTTATTAGTTTTTAAATAAAAATCACATTTCTGGACTTTACTATGGGTTTGTGTGTTTTTCTGTGATTTCAGGTATTTTCTAGCTGAAATTGAGGGACTTGAGCAAAAATCAGATTCAGAGGTTGAAGAAGGACTACAGATGCTGTTGGATTCTGACCTTCCTGCACTCAAAGTGGATTTTCTGGAGCTACAGAACTCCAAATGGTGCGCTCTCAATTGCGTTGGAAAATAGACATCCAGGGCTTTCCAGAAATATATAATAGTCCATACTTTTTCCGAGTTTAGACGACGCAAACTGGCGTTCAACACCAACTTTCTGCCCTATTCTGGAGTTAAACGCCAGAAACAGGTTGCAAAGTGGAGTTAAACGCCAGAAACAGGTTACAAACTGGCGTTCAACTCCAAGAGAAGCCTCTACACGTTTAAAGCTCAATGCTCAGCCCAAGCACACACCAAGTGGGCCCCAGAAGTAGATTTCTGCATCATTTACTCATTTCTGTAAACCCTAGTAACTAGTTTAGTATAAATAGGACTTTTTATTATTGTATTCAAAGTCTTGGTTACTCCGGTTCCCCTCTGGGGCTGAGACCAATGAACTCCATTATCACTTATGTATTTTCAACGGTAGAGTTTCTACACACCATAGATTAAGGTGTGGAGCTCTGCTGTTCCTCATGAATTAATGCAAAGTACTATTGTTTTTCTATTCTATTCAAGCTTATTCCTATTCTTAGATGTTCATTCGCACCCAAGAACATGATGAATGTGATGATTATATGACGCTCACCATCATTCTCACTTACGAATGCGTGCCTGACAAACACTTCCGTTCTACATGCAAACAAGCTAGAATGAATATTTCTTAGATATCTAATACAGAGGACCGAGTCTGAGATATTAGAGTCTTCGTGGTATAAGTTAGAACCCATGGACGACCATTCCTGAGATCCAGAAAGTCTAAACCTTGTCTGTGGTATTCCGAGTAGGATCTGGGAAGGGATGGCTGCGACGAGCTTCAAACTCGCGAGTGCTGGGCGTAGTGACAGACGCAAAAGGATCAATGGATCCTATTCCAGCATGATCGAGAACCGACAGATGATTAGCCATGCAGTGACAGCGCATTGGACTATTTTCACTGAGAGGACAGGATGTAGCCATTGACAACGGTGATGCCTAACATACAGCTTGCCATAGAAAGGAGTATGAAGGACTGGATGACAGCAATAGGAAAGAAGAGATTCAGGAGGAACAAAAGCATCTCTATACACTTATCTGAAACTCTCACCAATGAATTACATAAGTATCTCTATCTTTAATTTACGTTCTATTTATATTTTTATTATCAATTCACCATAACCATTTGAATCCGCCTGACTGAGATTTACAAGGTGACCATAGCTTGCTTCAGGCCGACAATCTCCGTGGGATCGACCCTTACTCACGTAAGGTTTATTACTTGGACGACCCAGTGCACTTGCTAGTTAGTTGTGCGAAGTTGTGACAAAGTGTGATTCACGTTTGAGAGCAACAAGTCTTTGGCGCCATTGTTGATGATCACAATTTCGTGCACCAAGTTTTTGGCGCCGTTTCCGGGGATTGTTCGAGTTTGGACAACTGACGGTTCATCTTGTTGCTCAGATTAGGTAATTTTATTTTATTTTTAAGCTTTTTATTTCTTATTTTAGAAAATAATACAAAAAATTTTTTTTTTCCTTTTCGTTTTTTCCAAAATAATTTTCAAAAAAAAAAACCAAAAAAAACATTAATAAAATCATAAAAACAAAAAAATATTTTGTGTTTGTTGTTTGAGTCTAGTGTCAAATTTTAAGTTTGGTGTCAATTGCATGTTTTAACTTTTCCCTAAAAAATTTTTTCGAAAAATTCATGTATATGTTCTTCATGATCTTCAAGTTGTTCTTGATGATTTTCTATGTTTGATCTTTAATTTTTCTTGTTTTGTGTCTTTTCTTGTTTTTCATATGCATTTTCAATTTATTAGTGTTTAACGTTTGAAAATTTCTAAGTTTGGTGTCTTGCATGTTTTTCTTTTCTTAAAAATTTTCAAAAATAAGTTCTTGGTGTTCATTTTGACATTCAAAGTGTTCTTGGTGTTCACCTTGACATTCATAGTGTTCTTGCATGCATCATGTGTTTTGTTTCATAATTTTTATGCATTGGGTCTTTTTGATGTTTTTCTCTCTCATCATTAAAATTCAAAAATAAAAAAATATCTTTCCCTTATTCTCTCATAAATTTTCGAAAATTTGATTTGATTTAGTCAAAAGTTTTTAAATTTAATTGTTTCTTATGAGTCAAGTCAAATTTTCAATTTAAAAATTCTATCTTTTTCAAATCTTTTTCAAAAATCAAATCTTTTTCAATTTTTTTTCTTTCATAATTTCAAAAATTTCAAAATTTATTTTCAAAATCTTTTTCTTATTTCTATTTCATATTTTCAAAATTAATGCTAACAATTAATGTGATTGATTCAAAAAACTTTAAGTTTGTTACTTGCCTAGTAAGAAAGGTTCAATCTTTAAATTTTAAAATCATATCTTTTTGTTTCTTATTAGTCAAGTAATCAACTTTAATTTTCAAAATCAAATCTTTTTAAATTTCTTTTTCAAATCTTTCTCAAAATAAGTTTCAATCACATCTTTTTCAAAATCAATTTCAAAATCTATTTCAAAATCTTTTCTAACTTCTTATCTAACTTCCTATCTTTTCAAAATTGATTTTCAAATCTTTTTTTTTCAATTAATCTTATCTTGTTTGATTCTTATCGTTTTCAAAACCATCTAACTAATTTTCTCTCTCTAATTTTCGAAAATCACCTTCCTCTTTTTCAAAATTCCTTTTTAATTAACTAATTATTTTAAATTTAAATTTAAATTTTATTTCTTTTCTTATTTTCGAATTTTAACTTTAAATTTAAATTAAAAACAAAAATATTTCTTTTCTTTTCAATTATTTTCGAATTCTTCCCTCTCATCTTCTTCTAATTATTTATTCATCTACTAACACTTCTCTTCCACCCAAGAATTCGAACCCACTCTTCCCCTCTGTGTTTGGATTCTCATCTTTTCCTTCCTCTATTCTTCTCTTCTTATACTTACATAAGAAATCTCTATACTGTGATATAGAGGATTCCATATTTTCTTTTTTGTTTTCTTCTTTTTCATATGAGTAGGAACAAGGATAAGAACATTCTTGTTGAAGCTGATCCTGAACCTGAAAGGACTCTGAAGAGGAAGCTAAGGGAAGCTAAAGCACAACTCTCTGGAGAAAATCTGACAGAAATTTTTGAAAAAGAAGGAGACATGGCCGAAAATAATAACAATGCAAGGAAGATGCTTGGTGACTTTACTGCACCAAATTCCAATTTACATGGAAAAAGCATCTCAATCCCTGCCATTGGAGCAAACAATTTTGAGCTAAAGCCTCAATTAGTTTCTCTTATGCAGCAGAATTGCAAGTTTCATGGACTTCCATCAGAAGATCCTTTTCAGTTCTTAACTGAATTCTTACAAATCTGTGATACTGTTAAGACCAATGGGGTTGACTCCGAGGTCTACAGGCTTATGCTTTTCCCGTTTGCTGTAAGAGACAGAGTTAGAATATGGTTGGACTCTCAACCTAAAGATAGTCTAAACTCTTGGGATAAGCTGGTCACGGCTTTCTTAGCCAAGTTTTTTTCTGAAAACTTGTGGGGCTGTCAATCTCAATGGTGTAGACCATGATACCATTAAGCTCTTGTTATTTCCTTTCTCACTGAAGGATGAAGCAGCACAATGGCTTGAAACCTTTCCCCAAGGAAGTATAACTAGTTAGGATGAATTGGTTGCCAAGTTTCTAGCCAAATTCTCCTCACCCCAACAACACATCAAAATGAAAGAAGGAGTACTTCCATTCATACAAAGAGAGGAAGAACCACTATTCAAAGCATGGGAGAGATACAAGAAAGCAAATGACAAGGTGGATTTTCGAGCGTTCTATGAAGGATTAACCTCCGAAACAAGAAAAGCAGTAGATTACTTCTCAGATGGCCTACTCAAGGCAACAGCAACCATCCAAGGAACTGCAGTGTTCAGTGACAAAAGAGCCAATAACCAACACTCATTTGAGACGCCACGGAATGCAATTTCAGAAAAGGAAGTAATGAATCTTGAAGGAGTGAGAGCAATCATGAATCAAAACAAGCAGCTACACCAGCAAACTCAGCAGCAATTGAAATCAATAGCTAGGCAAATTGATTCTCTACATTCTGCCACAGTGAATGCACAATTTCCACCATGAAAACCACATTCTTATTTAAGAATGAGGGAATCTCAGCATCAGGAACAAAGGGACCTCAACTATAATAACCCCAACTTCCCAAACCTGCAAAAACACCACCATACCAACAAAAATCACTACACACCACCCCAATATACACACCTCCAACCTTATCCTACCCCACCACCTGCCCAAAATGACTTACATCAATCACCACAATTAATAAACAAGCTTTAAGTTTGGTGTTGTGATGACAAGTCATCCTAGCCTGTTTTAGCTAGTCTTTTTCTCTTGTTTTCATTAGAATTAAAAGCTTGGAGAAAGGTTGAAGCAAGAAGGAATAGCTAGGAGTAAAGAGAAGACAATGGAATAAGTGAAATTGAACCAGGAAGCAAGAAGCTGGACCTAAAGTTAGCATCAAACTTTTGCACAAACTTTTGGTTGAAAAGTTAGCCCCAACGTTAGCCCCCTAACTTGGAGGCTAACGTTGGAACTTGAAAATTCTCCCCTGGGCTCCAAAAGTTTGCGCCAACGTTAGCCACCTAACTTTGAGGCACACATGAATTTCTCCCCTGGGCACCAAAAGTTTGCGCCAACGTTAGCCCCCTAACTTTGAGGCTAACGTTGGCACATGAAAATTCAATGGGGAAGGAGCAAAAGTTTGCGCCAACGTTAGCCCCCTAACTTGGTGGCTAACGTTGGCACCACAAGCACACTAGGCAAGGCCAACGTTAGGGTCAAAGTTAGACCCCTAACGTTGGCACCAACGTTGATATCAGCAAAATGTGCTAGCTGATATGAAAAGTTGGAGCCAAAGTTAGACCCCTAACTTTGGCTCAAACTTTTAGTCCAACTTTTGCTAACCTCAAAACCGGTTCAATTGGTTCACTTCGGTTCTTCTCCAAACTTCAAGAGCAATCAACCAAGGCCTCTTTCAACTCAATTCCAGCAAGAGCAAAGGCCCAACTCAAGGCTTGAAGATCATTGGAAGAAAGTGTATAAATAGGATAGAATTCAAGTTCTTCGAGGAGCTTTCTTTTGGAATTTTCATAAATAGTTTCCGGAGACTCTGAATGCCATATTGGCTCAGAATAAAATATTGACTCAGCAAGTCAATATGATCTCTCAGAGTTTGAATGGATTGAAGGAATCATCCAACAGTACTAAAGAGGCATCTTCTGAAGAAGCTTATGATCCTGAGAACCCTGCAATAGCAGAGGTGAATTACATGGGTGAACCCTATGGAAACACGTATAATCCCTCATGGAGAAATCATCCAAATTTCTCATGGAAGGATCAACAAAAGCCTCAACAAGGCTTTAATAATGGTGGAAGAAACAGGTTTAGTAATAGCAAACCTTTTCCATCATCCACGCAGCAACAGATAGAGAATTCTGAGCAGAACCCATCTAGCTTAGCAAATATAGTCTCTGATCTATCTAAGGCCACTGTGAGTTTCATGAATGAAACAAGGTCCTCCATTAGAAATTTGGAGGCACAAGTGGGCCAGCTAAGTGAAAGGGTCACTGAAACTCCTCCTAGTACTCTCCCAAGCAATACAGAAGAAAATCCAAAGAGAGAGTGCAAGGCCATTGACTTGACCATCATGGCCGAACCTACAAGGGAGGAGGAGGACGTGAATCCTATTGAGGAAGACCTCCTGGGACGTTCAGTGACCAATAAGAAGTTTCCCTTTGAGGAACCAAAGGAATCTGAGGCTCATCTAGAGACCATAGAGATTCCATGGAACCTCCTTCTGCCCTTCATGAGCTCTGATGAGTATTCTTCTTCTGAAGAGAATGAAGACATTACTAAAAAGTAAGTTGCTAAGTACCTTGGTGCAATCATGAAGCTGAATGCCAAATTATTTGGTAATAAGACTTGGGAAGATGAACCTCCCTTGCTCACCAATGAACTGAATACATTGGATAGGCAGAAATTACCTCAAAAGAAACAGGATCCTGGCAAATTCTTAATACCCTGTGCCATAGGCACCATGACCTTTGAGAAGGCTCTGTGTGACCTGGGGTCAGGAATAAACTTAATGCCACTCTCTGTAATGGAGAAACTTGGGATCTTTGAGGTGCAAACTGCCAGAATCTCATTAGAGATGGCAGACAACTCAAGAAAACAGGCTTATGGACAAGTAGAGGACGTGTTAGTAAAGGTTAAAGGCCTTTACATCCCTGCTGATTTTATAATCCTAGACACTGGAAAGGATGAGGATGAATCCATCATCCTTGGAAGACCCTTCCTAGCGACAGCAAGAGCTGTGATTGATGTGGACAGAGTAGAGTTAGTCCTTCAACTGAATGAGGACAACCTTGTGTTTAAAACTCAAGGATCTCCTTCTGTAACCATGGAGAGGAAGCATGAAAAGCTTCTCTCACTGCAGAGTCAACCAAAGCCCCCACAGTCAAACTCTAAGTTTGGTGTTGAACCCTCACATTCAAACTCTAAGTTTGGTGTTGGGAGGTTCCAACAATGCTCTAAACATCTGTGAGGCTCCATGAGAGCTCACTGTCAAGCTATTGACATTAAAGAAGCGTTTGTTGGGAGGCAACCCAATGTTATCTAATTATATTTATTTATTTTCTATTGTTATTTTATGTTTTCTTTAGTTTGATGATCATGTGAAGTCACAAAAACTACTGAGAAATAAAAAACAGAATGAAAAATAGAATGAAAAATAGCACACCTTAGAGGAAGAGCAGTCTGGCATTAAATGCCAGAAACAGGCTACATTTTGGCATTTAACGCCAGAAACAAGCAGCAGTCTGGCGTTAAACGCCAGGATTGCACAGCAAGGGCGTTTTACACGCCTAATTGGAGCAGGGATGTTAAGTCTTTGGCCCCACAGGATCTGTGGACCCCACAGGATCCCCACCATTTCTTCTCTCCTCTTCACACCTTTTCATAACTCTCTTCCACAAATACCCTTCACCAATTACATCATTCTCTCTTTCCCATCACCTCTTCACCACTCTCCCCTCCCAAACCCATCCACACATGGCCGAACCACTCACCTCCCTTCATCTCCTTCATTTTTCTTCTTCTTTTACTACCTTCTTCCTTCTTTTGCTCGAGGACGAGTAAACATTTTAAGTTTGGTGTGGTAAAAGCATTGCTTTTTGTTTTTCCATAACCAGTAATGGCACCTAAGGCCAGAGAAACCTCAAGAAAGAAGAAAGGGAAGGCAAAAGCTTCCACCTCTGAGTCATGGGAGATGGAGAGATTCATCTCAAGGGTTTATAGCTCAGTAGTAGAGCATTTGACTGCAAAACAAGAGATCATGGACCTCAACAAGAGCATGAGGAAATTCCTCACCATGAAATCCCTGAGATGCCTTAAGGGATGCACCTTCCTCCACAAAACTATTGGGAGCAAATCAACACCTCCCGAGGAGAATTAAGTTCCAACATGGGAAACCTAAGGGTGGAGCATCAAGAGCACTCCATCATCCTTCATGAAATAAGAGAAGATCAAAGAGCTATGAGGGAGGAGCAACAAAGGCAAGGAAGAGACATAGAGGAGCTCAAAAGCACCATTGGTTCTTCAAGAAGAGGAAGACGCCACCCTCACTAAGGTGGACTCATTCCTTAATCTCCTTGTCTATTTATTTTACTGTTTTTTGATTTTTGAGCTTTATGATTTATCTATGTTTGTGTCTTTACTACATGATCACTAGTGTCTAAGTGTCTATGCCTTAAAGTTGTGAATGTCCTATGAGTCCATCACCTCTTTTAAATGAAAAGTGTTTTAATTACAAAAGAACAAGAAGTACATGGTTTCGAATTCATCCTTGAAACTAGTTTAATTATTTTGATGTGGTGACAATACTTTTTGTTTTCTGAATGAATGATTGAACAGTGCATATGTCTTTTGATATTGTTGTTTATGAATGTTAAATATGTTGACTCTTTAAAGAATGATGAAAAAGGAGACATGTTATTTGATAATCTGAAAAATCATAAAATTGATTCTTGAAGCAAGAAAAAGCAGTGAAGAGCAAAGCTTGCAGAAAAAAAATTGCAAAAAAAAAAGAGGAGAAAAATGCGGAAAAAAAGGAAAAAGGAAAAGCAAGCAGAAAAAGCCAAAAGCCCTTAAAACCAAAAGGCAAGGGTAAAAAGGATCCAAGGCTTTGAGTATCAGTGGATAGGAGGTCCTAAAGGAATTAAATCCTGTCCTAAGCGGCTAAACCAAGCTGTCCCTAACCATGTGCTTGTGGCGTGAAGGTGTCAAGTGTAAACTTGAGACTCAGCGGTTAAAGTCGAGGTCCAAAGCAAAAAGAAGAGTGTGCTTAAGAACCCTGGACACCTCTAATTGGAGACTTTAGCAAAGCTGAGTCACAATCTGGAAAGGTTCACCCAATTATGTGTCTGTGACATTTATGTATTCGGTGGTAATACTGGAAAACAAAGTGCTTAGGGCCACGGCCAAGACTCATAAAGTAGCTGTGTTCAAGAATCAACATACTGAACTAGGAGAATCAATAACACTATCTGAATTCTAAGTTCCTATAGATGCCAATCATTCTGAACTTCAATGGATAAAGTGAGATGCCAAAACTATTCAAGAGGCAAAAAGCTACTAGTCCCGCTCATCTGATTGGAGCTAAGTTTCATTGATATTTTGAAATTTATAGTATATTCTCTTCTTTTTATCCTATTTGATTTTCAGTTGCTTGGGGACAAGCAACAATTTAAGTTTGGTGTTGTGTTGAGCGGATAATTTATATGCTTTTTGGCATTGTTTTTACATAGTTTTTAGTATGATTTTGTTAGTTTTTAATATATTTTATTAGTTTTTAAATAAAAATCACATTTCTGGACTTTACTATGGGTTTGTGTGTTTTTCTGTGATTTCAGGTATTTTCTGGCTGAAATTGAGGGACTTGAGCAAAAGTCAGATTCAGAGGTTGAAGAAGGACTGCAGATGCTGTTGGATTCTGACCTCCCTACAGTCAAAGTGGATTTTCTGGAGCTACAGAACTCCAAATGGCGCGATCTCAATTGTGTTGGAAAATAGACATCCAGGGATTTCCAGCCATATATAATAGTTCATACTTTTCTCGAGTTAGATGACACAAACTGGCGTTCAACGCCAGCTTCCTGCCCTATTCTGGAGTTAAAAGCCAGAAACAGGTTGCAAAGTGGAGTTAAACGCCAGAAACAGGTTACAAACTAGCGTTCAACTCCAAGAGAAGCCTCTACACGTGTAAAGCTCAATGATCAACCCAAGCACACACCAAGTGGGCCCCGGAAGTGGATTTCTGCATCATTTACTCATTTCTGTAAACCCTAGTAACTAGTTTAGTATAAATAGGACTTTTTATGTAAATTAATACATTTTCATGAGATTTTGTGTTATAATTGTTATATATTATGAAAGAATAACAATCTCATGATTTTGAGCATAGCTTTGATGTGCTTGGTTGATTGATGATAGGTGAAAAGAGCTTTGAAGAAGGTTGAAGAAAGAAGAGATGGCAAGGAGCAAGAGAGAACAAAAAGCTTGAGCAAAAGCTTGCCTCAAACTTTAGCTCAAACTTTTGGAAGAGTTGAAAACACCCTGGATGGAGCAAAAGCTTGCGCCAACGTTTGCCTCAAGCTTTTTGGCAAACGTTGGCACCACACACCACAACAGCCTGAAGGGGTATACTTCCAACAAGAATAACTTGAGCTACAGAGCTCCAAATGAGGTGATTTAAAAAGCAATGGAAAGTAGGAATCGAGAGCTTTCCAAGCATATATGGCACTGCATGGTGGACACTAAAATTGAGGGAGAAAACTGCCCCGCAATGAGCATAAACAAACATGGTGGCAACCTGTAGTGAGGCCAACTGACCTCTGCACCTTCGACGGAGTATAACTCGAGCTGTAGAGCTCCAAATGATGCGCTTCCAACGGCATTGGAAAGTAGACATTTAGGGCTTTCCAACAATATATAATAATATGGGGTGGACAATACGTTTGAGCCTCTAGAACTGGCGTTTTCGACCACGTTTGAGGCAAACTTTACCTCAAACGCTGCATACCAAAGCCAGCGACCCTGTCCTCTTCAAAGGGACATAACTTGAGTTGTAGATGTTCAAATGCGGTGATTCCAATTGGGTTAGAAAGCTGACATTCAGAGCTTTCCAACCATATATAATAGTCTATAGTTGGCATGAAATTGGCAACGTTGACAAGAGGACAAAGTAGCACCCCACACATGCATACAAGGTGATCCACGTTTGGCTTAAAGTTTGACCTCAAACTTTAGCTCAAACGTGGATAGCAGCAAAAGGGGGTGGCTGGTATAAAAAGCTTGAGCCAAAGTTTACCTCAAACTTTGACTCAAGCTTTTGTGCTTTATGTCCCGATTCACAATGGGTTTCTCTCCAACTCCAAGTGCAATCAACAGAGGTCATCTTCAACCCAAATCTAAAGCACGCAAAGCCCATTATCATCACTCAAAGGCACAAGAAATAGATAAAATAGGAATTTCATTTAATTGTAATTTGTCTTTAATTTCACTTTCATTTTCATTTTCATTTTGTAAAAAGCCTATATAAGGCATCATTCTCATTTTAGAAAGGGAGAGGCTCTAATAGAGAGCATTGGAGGCGAATTCCATCAGAGAGCACTAGGATTTGAGAGCTCTCTCTTAGTTTTCATTTTGTTTTGAATCTTGGGTTGAAAATTGAAGAAATTTTGTTTCAATCTCTCCTCGAGAATTCTCTCTGTTTTCTTCTTCTGCAATCTTTCTTTTAATTCTCTATAACTTTTCTCTTGTTGGATTAAGGAAGGACTTGAGATCTAGACTTGATTTCTAGTCTCCTCCACCCCTGAGATCTTCAACATCCTTTTAATTGCTGCAATTTAGCATCAGTCATTTTCTATTTTTAATCTTTCAAGCATTTTTACCTTCTGTTGCATTGCTTCCAATTTACATTTCCTGCAATTGTTCTAAGTTCTTATTCACTGCAATTTTGCTTCTCTGCTTACATTGTTCCCAATTTATTCTTCCTGCAATTTAAATTTCCAGTCGCGTGATCTATTGCTCTCTTTAATTTCCAACACCCCAGCCCCTTTACTTTTCATGCAATTTACTTTTCTTGCAATTTAAGTTTCAGCTATTTTACTTTCTTGTTCTTTAAGTTACTTGCAATTTTACTTACTGCACTTTATAATTCCTGCAAATTTACATTCTGTTGGTTCAATTGTCACTCAAATCACTCAATGTTAGCTTGACTAAACTAATCACCCACTAAAATTGCTTGATCCATCAATCCCTGTGGGATCGACCTCACTTTAAGTGAGTTTTACTACTTGATGCGACCCGGTATACTTGCCGGTGAGTTTTAGGTGTTTTGGAAATTCGTTTTTCCACAAATTTTCCCATCAATTCTCACTTACGAACGCGTGCCTGACAAACACTTCCGTTCTACATGCAAACAAGCTAGAATAAATATCTCTTAGATATCTAATACAGAGGACCGAGTCCGAGATATTAGAGTCTTCGTGGTATAAGTTAGAACCCATGGACGACCATTCTTGAGATCCGAAAAGTCTAAACCATGTCTGTGGTATTTCGAGTAAGATCTGGGAAGGGATGGCTGCGACGAGCTTCAAACTCGCGAGTGCTGGGCGTAGTGACAGACGCAAAAGGATCAATGGATCCTATTCCAGCATGATCGAGAACCGACAGATGATTAGCCATGCAGTGACAGCGCATTGACCATTTTCACTGAGAGGACAGGATGTAGCCATTGACAACGGTGATGCCTAACATACAGCTTGCCATAGAAAGGAGTATGAAGGATTGGATGACAGTAATAGGAAAGCAGAGATTCAGGAGGAACAAAAGCATCTCTATACGCTTATCTGAAACTCTCACCAATGAATTACATAAGTATCTCTATCTTTAATTTACGTTCTATTTATATTTTTATTATCAATTCACCATAACCATTTGAATCCGCCTGACTGAGATTTACAAGATGACCATAGCTTGCTTATTCACGTTTGAGAGCACCAAGTCTTTGGCGCCGTTGTTGATGATCACAATTTTGTGCACCAAGTTTTTGGCGCCGTTGCCAGGGATTGTTCGAGTTTGGACAACTGACGGTTCATCTTGTTGCTCAGATTAGGTAATTTTATTTTATTTTTAAGCTTTTTATTTCTTATTTTAGAAAATAATACAAAATTTTTTTTCTTTTTCGTTTTTCCCAAAATAATTTTCGAAAAAAATAAAAAAAAAAAATTAATAAAATCATAAAAACAAAAAAAATATTTTGTGTTTGTTGTTTGAGTCTAGTGTCAAATTTTAAGTTTGGTGTCAATTGCATGTTTTAACTTCTCCCTAAAAAAATTTTCGAAAAATTCATGTATATGTTCTTCGTGATCTTCAAGTTGTTCTTGATGATTTTCTATGTTTGATCTTTAATTTTTCTTGTTTTGTGTCTTTTCTTGTTTTTCTTATGCATTTTGAATTTATTAGTGTTTAAGGTTTGAAAATTTCTATGTTTGGTGTCTTGCATGTTTTTCTTTTCTTAAAAATTTTCAAAAATAAGTTCTTGGTGTTCATTTTGACATTCAAAGTGTTCTTGATGTTCACCTTGACATTCATAGTGTTCTTGCATGCATCATGTGTTTTGTTTCATAATTTTCATTCATTAGGTCTTTTTGATGTTTTTCTCTCTCATCATTAAAATTCAAAAATAAAAAAAATATCTTTCCCTTATTCTCTCATAAATTTTTGAAAATTTGATTTGATTTAGTCAAAAGTTTTTAAATTTAATTGTTTCTTATGAGTCAAGTCAAATTTTCAATTTAAAAATTCTATCTTTTTCAAATCTTTTTCAAAAATAAAATCTTTTTCAATTTTTTTCTTTCATAATTTCGAAAATTTTAAAATTTATTTTCAAAATCTTTTTCTTATTTCTATTTCATATTTTCAAAATTAATGCTAACAATTAATGTGATTGATTCAAAAAACTTTAAGTTTGTTACTTGCCTAGTAAGAAAGGTTCAATCTTTAAATTTTAAAATCATATCTTTTTGTTTCTTGTTAGTCAAGTAATCAACTTTATTTTTCAAAATCAAATCTTTTTAATTTTTTTTTCAAATATTTCTCAAAATAAGTTTCAATCACATCTTTTTCAAAATCAATTTCAAAATCTTTTCTAACTTCTTATCTAACTTCCTATCTTTTCAAAATTGATTTTCAAAACTTTTTTTTCAATTAATCTTATCTTGTTTGATTCTTATCTTTTTCAAAACCACCTAACTAATTTTCTCTCTCTAATTTTTGAAAATCAACTTCCTCTTTTTCAAAATTCCTTTTTAATTAACTAATTATTTTAAATTTAAATTTAAATTTTATTTCTTTTCTTATTTTCGAATTTTAACTTTAAATTTAAATTAAAAACATAAATATTTCTTTTCTTTTCAATTATTTTCGAATTCTTCCCTCTCATCTCCTTCTAATTATTTATTCATCTACTAACACTTCTCTTCCACCCAAGAATTCGAACCCACTCTTCCCCTCTGTGTTTGGATTCTCATCTTTTCCTTCCTCTATTCTTCTCTTCTTATACTTACATAAGAAATCTCTATATTGTGATATAGAGGATTCCATATTTTCTTTTTTGTTTTCTTCTTTTTCATATGAGTAGGAACAAGGATAAGAATATTCTTGTTGAAGCTGATCCTGAACCTGAAAGAACTCTGAAGAGGAAGCTAAGGGAAGCTAAAGCACAACTCTCTGGAGAAAATCTGACAGAAATTTTTGAAAAAGAAGGAGACATGGCCGAAAATAATAACAATGCAAGGAAGATGCTTGGTGACTTTACTGCACCAAATTCCAATTTACATGGAAGAAGCATCTCAATGTAAAAAAGTCACTGAAACTCCTCCTAGTACTCTCCCAAGCAATACAGAAGAAAATCCAAAGAGAGAGTGCAAGGCCATTGACTTGACCATCATGGCCGAACCTACAAGGGAGGAGAAGGACGTGAATCCTAGTGAGGAAGACCTCCTGGGACGTTCAATGACCAATAAGAAGTTTCCCTTTGAGGAACCAAAGGAATCTGAGGCTCATCTAGAGACCATAGAGATTCCATGGAACCTCCTTCTGCCCTTTATGAGCTCTGATGAGTATTCTTCTTCTGAAGAGAATGAAGACATTACTGAAGAGCAAGTTGCTAAGTACCTTGGTGCAATCATGAAGCTGAATGCCAAATTATTTGGTAATGAGACTTGGGAAGATGAACCTCCCTTGCTCACCAATGAACTGAATGCATTGGATAGGCAGAAATTACCTCAAAAGAAACAGGATCCTGGCAAATTCTTAATACCCTGTACCATAGGCCCCATGACCTTTGAGAAGGCTCTGTGTGACCTGGGGTCAGGAATAAACTTAATGCCACTCTCTGTAATGGAGAAACTTGGGATCTTTGAGGTACAAACTGCCAGAATCTCATTAGAGATGGCAGACAACTCAAGAAAATAGGCTTATGGACAAGTAGAGGACGTGTTAGTAAAGGTTAAAGACCTTTACATCCCTGCTGATTTCATAATCCTAGACACTGGGAAGGATGAGGATGAATCCATCATCCTTGGAAGACCCTTCCTAGCCACAGAACGAGCTGTGATTGATGTGGACGGAGGAGAGTTAGTCCTTCAACTGAATGAGGACAACCTTGTGTTTAAAACTCAAGGATCTCCTTCTGTAACCATGGAGAGGAAGCATGAAAAGCTTCTCTCACTACAGAGTCAACCAAAGCCCCCACAGTCAAACTCTAAGTTTGGTGTTGAACCCCCATATTCAAACTCTAAGTTTGGTGTTGGGAGGTTCCAACGATGTTCTAAACATCTGTGAGGCTCCATGAGAGCTCACTGTCAAGCTATTGACATTAAAGAAGCATTTGTTGGGAGGCAACCCAATGTTATCTAATTATATTTATTTATTTTCTATTGTTATTTTATGTTTTATTTAGGTTGATGATCATGTGAAGTCACAAAAACTACTGAGAAATAAAAAACAGAATGAAAAATAGAATGAAAAATATCACACCTTAGAGAAAGAGCAGTCTGGCGTTAAACGCCAGAAACAAGCATCTGTCTGGCGTTTAACGCCAGAAACAAGCATCTGCCTGGTGTTAAACGCCAGAAACAGGCTACATTTGGGCGTTTAACGCCAGAAACAAGCAGCAGTCTGGCGTTAAATGCCAGGATTGCACAGCAAGGGCATTTTACACGCCTAATTGGAGCAGGGATGTTAAGTCCTTGGCCCCACAGGATCTGTGGACCCCACAGGATCCCCACCATTTCTTCTCTCCTCTTCACCCTTTTCATAACTCTTTTCCACAAATACCCTTCACCAATTACATCATTCTCTCTTCCCTATCACCTTTTCACCACTCTCCCCTCCCAAACCCACCCACACATGGCCGAACCACTCACCTCCCTCCATCTCCTCCATTTTTCTTCTTCTTCTACTACCTTCTTCCTTCTTTTTCTCGAGGATGAGCAAACATTTTAAGTTTGGTGTGGTAAAAGCATTGCTTTTTGTTTTTCCATAACTAGTTATGGCACCTAAGGCCAGAGAAACCTCAAGAAAGAGGAAAGGGAAGGCAAAAGCTTCCATCTCCGAGTCATGGGAGATGGAAAGATTCATCTCAAGGGTTTATAGCTCAGTAGTAGAGCATTTGACTGCAAAACAAGAGATCATGGACCTCAACAAGAGAATGAGAAAATTTCTCACCATGAAATCCCTGAGATGCCTCAGGGGATGCACCTTCCTCCACAAAACTATTGGGAGCAAATCAACACCACCCGAGGAGAATTAAGTTCTAACATGGGACAACTAAGGGTGGAGCATCAAGAGCACTCCATCATCCTTCATGAAATAAGAGAAGATCAAAGAGCTATGAGGGAGGAGCAACAAAGGCAAGGAAGAGACATAGAGGAGCTCAAAAGCACTATTAGTTCTTCAAGAAGAGGAAGACGCCACCCTCACTAAGGTGGACTCATTCCTTAATCTCCTTATCTATTTATTTTACTGTTTTTCGATTTTTGAGCTTTATGTTTTATCTATGTTTGTGTCTTTACTACATGATCACTAGTGTCTAAGTGTCTATGCCTTAAAGTTGTGAATGTCCTATGAGTCCATCACCTCTCTTAAATGAAAAGTGTTTTAATTACAAAAGAACAAGAAGTACATGGTTTCGAATTCATCCTTGAAACTAGTTTAATTATTTTGATGTGGTGACAATACTTTTTGTTTTCTGAATGAATGATTGAACAGTGCATATGTCTTTTGATATTGTTGTTTATGAATGTTAAATATGTTGGCTCTTGAAAGAATGATGAAAAAGGAGACATGTTATTTGATAATCTGAAAAATCATAAAATTGATTCTTGAAGCAAGAAAAAGCAGTGAAGAACAAAGCTTGTAGAAAAAAAAATTACAAAAAAAAAAGAGGAGAAAAATACGGAAAAAAAAGAAAAAAGAAAAAGCAAGCAGAAAAAGCCAAAAGCCCTTAAAACCAAAAGGCAAGGGTAAAAAGGATCCAAGGCTTTGAGCATCAGTGGATAGGAGGGCCTAAAGGAGTTAAATCCTAGCCTAAGCGGCTAAACCAAGCTGTCCCTAACCATGTGCTTGTGGCGTGAAGGTGTCAAGTGAAAACTTGAGACTGAGCGGTTAAAGTCGAGGTCCAAAGCAAAAAGAAGAGTGTGCTTAAGAACCCTGGACACCTCTAATTGGGGACTTTAGCAAAGCTGAGTCACAATTTGAAAAGGTTCACCCAGTTATGTGTCTGTGTCATTTATGTATCCGGTGGTAATACTGGAAAACAAAGTGCTTAGGGCCACGGCCAAGACACATAAAGTAGCTGTGTTCAAGAATCAACATACTAAACTAGTAGAATCAATAACACTATATGAATTCTAAGTTCCTATAGATGCAAATCATTCTGAACTTCAATGGATAAAGTGAGATGCCAAAACTATTCAAGAGGCAAAAAGCTACTAGTCCCGCTCATCTGATTGGAGCTAAGTTTCATTGATATTTTGGAATTTATAGTATATTCTCTTCTTTTTATCCTATTTGATTTTCAGTTGCTTGGGGACAAGCAACAATTTAAGTTTGGTGTTGTGGTGAGCGGATAATTTATACGCTTTTTGGCATTGTTTTTACATAGTTTTCAGTATGATTTAGTTAGTTTTTAATATATTTTATTATTTTTTAAATAAAAATCACATTTATGGACTTTACTATGAGTTTGTGTGTTTTTCTGTGATTTCAGATATTTTCTGGCTGAAATTGAGGGACTTGAGCAAAAATCAGATTCAGAGGTTAAAGAAGGACTGCAGATGCTGTTGGATTCTGACCTCCCTACAGTCAAAGTGGATTTTCTGGAGCTACAGAACTCCAAATGGCGCGATCTTAATTGCATTGGAAAATAGACATCCAGGGCTTTCCAGCAATATATAATAGTCCATACTTTTTTCGAGTTTAGATGACGCAAACTGGCGTTCAACGCCAGCTTTCTGCCCCTATTCTAGAGTTAATCGCCAGAAACAGGTTGCAAAGTGGAGTTAAACGCCAGAAACAGGTTACAAACTGGCGTTCAACTCCAAGAGAAGCCTCTACAAGTGTAAAGCTGAATGCTCAGCCCAAGCACACACCAAGTGGGCCCCGGAAGTGGATTTCTGCATCATTTACTCATTTCTGTAAACCCTAGTAACTATTTTAGTATAAATAGGACATTTTATTATTGTATTCGAAGTCTTGGTTACTCCGGTTCCCCTCTGAGGCCGAGATCAATGAACTCCATTATCACTTATGTATTTTCAATGGTAGAGTTTCTACACACCATAGATTAAGGTGTGGAGCTCTGCTGTTCCTCATGAATTAATGCAAAGTACTATTATTTTTCTATTCAATTCAAGCTTATTCCTATTCTAAGATGTTCATTCGCACCCAAGAACATGATGAATGTGATGATTATGTGACGCTCATCATCATTCTCACTTACGAACGCGTGCCTGACAAACACTTCCATTCTACATGCAAACAAGCTAGAATGAATATCTCCTAGATATCTAATACAGAGGACCGAGTCCGAGATATTAGAGTCTTCGTGGTATAAGTTAGAACCCATGGACGACCATTCCTGAGATCCGAAAAGTCTAAACTTTGTCTGTGGTATTCCGAGTAGGATCTGGGAAGGGATGGCTGCGACGAGCTTCAAACTCGCGAGTGCTGGGCGTAGTGACAAACGCAAAAGGATCAATGGATCCTATTCCAGCATGATCGAGAACCGACAGATGATTAGCCATGTAGTGACAGCGCATTGGACCATTTTCACTGAGAGGACAGGATGTAGCCATTGACAACGGTGATGCCTAACATACAGCTTGCCATAGAAAGGAGTATGAAGGATTGGATGACAGTAATAGGAAAGCAGAGATTCAGGAGGAACAAAAGCATCTCTATACGCTTATCTGAAACTCTCACCAATGAATTACATAAGTATCTCTATCTTTAATTTACGTTCTATTTATATTTTTATTATCAATTCACCATAACCATTTGAATCCGCCTGACTGAGATTTACAAGGTGACTATAGCTTGCTTCAGGCCGACAATCTCCGTGGGATCGACCCTTACTCACATAAGGTTTATTACTTGGATGACCCAGTGCACTTGCTGGTTAGTTGTGTGAAGTTGTGACAAAGTGTGATTCACATTTGAGAGCACCAAGTCTTTGGCGCCATTGTTGATGATCACAATTTCGTGCACCAGGAAATCCTTTGGGGAAAATTGTATCCATTCACGATTACCACGTGCTAGTAGGATACTGAGTATAAAACCAGAGGAAAACCAATCCCAGGGATCTTTTCATGAGTGGACAACTTTGTTTAGAGAAATGCAAACAACTCCAAATGAAATTCCTGCTAATTACTATGAAGCTAAGAAAATTGTTTCCCAGCTTGGATTTGAGCAGGTTAAGATAGATTTTTGTGTCAATGGTTGTATGATATATTACAAAGAGGAAAAAGATCTTAGACAATGTAAATTTTGTGGGGAGTAGAGATTTAAGCCTAGGAAGGGTAAAAATAAAAAGGTGCCATATAAAAGAATGCATTATTTGCCATTGATTCCAAGGCTACAAAGGTTGTATGCATCAATGAGTACTGCCCCTTATATGTTGTGGCATCACCAATATCGCAGAAACAAGGACGTGATGACACATCCTTCCCGTGGTGAAGCATGGAAACATTTTGATACCAAGCATCCTCATTTTGCAAGCAAACCATGTGATGTTAGACTTGGACTTTGTTCTGATGGGTTTTTTCCTAATGTTCATATTAGCACACCATACTCTTGCTGGCTTGTTATAGTCTCCCCTTATATAACCTTCCACCTCATATGTGTATGAAAGACCCTTTTTTGTTCCTAATGTGCATTATACCCAGAAAAGAGAATTCTAAAGCAAAAATTGATGTTTATCTTCAACCATTGATAAATGAACTTAAAGAGTTGTAGGATGAAGGCGTCGTAACATACGACATTCATAGCAAGAGGAATTTTCAGTTACATGTCGTATTAATGTGGACTATTAACGATTTTCCTGCTTATGAAATGTTGTCTGGTTGGAGCACAGGGGGAAGATTAGCATGACCAATATGCATGGAGGATACCAAGGTCTTTTGGTTAGATTATGGCGGAAAAAATTCATGGTTTGATTGTCATAAGAGATATTTACCTGAAGGTCATCCTTATAGGCATAATAAAGTTTGTTTTAAGAAGAATGTTGAGGAGGAGGAAGAACCTCCTATTAGGCTTAGCGGTGAACAGGTCTGGAAAAGAGTTAGACAATATCCTAAAATAGTTGACACAAGAGGACAAGTGCGATTGAGTGGATATGGGGTGGAATACAATTGGACCAAAAGGAATATATTTTAGGATCTCCGATATTAGAAAGATCATTGGGTTCGTCATTGTTTGGATCTAATGAATATTGAGAATAATATTTTTTATAACATAATGAATACTGTTAATGATAGTGAAATAACAAAAGATAATGAAAAGGTAAGGTTAGACATGGCTGTCCTTTGAAGGTGACCGGATTTGAATCTGGTTCAGGTACGCAAAGGTCATTGGGCAAAGCCTAAATGAAACTATGTCTTGACACTCCAACAACGAAAAAATGTTTGTAAATGGGTACAAAAGTTGAAAATGCCAGATGGATATATTTCAAATTTACAAAGGTGTGTCAATGTTAGGGGAGGAACATAGTTTGGGATGAAAACTCATGATTGTCATGTATTTATAGAGTGTTTGCTTCCATTAGCATTCAAAGAGTTGCCGAACCACGTGTGGAAACCGTTGATCGAAATAAGTTAATATTTTAGGGGCCTTTGTTCATCTACTTTTCGGGTTAGCGATCTTGTACAAATGGAAGCTAATATTCCTGTTATTTTGTGCAAGTTAGAAAAAATTCTTCCTCCTACTTTTTTCTACGTAATGGAGCATCTACCAATTCACTTGGCATATGAAGCACATGTTTGTTGACCAGCTCAATATAGGTGGATGTATCCATTTGATCGTGAAATAGGCACCTATAAGAGATCAGTAAAGAATCGGGCTAGAGTAGAGGGTTCAATTTGTTAAGCATACCTGGCTAGAGAGACATCAAGTTATTGTTCTTATTACTTTGAGCCACATGTATCATAGTATGTTATATAATAACAAGATGTCATTTTCTTTTTTAAAATAGAAATGATTTGACATTCTTGACACGGAAGAGGATGATATTTATCAAGTTTGGAGGTTTAGGGCTGCTAAGCGCTTGCAAGGTATGCTCCATGCCATTCGCAAAAAAAAAAGGTGCCCATCTATATTGGATCCCACCAGAAGTTCTTGGTGAATTGATGAGACATTGGGACACTGATGCCTATAGACAATTATAGGCGAGAAATATAGCTGCTAGAAAATCGACTTGAGGTACCTCCCTTCACACTACAGGAGGCACCACCTTTCCAGAAGCGAGGTTATGCTTAGTAAGTTGCTTATAGAACCCTCTTTTTTACTTTATGCATTGTTTAAGTTATTTGGTTCAAGTAAAAATGCATGAGGGAACTTGTCTTGTATTACTTTTGAATTTGTGATGCTATCATAATTAAATGGATTTTTACTTTATACTGTCAGTTGCTATCATAATTTATACTATCATTTGTAAAAATGTGAATAACTAAATAAGACATGACACACTAAGTTTTACTTTTAAGAAACTAGATCTGCAATGTTGTTAATTATCTTGAGTCATATTATGGATAAATTGCTTTCTCGTAAGCTTTTCTCACATTGAATAAATCTACTATGATTAACAAACTTAGAGTTGATTTGATATTAGTTTATTACCAATCATGACTAATTGTGATGGTTATTGAACATTAAAAAAATGGGCATTGCTAAGGAACAGAGCTATAGCAATCTGATTGGTCACCGCTACGCTTGTAGATCCCACTTTTGCTACTAGATTCTGAATGGACCTACTACTCTGACCCATCCCTGGGACTCTTCTGTCCTTTCTTTTCAAGTTTTAGCAACTAACTCAAAACCAAAAATTAAAATTTTCTATTAGAAATTGTTGACTTATATTTATTTTAAGTGAATTTATCATTTCATAGTATAATCAATTTGCTTCATTTGCATTTTATGCTTTCAAAGGAGTTTAATTTAATTTAGCTTATTGTCAAACTTATCATTAGTGACAAAGAATTATTGGTTTTAATTCTCTTATCATTGGTATAATCACAGAGTAATCATGAAATTAACCCTATGAAATGAGCCACCGGATATGACATGATCAATTCAACTCTCTAGTGTATGTTTTATGGTAATTTATGAATATTAGTTGTAATTTTTACTTTGTTGGTTTCAGAATCTGTAAAATTGTGGTTTGCTAAGAATTATGTTCACAGTTAGTTATACACGTACACTTTATAATGGGATTACATTACATGTCTTGTATTATTTTTGCATGGTCCTGAAACATGCATCCTAGATAGGTAAGCAAAGAAGTGAATAAGAGCATATTATACATGAAAGGTGTGTTTATAACTTGATTCCAATAACGCATGCTTCTTATCTTGGCCTCTAGCAATCCCATCATTAGACACATTAAGTTTTCTTCTGATCAAGGGGCTGTAATACTGTCGAGAATTTGTCTTGTAAAAAGGCATGAGAGAACATGTCTTGTATTACTTTATACTATCATTTGCTAAGATAACCACTATCACTTATATTTAGAATGTTTTCATATTTACTTTTTAATTAAATGGTTTTGAACTTGTCTTGTATTGCTTTATGCTATCATTTGCTGGTTTGACCAGTGAGCTTGATCTTGCTACTATTTCTGTTAAAAACTCTGTTATTACTAACTTGGCTTTTGGAGTCATGGTAATAACTTTTACTTTTTTAATTTAATTTCTTTAGTAACTTGTATGTATATATATACACATTAGGGAGGATACACTTAGGATTTGTATTTATTTTATCATTAACCAAAGTATGAAGTTTGCAAAATGCTAGATTTACACTCAACTTTGTGTAAGTACCTTATGTGTATTAAGGTTTGATGAAACTTGATTAGAGAGATTTTATCGATACATGGCTTTAAGTATATACATCATCAATTGCTTAGTTCAGTACGTCATCAATTGTATACCCATATTTGTTGATAATTTGGTTACATTATGTAGAATCATTCACTTGGAAGACCATCACGTATGGATGAGTTTTTTGAGCACACTCATTCTTGCAAAGAGGATATGACTCAATGCGTTGATGAACACTCCCGAAAGACAAAGGTAGCTTACCTTTCTTCATTGTAACTGTTTTTTTTTAATTGGAATGTGTGAAAAGAAATAACTTGATATATTCTTTCATTGTAATGTTGGACTTATTTTTTTCACATATTTTTTTAGATTTTACATTATTGATACTTATAGTAGTTTATCAATCATTTTTCCTCATTGTAGGATATATTTTAAGAGTGTATTTTTCAGACTGAGCAAGAGCAGCAGGCTGCTATAGAGGCCGGTCTAACTAATCCACCGCATGTCTCTGAGGAAAGCATATGGATTGAGATAGTGGGTGGAAAACGAAGAGGTAGGATATATGGCATGGGTAAGGTAAGGGACTCTTCCATGATGCAACCTTGAGTTGATGGGCCAACCACGACCACCAGCACTGATGTTTTGGATCTTAGAGAACGAATCACAATACTCAATAGGGAAGTTAAACAACATGCTGCTAAATACAGAGAGCTTGAAGACCGCTACCAAAGGAAGAAAAGAGAGTGGCAATAGACTGTTGAATCCTTACGTGAGGATCTCAACACCAGTAACTCAGAGATGGATCAGTTTAGTCATCAATTAATCAGCTTGACTGAGTGTGTGAGGTCCATGAGTCCTAGTAGTTATGGATCATGTATTCTCCCACCTCCTCCTTTTACTTTTTCAAGCACCCAGAAAAGCACAGCCCAAGGTAGAAAATTCCCACCTATTTTGCAGTGACCAGGACAACCACAGAGTTCTCAAAGAGATGATGATTCTGACGATCTTGATGACTTAGATGATTATTTAGATGAGTATGAGTAGGGTTATTTACTTTGCTTTGAATATTTTGTATTATTAGTGGATTGTAATTTAAACGAATATAAGTCTAAGTTTAGTTATTTATCTTGTCTTGAGTCTTTATATTAGAGGATTATTTATTATTTTGATAAGTTTGTAAATTCATTATCTAATATTTAGTATAAATTTTATTTTTATATTTAGAAGTTTATTTGTCTTGTTATCTAATATTTTGTATAAATTTTATTTCTATATTTAAAATTTTATTTGCAGTAATTGTCTACTATTTTTCAAATAGAAAAAATAATTAAAAAATATAGCTATTAAAATCGACGGCATCGTTGTTCCTTTCTAAATTTAAAACAGACAAAAAAAATATAGACAAAGAATTTGTCGGTATCTAAATAATTAAATCGACGGCCGTTTTGTCGATTTTATTGAATCAAATATTGACAAAGATGTTGTCGATTTTATTAATCATTTGTGGGTTTCTAAATAATTAAATTAACGGCCATTTTGTCGATTTCATTGAATCAAATATTGATAAAAATGTTGTCAATTTTATATAATAATATCAACATTAATGTTGTCGATTTTATTAAGAAAACAAAATTCTCAAACTCATATTATAGACGAAAATATTTTCGATTTTATTAGATTATTATCGACAGCTTGACCGATTTTATTAGAATTTGAAAAATTAACAAGATTAATAGCGACTATTTTTGCCGTTGATTTTTAATATTATCGACAGTTTGGCCGTTCATTTAGCCGTCAATCTTAACGATATTTCTATTAGTGTTATAGTGTATCATAGTTTTTTTTATTAATTTTAAGAAAAATATTGTTCGAAAGATCAATAAATGAACCAGCAAAGAAAACTTTTAAGGCTCTAATATTTTTAAATGATTTTAGTATATTTAATATATTAAAAAATTATTATCTAAATTTTTCTCAATTTTTGGGAAAAAGAATCTCTTCAAATAATTTTAATTTAATAATTTAGAAGGCAATGATATCAAAACGTTTTTCGTGGCTAAAAAACTTGAATATAATTTGCAATGAGTTAAAATTTCAGAAAATAAGAATTATAAGTGACTTGTGAAAATATGGATCGATAAACACATAAATCGTCAAAGACATTCTTAAAAATAATAAGTCTCTAGAGACAAATTTTTTTAAATAAAAAATGAATTACGTCCAGAGTAAATTGTAGTTTTAATTTATTTTCTATTTTTTAAAAAATAAAATTTTCTTAGGGCGACATCCGCTCTTTTTTGTTTTGGTTCCTGGTGGGGCTGCCGCCAGAGCTAGGTTCGGAGGGGAGGGAGTGGATCCCAGAAGCAGTAGGGTAGCCGCTGGAGCTACCACTCGCAAGGGCACCAGATCTCCCAGGCGGCGACCCAAGGGGCGACCTTTTGGAGGAACTGGCAATGACAACGCTAGAATAATACAAGAGCTGCGTCATAGGATACAAAACCTGGAGCGTGAGGTAGCCAACAGAGAAAGTCGTCAGCCTACTCCTAGCCAAGAACCTTCCAGATCCACACAAAGAGGAGAAAGGAGCCTCCGAAAAAGTCACTCCAGGCGTACCCCGAGCCTCCGGACAGAATCAGAGAGCCCGGAAAGCAGAGAGGCACCGAGGAGGCGACAAGATCCTTTGGTCTACTCCCTGATCACCGACAATGGATACCGAAGAGGAAGATGGGATGCCGGCAGAGAACGGAGAAGGAGCTGACCGCATCAAGAACACCACGGAGAAAGGGCAAGGAGAAGCTGGCCTAACAGAGAGCGCGGTAGGAAAAGACCAAGGAGAACCCGGCAACTGGTGGTCATGGGGGCGACCCCTTTCCACCACTCGATCCTCGGAGTACAGCTACCGAAGCACTTCGACAAGCCGACAGATATGAGATACGATGGTACTCAAGATCCCCAGGAACATCTAACGGCCTTCGAGGCCAGAATGAACCTGGAAGGGGTAGGTGACGAAGTAAGGTGCCGCGCCTTCCCCGTAACCTTGGCTGGGCCAGTGATTTGGTGGTTTAACGCCCTTCCCCAGGGCTCTATAACCACGTTTGCCGACATCAGTCGTGCCTTCTTGGCCTAGTTCAACACGCACATCGCTAAAGCAAAGCACCCGATTAATCTGCTAGGTGTAACTCAACGAACCGGTGAGCCGACCAGGAAGTACCTGGACAGATTCAATGATGAGTGCTAATAAACTTCGATTGTGTGGTTTATATTGTGTAGAATTTGGGGGATTTTGTCAATATTTCTCATACTTATTCACAAGAAATGCATGGTTTTGTGTTCACTTCCTAATATTGCTCCGTGATGAAAAACATGCTTATTTTGCCTCAAAATTGCCATATTTTAATCCTCTTCTATTGCCACTCGATGCCATGATGTATTTGTTGAGTGATTTCAGGAATTATGGGGTAGGAATGGCCTAGAAGAGGGAAAGAAAACATGTACAAAAGGGAGGAACATAAAGACTTGAAATTTTGGAAAAAGCAGCATTGGCGCGCCCGCGCACTCCATGCGCACGCGTGGATGAGGTTGGCTAGAAGCGACACGCAAGGATGGATGCATCCGCGTGGATCAGAAGATTTCTATCGACGTGCACGCGCACTTGGCGCGCACGCATGGCGCACACACGTGGGAAGCTGCACGTGACCTCATTAAAGGAAATCGTGCCTGGCGATTTCTGAGGCTCATCAGGCCCAATTTCAAGCTGTTTCTGCATGGAAAAGACCCAAGGATGCTAGGAGGAAAAAGGCGGATCAACCATTTTTACACTAGGACACAATTTTTAGCTAGTTTTTGGTTTTTTGTTCTTCTAGAGAGAGAAACCCTTGTTCCTCTCTAGATCTAGTTTTAATTTGATCTTCCCTTGTTGAATTATGAATTGGATCTTGTTAATTACTAGTATTAATCGTTCAATTTGAATTTCCTAGTCTAATTTTGCTTATATCTTATGATAGTTTTATGAATTCTTGTCAATTGTCATTTTATACCCATTTCATGAATGTTGTAAATCTTGATTTGTTGATGTTATATTGATGATTTTTATGTTTAATTGTGTTGTTTGGATGATTGCATGTTGACAATTGTTAGTGGGTACTTATTGATTTCAATTTAATTGCTATTTTGGACATGTCTTTTGTTAATGCTTACCATGTATTTGATGAAATGTTTACTTTGAATATGGAGTAGTTCTCCTTACTCTTGGCCTAGGCCAAGGGAATTGGGTAAACTTGAGTCATTGGGTCTAATGGATTTGATGATTTGGGAGCCCTTAGTGGTCAATTTGACAACCATTGACGCTAACCTTCTATTAAGTCAATTAGTAGTGAGGTTAGAACTTATGGATTGATGTTGACCAAACCATTTGACGTACTTCAAATATAGAAGTAGACTTAATGAGTTTGGTTCCTCATAATTGTCAAGATATGGTTATTAGACAAGGATGGTGACCCCAATTCCCATGCCTAGCCAAGAGTTACTTTTGTTATTCATACTTGAAAACCAAAATTCCCAATCACTTGCTTTAGTTGTAGTTACTTGTTTAGCTTAAAATGGAATCATATTGAATGTTACTTTGTTAGTTTGAAATCACTCATATCTTGCTTAGTTGATTGAATTAGTTTCTTACAATTTAAGATTACTTGCTTATTAAGATTTCCATTTATTTTTATGCTCATAACTCACAACCCCAGATTTCTAACCAATGTTGAAGCACATGTTTGCCATTCCTTGTGAGACGACCCAAGGTTTGAATACTTCGGTTATTTCTATTGGGGTTGAACTTGTGACAACCAATTCCCTCTTCTAAATTTGATGTCCGAGGATTGTTGTTGGTAGAGCTATACTTGCAACGCAGTTTTATTAAAGGAAAATCTTTACCAATACACCCTTGGAAAACCATCAAATTTTTGGCGCCGTTGCCGGGGAATGGTTGCAACATATGCCTTGATATTGGTTATGTGAATATGTGAATATTGTAGATATTTTAATTGCTTTCAATACTTAGCTATAGTTTAGATTCTTTTTATATTTGTGCTATGACTCTCGAGTTTGATGACTCGATCTCAATCGAATTCTAGCTTAGCCAATTTTGATCCTGAGATTGAAAGAACTTTGTTACATACTCGGCAGGCTAGACGGCGGTTGGACTATACGGCTAGTACTTCGGCCTCTCTTGAGGAACATATCAAATCAGTAGGCGGTACCGAGAGTGACTTGGAGTCCGCTACTTCCTATTCTTCTATTGGCACTAATAACACATCTTTACATCCTACAGGTGAGCCACACATGGCGGAGCCACGACGGATCACTTTGCATGAGCAAGGAGCTCCGGATATCATACTTCAACCGTTGCAAGCAAGGTATCCTAACCTTGATCCAAACTTTGAATTGAAGGGTAGCTTGATACATCTACTTCCTAAATATCATGGGTTGCCGGGCCAAGACCCCATCCGACATCTAAGAGATTTTCAAGTTGCTTGTTCTACGGCTCGAAGGCATGGAGTTGATGAGGTGGCTATCATGGTTTTTGCTTTCCCTTTCTCTCTTGAAGGGCAAGCAAAGACATGGTTTTATTCACTACCGGATGAGATTGCTACTAATTGGGATTTCTTGAGAAGAGAGTTTCTAGACAAATTCTTTCCACCAGAGAAGACTGATAAACCACTATTTCATGGTTTACATTGTGTTTTATTTGTGTGGTTTTATCATGATCTTTGCCCACTTATTCATTAAATAAGCATGCATTTATATTTCCTTCCTAAAGATGTTTTATGGTTGAAAACTTGCTTCTTAGAGACTTTTAATTATGTATTTTATTTCTCCCTTATTCCATTCGATGCCGTGATCTGTGTGTTAAGTGTTTCAGGCTTTATAGGGTATGAATGAGTTGGAGATTGGAAGGGAAGCCCACAAAAATGGAAGGAACACAAGAAATTGAGGAGATGACCAGCGAGAAGCGACGCGGCCGCATGGATGACGCGACTGCGCGGAAGAGAGCAATTTCCAGTGACACGGCCGCATGGACGACGCGTCCGCGTGGCAAAGCAGAAATGCGAATGACGCGTCCGCATGAGCGATGCGATCGCGTGACGTGCGCGATCTGCATAATCTGCAAAATTCGTTGGGGGCGATTTTGGGCCCTATTTTGACCCAGTTTTCGGCCCAGAACAGCAGACTAGAGCCAGAGAACATGCAGAAACCAGGAACGACATTCATTCCGCATAGTTTTATTTTTTAGATCTAGTTTTACTCCTCCTCTAGGTTTTCTCTCTACACATTCATAGTTTTTAGGATAGGTTATTTTCATTGTTTTTGCATTGGGATATTGAGAAGAGTTATTTGCCTCATCAAGACTTCGACATTCTAGTTCGTTCTCTTCACTTGTCTCTTACTCTTCCATATTCCTTAATTTTATTTGAATTTACGATTGGATTATTTTAGCTTTTATTAATATAAGAATTAATTTTTCTTTTAATTAATCTTTTCATCATTACTTATCATGTCTTTCTTTAATTCCTACGTTGATGTTATGAATTTTACATTTACAATGAGTGAGTAGTTCCCTAACTTGATGGGGAGTTGATTGAAAGGAACCCTTGAGCGGAATGTTCAAGAGAAAGGTTGTAATTGAGTTTATTGTTGGCTTGCTCTCTAGTTCCTAACACCAATCCTCCCAAGAGTGGATTGGAAATTGTGGATAGAACAACATTCCAACTTGTTTGACCTCCCATTACTTAGTAAAGGATAACTAAACGTAATAATTCTCAATTGTCAATTAATCTTGAGAGTATTCCATCAAGAATAGGGCTTCCATGTAATCAACTCCCAGTCAAGGTTTTTATTTAAATTTATATAAATTCTCCAATTTAATTTTCTGCCATTCAATCAAACATTTTTGAAAACATTTTGATTAATAAAACAGCACCCTTTCCTGCAACTCATTGGGAGACGACCTGGGACTCATACTCCCAGTATTTTAATTTTATTTTCTGTGACACCCTTCTAAATTGATAAGGCGGATTTTTGGCGAGTTAAGAACTATACTTGCAACGTATATATTTTAACAATTTTTAATTCGCTAATTTCTACCCGCATCAATTTTTGGCGCCGTTGCCGGGGAGTTGCAATAGAGTGCTATAGTTGTTAATTGGAATTTATTTATTTGCATTTTTATTTTATTTTGCTATTATGAGCTGCTTGTTTCTTTCGTTAGATGACGCGTTCACTTCCTGATCCAAGCTTGCCAATATTCGATCCTGAGATTGAAAGAACTATTTCACGAATAAGGCAAGCTAGGCGTTGGTTAGTCCTCTCTGAGGGCGGATTTGAAACGCCATTTGAGGAAGAAACCAGCCCCCGTTCTACTGATTCGGTTGTTTTACGTACAGGTAACATGGCAGCAGCTAGAAGAGTTACTATCCAGGAGGCTGGAGCCCCTGATTTTTCAATGCAACCATTCCAAGCGCATCATCCAGCGGTGGCTACAGATTTTGAAATAAAGACCGCACTGCTCGATTTGATGCCCAAGTTTCATGGCTTACCTGCTCAAGAGCCTATCAAGCACCTGAGAGATTTTCAGACAGCCTGTTCTACTGTTAAGCGAGATGGTACAGATGAAACTTCAATTCTGCTGAAAGCTTTCCCGTTTTCTCTTGAGGGAAAAGCAAGAGAGTGGTACTACACTCAACCCCTAGCAAATGTATCCAACTGGGATACGCTCAGAAAAGAGTTTTTGGAAAAGTTCTTTCCAACTGAAGTTACTGATAAACTGAGGAAAGACATTTCCATGATTGTTCAGGATGAATCCGAGACGCTTTATGAGTACTGGGAGCACTTCAATAATCTTCTGGAAGCATGCCCCCACCATATGATTGACAAGATAGTGTTACTCGGATATGTCACACAGGGCATGAGGCCCCAAGATAAGACCACATTGGAAAGTGCTAGCAATGGGTCTATGAAGAAGTACAAGACCACTGATGAGGCGTGGCAATTGATCAGTGATTTAGCTGAATCTACTAGGAATCACAGGCAGAAATAAAGCCGTTGCAAAAGTATCCTCTAGCAGAGAGACTGCTGCTCTAACTCAGAGTATCTGTAAAAATGACTAACTTGCTGAAGCAAATGCAATTGAATCAACAACAAGTTCAGCAAGCTCAACCTTCTCCAGCACAACAAAATCAACAGTTAGTCCCACAAAGAGTCTGCAGAATCTATGCAGATTATAGTCATTATACTGATGAATGCCCGCAACTCCAACAGGAAGACAACATGGTGGCATCCACTCATAACTTCTATGACCACCCCAACCAAGGGTACAATCAAGGTGGAAATCATAGCCATGGATGGCAGGACAATTATAACCAGAATTGGAGGGACAACAATAACAGAGGAGGCAGAGATAATCAGGAAAATCAGAGGTGGAATAATAACAACAACAGGCAGCAGAACCAATCTTACAGAGCACCTCACCTGAGGCAGTCCCAAGGACCACAGAATACCCAACAACAGACCTCTCAATTTACTCACCCTTCTTCATCCCCTAATGAAGAGTTACTAAAATTTTTTGAGCGAAGTCAACAGACCATGGAAAATAACATTAATGCCAGTCTGAATGGTCTGACTGCTACTTTGCAAGCTCTTGTCTCCCAGATTGGATCAATGACTAACTCTAATAATCAACCTTCGAGCTCCAGTGGAATCCCCTCTCAACCATTACCCAATCCCAAGGGTGGTATCAATGCTATCACCCTAAGGTCCGGAACCACACTGCAGGAGAGGAATCAGGAGGAGCCAAGCCCACTAGAGCACGCCTCAGCTGAAGAGGTTGTAGAAATAGAAGATGTTGAAGAGGAAGAGGACATACAAGATATAACTGAAAAAGAAGAAGCCCAACCACAGGAGGAAGTACCAAGAGGCGCAGACACTGCAAAAAACACCACTCCCATTCCATTTCCACAACTTGCAAGGAAGCCCAGGAAGCAGCTGGAACCCGATCCCAAAATGGTAGAAATATTCAAAAAGGTTGAGGTAACCGTTCCTCTTTTTGATGTTATTCAACAAGTACCTAAATATGCAAAGTTTCTAAAAGATTTATGTATACATAAGGACAAAATTCATGAATTAGAAACTATTCCTTTAGGTAGTTCCATATCTGCTTTAATGGGAGGATTACCTGAGAAGTGTAGTGACCCAGGTCCTTGTATAGTTAGTTGTACTATTGGTGGAGTAGTAATTTATGATTGCATGTGTGATTTAGGAGCGTGTGTTAGTATAATGCCTTTGTCTATATACGATAGTTTGAGGCTCCCTCCCTTAAAATGGTCGGCAGCTCGTTTTGTGTTAGCAGATAAAAGCATTATTACAGTGGCTGGAGTTGCTGAAGATGTTTTAGTGAACATTAAAGGCTTATATTTCCCACTGATTTTTATATCTTGGAGATGCCCCATAATGACTCAGATAAGCCATCATCAATCTTACTTAGAAGAGCATTCCTGAAGACATCAAAATTCAAATTGGATGCTTTTTCAGGAACATACTCTTTTGAAATAGATGGCCGAATAGTAATCTTCAATCTGAATGGAGTCATAAACAACCCTCCAGAAGATCATTCTATCTTCCAGTGTGATGTCATAGATGAAACTGTAGCTGCAGTTCACAAGGAAGAATTAGAAGAGAGGCACACTGGACAAGGTCCAAGTGTGGGGATCCTCTTGATTGACCATGAGGGCACTTCGGCATTTTCACAAGTTCCAGACAATCCAGAGCCTGCCCATGATCAGAAGTTGGAATTAAAACCTCTTCCTCCACACCTCAAATATGCTTATCTTGAAGATGAGCAGAAGTTTCCAGTTATCATTGCAAGGGAACTTACTTCTCAACAAGAAGAGTAGTTACTTGATGTACTGAGGAGGCACAAGAAGGCAATTGGATGGAGTTTGGCAGACATAGTAGGCATCAACCCTCAAGTATGTGAGCACAGAATATTTTTAGAAGAGGGAGCAAGACCTGTCCGTCAACCCCAAAGAAGATTGAATCCCACTATCTTGGAAGTTGTCAAAAAGGAAGTGACTAGACTATTGGAGGCAGGTATCATCTATCCCATTTCAGACAGCGAATGGGTTAGCCCAGTACAAGTGGTGCCCAAGAAGTCTGGAGTCAGTACAGTGAAGAATGAGCATGGAGAGCTCATAGTAACTAGAGTTCAGAATGCTTGGAGAGTCTGTATTGATTACAGGCGTCTCAACCAAGCTACCCATAAGGATCACTACCCACTTCCATTTATTGATCAAATGCTGGATCGCCTGTCAGGTAAATCACATTATTGCTTTTTAGATGGTTACACAGGTTATTTCCAGATTCATATAGCTCCTGTGGATCAGGAAAAGACCACTTTTACATGTCCTTTTGGGACTTATGCTTACAAGAGAATGCCCTTTGGCTTGTGCAATGCACCAGCTACTTTCCAGAGGTGTATGATGAGTCTTTTCTCTAATCTTATTGAGGACTGTATGGAGGTTTTTATGGATGATTTTAGCGTTTATGGTGATTCTTTTAGCCTTTGCTTAGATGGATTATCTAGAGTATTAGATAGATGTGTTAATACAAACCTTGTATTGAATTTTGAAAAATGTCATTTTATGGTAAAACAAGGAATTGTATTAGGACATGTGGTATCTAATAATGGCATTTCTGTAGACCCAGCAAAGGTGAATGTTATTTCTAGTTTATCTTACCCCTCCTCTGTGAGGGAAGTCCGTTCGTTCCTTGGCCATGCAGGTTTTAACAGGAGATTTATTAAGGACTTTAGTAAGGTAGCACTTCCCTTATCCAGATTACTACAGAAGGATATTGAGTTCGAGTTCAGTGAAGATTGCAAGCAAGCGTTTGATAAGCTGAAGGCCGCCCTGACTCAAGCTCCAATTGTGAGAGGACTAGACTGGAGCCAGCCGTTTGAAATCATGTGCGATGCTTCCAATCATGCAGTAGGAGCAGCGCTGGCTCAGCACGAAGGTAAGGATCCTTTTGTTATTGCTTATGCATCTAAGACTTTAGACGCTACCCAGTCCAATTATACTACTACTGAGAAAGAGCTTCTTGCTATTATTTTTGCTCTGGATAAATTCCGAGCTTATTTACTTGGTACTAGAGTAGTAGTGTATTCGGACCATGCAGCTTTAAAGTATCTATTATCAAAAAAGGAGTCCAAACCAAGGCTTATACGTTGGATACTGCTATTACAAGAATTTGATTTAGAAATAAAGGATAGGAGTGGTAACCAAAATTTAGTGGCAGACCACTTGAGTCGCCTTGAGCACATTAAGGATGATTCTACTCCTATAGATGATAATTTTCCATTTGATAACCTGCAAGCAGTATCTGAAGTATCCCCTTGGTATGCACCTGTAGCTAATTATCTAGTAAGCCACACATTTCCTCCAAACTTTTCTAAGCATCAAAGAGACAAGCTGAAAAGCGAGTCTAAATATTATATATGGGATGACCCATATTTATGGAGATATGGCGCCGATCAGGTAATTAGACGATGTGTGCCTCAATCAGAATTCCAGTCCATCTTAGAGGCCTGTCACTCATCTGAGAGTGGAGGACATTTTGGCCCTCAAAGAACTGCTAGAAAAATCTTAGACTGTGGATTCTGGTGGCCTACTCTTTTTAGAGACGCTGCTGAATTTTGTAAATCTTGCCCTCCATGCCAAAAATTTGGTAATATATCCAAGAGGGATGAGATGCCTCAACAATATATGCTTTTCTGTGAAATTTTTGATGTTTGGGGCATTGACTTCATGGGTCCATTTCCAAATTCTAATGGT
>NC_029789.2:55975787-55988007 GCF_000816755.2 Arachis ipaensis
TATTTTTATATATTGTTAGCTGTGGATTATGTTTCCAAATGGGTGGAAGCAATTCCTACCCGCACTGATGATGCTAACACTGTTGTTTTCTTTGTGAGAAACCATATTATCTGTCGCTTTGGATCCCCACGAGCAATCGTGAGCGATCAAGGCACCCATTTTTGTAACAGGAGACTAACAGGACTAATGAAGAAGCATGGGATAATTCATAAGGTTGCGACAGCATACCATCCTCAGACCAATGGGCAAGCCGAGGTGTCAAATAGAGAGATAACGCGTATCTTGTAGAAGATAGTAAAGCCTCATAGAAGAGACTGGAGCACCAGGCTACAAGATGCACTCTGGGCATACAGAACAGCATACAAAACACCCATTAGGATGAGTCCTTTTCGCTTAGTTTATGGAAAAGCTTGTCATCTCCCGGTGGAAATAGAGCACAAAGCTTTTTGGGCAGTCAAGGAGTGCAACATGGGAATTGAGAAAGCCGGAGCTGAAAGGAAGTTGCAACAGCAAGAACTGGAGAACCTTCGCCTAGAAGCTTATGAGAACTCAAGACTCCACAAGGAGAAGATGAAGGCTGTACATGACCAGAACATCAAGAGGAAAGAGTTCCAACCTGGGGACTCGGTCCTCCTTTACAAATCTCGACTGAGGCTCATGCCAGGCAAGTTGAGATCGAGATGGGAAGGTCCATACAGAGTAGAGAAGGCCGAACCGTACGGAGTTTATCACCTTAGCCATCCTTCGAGCTTTGAACTTATCAAAGTTAATGGACATCGCTTAAAGCTGTACCATGGCAAGAAGCGAAAGAAAGACAAGGAATTTGAGAACTTCCTCTTGGAAGATCCCCACATAGCCAAAGACTGAGCTAGTGGAGCGTCCAACTTACGGACATTAAAGCAAAGTGCTAGGTGGGAGACAACCCACCATTGTATGATCGTTCTTTTCTCTATTTTTAGTTTTCTTATCCAATAACTCTTCTCTTTATTAGTATATTTCATGCATCTGCATTTACATACTTTTAAAAAAAAATGCCACGCGACGCGACCGTATCAGTGACGCGTCCGCGTCGCAAGGAGAGGGGAGAAAAATAAAAATGAACAGAGAGTCACGCTGGAGCGTGGCTGGAGGAGTGCCAGTGGCACAAATTAGCCCACGCGACCACGTCGCCGACGCGTCCGCGTCGTATGGGCATAATGACCTCCCACGCGACTGCGTGCCCCACGCGACCGCGTGCCCTGATTTTCGACGTAGAAAGGGTGCACAGCTGAAAGTTGTGCTAGAGTGGTGCTGGACTGGCGCTGGACGCGCAATCCCCCTCACGCGACCGCGTGCCCCACGCAACCGCGTCGTACCCCATAAATTGCCCACTCACGCGATCGCATGCCCCATGCGATCGCGTCACCTGAAATTTGGCATTTAATGATTTTGAACAAAGAGTTGTGCGAGTGCGAGGCGACCCTCACGCCAATGGCACAAACTGGGTCACGCGACCGCGTGACCGACGCGACCGCATCAATCACCTTAAGCGCAAGTCGCGCGACCGCGTGCTCCACGCGATCGCATCGCTTGCGGCGCACAGTTTTCCTAATTTTTCCAAATATCATATCTTTTTTCTCCCCAAATCCTATTTTCTCTTTTCCCCCTTATTTCTTCTTCCTATCTTCCTCCTTCTTCCTCCTTTCTCACTTTTTACTTTCTCTCACCCCCATTAACAAGGTTTTTTCTTTTCTTCCCTCCTCACTTTTCTATTATTCTTCTTATTTTTACATGTTATCTTCTTTTCTTTTCTTTTTACCTTCATTGTTTTTATTTTCTTTTTCTTTCTTTTTCCTTTTTACTTGGTGTTATCAATTTATATGAGTCATTATTTGTAATTATATGCTTGTGGATTGTTATAAATTTGTTTGACAATTATATATTATTTTAAGAGATTACTTGCACGCTCATATTCTTATTTTCAAGAACTTATTCTACATGCATGCTATGTGTTTGTGAAAAAGCCCATATGGCATTATGAACTTCTCTACATTATTCTACTCTAATATTCAATGCTTGCTTTTCACAAAATCCTTTCACTATTTTATTAATTGAATTTAATTGTCAATACAAACGTGATAATTTGTTACGAATGATAACATATTTCAATTGGACATTGAATGCTTGATCTATGCTACTCATGCCTTTGCCTGCATGCCAATAAACCTCTTGCATTCCATTGTACTACCTGCACTTGCTATATTTCCATTAATGAGCTTTTCACATGTAATCCGGACCATGTGTTAACGCCATTCGTCTTTATTGTACATTGATTATCACTTACACCACCCTCTTCCTTGCTCTATCCCTTTAAATTTAATTTACTTTCTTTTCCCTTTTTCAGGATGGCCACCAAGAAAGGAAAGAAGAAAGCTACTCCCAAACAACCAGCAAGAAGAGGAACAAAAAGAGCATTAGTGGCAGAACCCTCTTCCACTGCAGTCAAGCCCTCAACAAAAAGAGTTAAGAGGATCATCAAGGTTGATGAAAAAGAGAAATCCTTCCAGCAAAGGACACTGCGCGATTTCCAAATCGCTACTGTGAGCAGATGTTCCCTATTCTAGCTGAAAGGAGTTACAACAACGAACACCTTCTTATCCTCCCGCCCAATATTGCTACTTTTGTTGAGCTGCAAATTGAACGAAGACAATAGGGTTTCTTAAAGAGACAACAGAAGCAGGTCAATCTTTCTTGGGTAGTCGAGTTCTACTCTAACTTCTACCTGCCTACCCTGCAGTCTGTCTTTATCCGTTAGAAACAAGTCCCCATTATAGAAGAGGCTATTCAACAAGCTTTGAGTCTCCCTCTATTCCAGAAGGATTGGACGCCTTTCAAGAAGCCGCACTCAAGCGCCAGATGTACCAATTTGACTGGGACGCTGTTCTCAGAGTTATCGCACTACCTGGCAGCCGATGAATCTACAGATACCATCGTACCCGCCCTAAGGGAATTTTGGCTTCAGCACTTACCTTGGAGGCTCGCGTATGGGCACAGTTCATGTCCCATTACATCTTTCCGAGCACTCACAAATCCTCCTTCACTGCAGACATGGCCGTTCTACTATGGTGCATCCTTACAGACCAGCCTCTGAATCTACCAAGACATATCCGGAATGCCATGGGACACGTACAAATTGTGGGCAACTTACCTTTTCCCGCCTTGGTCTCAGATCTTGTCTCAGCAGCCGGAGTTTTCTACAGAGCTGGAGACACCAAAGCCATGCTTCTACGGGATGATCAGTATGTCCCCAATGGGAAGTACCTCAGACTTCCACTAGCCACTACAAGCCTTCCAACTGCTCTGGTTGAAGATATCCCTTCTTCACCACCACAAGCACCTACAACTGATGAACTGCTCCAGCAGATAATCAAAAGGTTGGATCGGCAAGAACAGAAAGCGAAGTTAAGAGAGCGCCGTAACGAGCGCCGATTCAAACACCTCAAGGAGCTACTCAAGGGACACTTCAAGGACTCAGACACCCCGGACTCCACTTCCTTTACCAGCACAGGGAGCGAAACAAAATTTTACTAATTTTAATTAAAAAAATTTTTAGGTTAAAATTGCTTGAAGTTGTAATTGGAACATGATTTTTGAGCTAAAGAACACACAACCTGTGAGATTTGAGCCTTTACGAATGGTTACATTATTTAACCATAATTATTTTATTCTTGTGTGTTTACCTCTCTATGATTGTAATCTATATTTTGTTTCATCTTATATGTCCAATGTTTATTATATTTATATGCTTGCATATGATTGAGGCCATTATTTGTTTAGCTTACTTATCCAAATTAAGCCTACCCTTTTAATTACCTTTGTTAACCACTTTGAGCCTTTAAATCCCATTTGTTCTATATTTTACCACATTACTAGCCTTAAGCGGAAAAACAATTATACATCCCAATTTGAATCTTTGGTTAGCTTAAGATAGAAGTGTGTGTGTTATTTAAGTATGGAAAATTATGGGAACAAAAGAATAATAAGGGAATGAGGATAATATACTGGAAATTTGGATACTTACTCATGTGAAACTATAAGAATAAAAAATCTATGTGTATTGATAAGCTATGTTTATTCTTATGTTTCTATGTTAAAAAAAAAATCCAAAAATATCTAATAAATAAATAAGGGGACAAAATTACCCCAATTTAAGAATTCAAAAGTCAATGCATGTATGATAAAAATTAAAATAAGAGTTGAAACATGAGTATGGAAAATGAAAGGAAATTTCTGGGTAGCTAGGTGTGAATTCTAAAGTTATATAGAGTATGTATATAGGTTATGTTAAAGCTTGGGTTAATTAAAGATTCAAATTATAAGCTTACTTAGCCATATATGCATCCTTACCCTTACCTTGGCCCGTTACAACCTTGAAAAGACCTCATGATGTTTGCATTGGTATGTTAAATGTTGTTGATTGGTTAGGAGAAGAACAAAAATTAGAAAGCATGATTAGAGAAGGATAGAGTGATTACCCTATACACTAGAGAGACTAGAGTGTACATACACCATCAGTGAAGGTTCCATGCTTGAATTTCTATGTTCCCTGCTTTCATGAGCTATCTTCTTTCATTTTTACCTGCTCTTACTTTATGAGAATTGAATTAGTGGAATTTGAATTATAATGGTTTTGAAGAACTTATTTACTATTGATCAAGTGGACAAGAATCATGTAGTTGCATTCATATATATAGTTGGCATTGCATTGCATTTCATAGGTTTTACATGTTCTTACTCATTTATTTTATCTCCTTCAATTAAGCATGAGGACATGCTAATGTTTAAGTGTGGGGAGGTTGATAAACCACTATTTCATGGTTTATATTGTGTTTTATTTGTGTAGTTTTATCATGATCTCTGCCCACTTATTCATTAAATAAGCATGCATTTATATTTCCTTCCTAAAGATGTTTTATGGTTGAAAACTTGCTTCCTAGAGACTTTTAATTATGTATTTTATTTCTCCCTTATTCCATTCGATGCCGTGATCTGTGTGTTAAGTGTTTCAGGCTTTATAGAGCATGAATGAGTTGGAGATTGGAAGGGAAGCCTGCAAAAATGGAAGGAACACAAGAAATTGAGGAGATGACCAGCGAGAAGCGACGCGGCCACATTGATGACGCGACTGCGCGGAAGAGAGCAATTTGCAGCGACGTGGCCGCATGGACGACGCGTCCGCGTGGCAAAGCAGAAACGCGAATGACGCGTCCGCATGAGCGACGCGATCGCGTGACGTGCGCGATCTGCGTAATCTGCAGAATTTGATGGGGGCGATTTTGGGCCTTATTTTGACCCAGTTTTCGGCCCAGAACAGCAGACTAGAGCCAGAGAACATGCAGAAACCAGGAACGACATTCATTCCGCATAGTTTTAGTTTTTAGATCTAGTTTTACTCTTTCTCTAGGTTTTCTCTCTACACATTCATAGTTTTTAGGATAGGTTATTTTCATTGTTTTTGCATTGGGATATTGAGAAGAGTTATTTGCCTCATCAAGACTTCGACATTCTAGTTTCTAGTCTTCACTTGTCTCTTACTCTTAATTTAATTTTCTGCCATTCAATCAAACATTTTTGAAAACATTCTGATTAATAAAACAGCACCCTTTCCTGCAACTCGTTGGGAGACGACCTGGGACTCATACTCCCAGTATTTTAATTTTATTTTCTGTGACACCCTTCTAAATTAATAAGGCGGATTTTTGGCGAGTTAAGAACTATACTTGCAACGTATATATTTTAACAATTTTTAATTCGCTAAAGACCGACTACGTCCGCAAAGAGATTTCGGGCATAATGCAAAGAGACCAAGAGAGTTTGTATGAGTATTGGTCTCAGTTCAAGAGGCTATTGGAATCTTGTCTGCATCATGGAATGAACACTCACTTGCTCATTAGCTACTTCACCGGAGGTATTTGTGTGGAAGATAGAAGATTGCTTACCACTTCTAGCGGTGGTTTCCTTTCGAAAAACAAGACGGAGGGAGAAGCTTGGAATTTGATAAAGGATGTTGCCGAGGCTACACAACACACAAGGGTGAGAAGCAATCCTTTCAAGGGTGTGGTAGAACCATCTCCTTCCGAATCAAGTCTAACCAAAGCACTTGGGGATATGACTACCATCCTTACCCAAATACAAAAGGATCAAAAGGAATACTACTCCATTCAAGCCGTCCAAGCCCCACCTCCGGTTGCTCAACTTGAAGGTCCTCCTAGGATTTATGGTTTGTGCTCTAGCACCACACATTACACCGATCAATGCCATCAAATTCAAGAGGAACATGCTCTTGTAGTAGTCAATATGAATTACAACAACCGTCCACCTTACCCTTCTCAAGGCAAAACAATTACCATCAGGGTGGTAATCAACATCAAGGGTGGAGGGATAATGCACAAGGAAGCAATCAAAACCAAAGATGGAACAACTCTTCTTCTCCCCACAACAACAACCAATCTTCATCCCAATACCACCATAACAACACCAACTACCAAGCCAACCAAGGCCACTCCAACCAAAACCAAAACAACTACACCAAGTACCAAGCACCACATCATAGACAACAAAACCAAAACCAAACTCCTCCATCTTCCAACAATCAAGTTGATGAGCTTAGGGCCGCCATGGAGAAGCGAGATGAGAGTAACAAGGCTCAATTCGATACCTTGGGCACTCAATTGGCTAACCTCACGAACATGCTCTCAAAGATGACCATGTCCAACCAAACACCAACTCCTAACAACAATACCAACCAACCCTCAAGTTCTTCCAACCTTCCATCCCAACCCCAACCAAACCCAAAGGGCAGTCTCAACGCCATCACACTACAGTCAGGAACTACATTAGAAGAGATACCTCCAAGAGTCATGGGAGACATTCATGAGGAAGAAATGGTTGTTAAATCTACACATGA
Source organism: Arachis ipaensis (assembly GCF_000816755.2). Lineage (NCBI taxonomy): Eukaryota > Viridiplantae > Streptophyta > Magnoliopsida > Fabales > Fabaceae > Arachis > Arachis ipaensis. The sequence continues at coordinate 55,982,734 of NC_029789.2, forward strand.
AGAGGAGGTGGTGGACAAAAGGCATGAGGAAAAAGGAGTAAACCTCAAGGAACCCAAGAGGAAAGCTATAGTGGACGAGTCCATTCCTATTCCATTCGCTTCCATGGTAAAGAAGGCGAAGAAAACACCGGAATTCGATTTGAACATGCTTCAAATGTTCAAGAAGGTTGAGGTAACCATACCCCTTCTTGATGCTATCCAACAAATTTCGAAGTATGCAAAATTTTTGAAAAACTTGTGTACACACAAAGATAGGATAGGAGAATTGGAGACATTATCCTTGGGTAGTTCAATTTCTTCCTTGATGGAACCTATTCCAAAGAAATGTGGTGACCCTGGACCTTGCTTAGTGTTTTGTTGTATTGGTGGACGCACTTTTCATGATTGTATGTGTGACTTGGGAGCTTGTGTAAGAATCATGCCACTTTCTATCTATGGCGGTTGAATTTAGCTCCATTAAAGAAGTCGGCGGCGAGGTTTGCCTTAGCCGATAAAAGTTTGATCACAGTGATAGAAATAGCGGAAGATGTACTTGTGGCGATCAAGGATTTGGCTTTTCCAGTTGACTTTTACATCCTTGAAATGCCCCCAACAGAAAATAGAAGCTCATCCTCTGTTCTACTTGGTAGACCATTCCTCAAGACCTCTAAATTCAAGTTAGATGCCTTCACCGGCACATATTCCTTTGAGGTTGGAGACAAGACTATCAAGTTCAATTTAGAGGAAGCCATGAAGCATCCTCCCGAAGAACATTCCGTGCTCCGATGTGATGTAATTGATGAAGTGGTAGCGGAAGTGCAAGAAGAAGACCACAACAAGTTGTGCTACCCTATTGTTGAGGAGACGGATGACCAAGAGGATAAACATGAGAAAGTTGTCAAGAATGAACTCCATGAGCTTGATGAAAAGGAACCCCAGCTTGAGGTAAAAAGTGAACTGAAGCCCCTTCCATCTCATTTGAAGTATGCTTTCTTAGAGGGCAACCAATGGTTTCCGGTCATTATTGCTAGTGAGCTTTCAAGTGAAGAAGAAAAAAGACTCCTAGATATTCTAAGAAAGTACAAGAAAGCAATAGGATGGAGCCTAGCGGATATTGTGGGAATTGACACTGATGAGCGGATAATTTATACGCTTTTTGGCATTGTTTTTAGTATGTTTTTAGTAGGATCTAGTTACTTTTAGGGATGTTTTCATTAGTTTTTATGTTAAATTCACATTTCTGGACTTTACTATGAGTTTGTGTATTTTTCTATGATTTCAGGTATTTTCTGACTGAAATTGAGGGACTTGAGCAAAAATCAGATTCAGAGGTTGAAGAAGGACTGCTGATGCTGATGGATTCTGACCTCTCTACACTCAAAGTGGATTTTCTGGAGTTAAAGAACTCGAAATGGCGCGCTTCCAATTGCGTTAGAAAGTAGACATCCAGGGCTTTCCAGCAATATATAATAGTCCATACTTTGGCCAAGTTTAGACGACGCAAACTGGCGTTCAACGCCAGTTCTCTGCCCAATTCTGGCGTCCAGCGCCAGAAAAAGATCCAAAACCAGAGTTGAACGCCCAAACAGGCACAAATACTGGCGTTCAACTCCACAAATGGCCTCTACACGTGCAACACTCAAGCTCAGCCCAAGCACACACCAAGCGGGCCCCGGAAGTGGATTTATGCATCAATTACTTATTTCTGTAAAGCCTAGTGACTAGTTTATTATAAATAGGACCTTTTACTATTGTATTAGACATCCTGGATTGTATTTTGATCCTGTGATCACGTTTTAGGGGGCTGGCCATCTCGGCCATGCCTGGACCTTTCACTTATGCATTTTTAACGGTAGAGTTTCTACACTCCATAGATTAAGGTGTGGAGCTCTGCTGTTCCTCAAAGATTAATGCAAAGTACTACTGTTTCTATTCAATTCATCTTATTTCGCTTCTAAAATATTCATTCGCACTTCAACCTGAATGTGATGAACGTGACAATCATCATCATTCCCTATGAACGCGTGCCTGACAACCACTTCTGTTCTACATTAGAATTGAATGAGTATCTCTTAGATCTCTTAATCGGAATCTTCATGGTGTAAGCTAGAATGATGGCAGCATTCAAGAGAATCCGGAAGGTCTAAACCTTGTCTGTGGTATTCCGAGTAGGATTCAATGATTGAATGACTGTGACGAGCTTCAAACTTGCGATTGCCGGGCGTAGTGACAGACGCAAAAGGATAGTAAATCCTATTCCAGCATGATCGAGAACCGACAGATGAATAGTCGTGCCGTGACAGGGTGCGTTGACCATTTTCACAGAGAGGATAGGATGAAACCATTGACTAGGGTGATGCCTCCAGACGATTAGCCGTGCCGTGACAGGGCATTTAGATCATTTTCCCGAGAGAAGACCAAAAGTAGCCATTGACAGTGGTGATGTATCACATAAAGCCAGCCATGGAAAGGAGTAAGACTGATTGGATGAAGATAGCAGGAAAGCAGAGGTTCAGAGGAACAAAAGCATCTCCATTCGCTTAGCTGAAATTCTCACCAATGATTTACATAAGTATTTCTATCCCTATTTTATTAATTAATTTCGAAAACACCATTATCAATTTATATCTGCCTGACTGAGATTTACAAGGTGACCATAGCTTGCTTCATACCAACAATCTCTGTGGGATTCGACCCTTACTCACGTAAGGTATTACTTGGACGACCCTTGCATCATTTTCATGTTTTTCTCTCTCATCATTCAAAATTCAAAAATAAAAAAAATATCTTTCCCTCTTTTTCTCTCAAAATTTCGAAAATTAAATTTGACTTTTTCAAAAATTTTTAAAATCTAGTTGTTTTTATGAGTCAAATCAAATTTTCAAATTTGAAAATCCTATCTTTTTCAAAATCTTTTTCAAAAATCAAATCTTTTTTCTTAGTTATCTTCAAAAATTTCAAAAATATTTTTCAAAAATCTTTTTCTTAATTTTTATATCAAATTTTCGAAAATAACAATAACAATTAATGTTTTGATTCAAAAATTTTAAGTTTGTTACTTACTTGTTAAGAAAGATTCAAACTTTAAGTTCTAGAATCATATCTTGTGATTTCTTGTGAATCAAGTCATTAATTGTGATTTTAAAAATCAAATCTTTTTCAAAAATAATTTCAATCACATCTTTTCAAAATACCTTCTTATCATATCTTTTTCAAAAATTTGATTTCAAAATATCTTTTCCAACTTCCTAACTTCTTATCTTTTCAAAATTTGTTTCAACTAACTAACTAACTTTTTGTTTGTTTCTTATCTTTTTCAAAACTACCTAACTAACTCTCTCTCTCTAATTTTCGAAAATATCTTCCCCCTTTTTCAAAAATTTCTTTTTAATTAACTAATTATTTTTTTTATTTGAATTTTCAAAAAAAAAAACTACTAACCTTTTTCAAAAACTATTTTCGAAAATCACTAACTCTTTTTCAAAAAATTGTTTTCGAAAATCCTCTTTCTCTCTCATCTCCTTCTGTTTATTTATTCATCTACTAACATCTCTTCCTCACATCACCAAAAATCCGAACCCTCTCTCTCTTTGAGTTCAGATTTTCTTCTTCTTTTCTTCTACTAATACAAGGACCTCTATATTGTGGTATAAAGGATCCATATTATTATTATTATTATTTTTTCTGTGCCCTCTTCTTTGTCATATGAGCAGGAGCAAGGACAAGAACATTCTTGTTGAAGCAGATCCAGAACCTGAAAGGACTCTGAAGAGAAAATTAAGAGAAGCTAAATTACAACAATCCAGAGATAACCTTTCAGAAATTTTCGAACAGGAAGAGGAGATGGCAGCCGAAAATAATAATAATGCAAGGAGAATGCTTGGTGACTTTACTGCACCTAATTCCAATTTACATGGAAGAAGCATCTCCATTCCTGCCATTGGAGCAAACAATTTTGAGCTTAAACCTCAATTAGTTTCTCTGATGCACCAGAACTGTAAGTTTCATGGACTTCCATCTGAAGATCCTTTTCAGTTCTTAACTGAATTCTTGCAGATATGTGATACTGTTAAGACTAATGGAGTAGATCATGAAGTCTACAGGCTCATGCTTTTCCCGTTTGCTGTAAGAGACAGAGCTAGAGTGTGGTTGGACTCTCAACCCAGAGATAGCCTGAACTCTTGGGATAAGCTAGTCACGACTTTCTTAGCCAAGTTCTTTCCTCCTCAAAAGCTGAGCAAGCTTAGAGTGGATGTTCAAACCTTCAAACAGAAAGAGGAGTTCTTGAAATTGATACTCTGAATGCCATATTGGCTCAGAATAAAATATTGACTCAGCAAGTCAATATGATTTCTCGGAGTCTGAATGGAATGCAAGCTGCATCCAACAGTACTCAAGAGGCTTCTTATGCAGAAGAAGCTTATGATCCTGAGAACCCTGCAATAGCAGAGGTGAATTACTTAGGTGAACCTTATGGAAACACCTATAATCCATCAGGGAGAAATCATCCAAATTTCTCATGGAAGGATCAAAAGCCTCAACAAGGCTTTAATAATGGTGGAAGAAATAGGTTTAACAATAGCAAACCTTTTCCATCATCCACTCAGCAACAGACAGAGAACTCTGAACAAAATACTTTTAATTTAGCAAACTTAGTCTCTGATCTATCAAAGGCCACTGCAAGTTTCATGAATGAAACAAGGTCTTCCATTAGAAATTTGGATGCACAAGTGGGCCAGCTGAGTAAAAGGATCACTGAAATCCCTCCTAGTACTCTCCCAAGCAATACAGAAGAGAATCCAAAAGGAGAGTGCAAGGCCATTGACATAAGCATCATGGCCAAACCTGTAAGGGAAGGAGAAGACGTGAATCCCAAGGAGGAAGACCTCATGGGACGTCCAGTGATCAATAAGGAGTTTCCCTCTGAGGAACCAAAGGAATCTGAGACTCATCTAGAGACCATAGAGATTCCATTGAACCTCCTTATGCCATTCATGAGCTCTAATGAGTATTCCTCTTCTGAAGAGAATGAGGATGTTACTGAAGAGCAAGCTGCCAAGTTCCTTGGTGCAATCATGAAGCTAAATGCAAATTATTTGGTATTGAAACTTGAGAAGATGAACCTCCCTCGTTCATCAATGAACTAAGTGATCTGGATCAACTGACATTGCCTTAGAAGAGACAGGATCCTGGAAAGTTCATAATACCTTGTACCATAGGCACCATGATCTTTAAGGCTCTGTGTGACCTTGGTTCAGGAATAAACCTCATGCCCCTCTCTGTAATAGAGAAACT
>NC_029789.2:55988014-55989442 GCF_000816755.2 Arachis ipaensis
CAATATTTTTCTTAGTTATATGTCTTTATAGGTTCATGATCATGTGGAGTCACAAAATAAATAGAAAAATTAAAAACAGCAGAAGAAAAATCACACCCTGGAGGAAGCATCTGCCTGGCGTTCAACGCCAGAACAGAGCATGGTTCTGGCGCTGAACGCCCAAAATGGGCAGCATCCTGGCGCTGAACACCCAGAACAAGCATGGTTCTGGCGTTCAACGCCAGAAATGGCAGTAAATGGGTGTTGAACGCCCAAAATGGGCACCAACCTGGCGCTGAATGCCCAGAGTTGCGTGCAAGGGCATTTTACATGCCTAATTTGGTGTAATGGTGTAAATCCTTGAACACCTCAGGATCTGTGGACCCCACAGGATCCCCACCTACCTCCACTCACTTCTTCTCACCCCTCTTTCACACAATCCCATAAACACTCTTCCCCAAAACCCTTCACCAATCACCTCAATCTCTCAATCTCATCACTGAACCTCAATGGATAAAGTGAGATGCCAAAACTATTCAAGAGGCAAAAAGCTATAAGTCCGCTCATATGATTGAAGCTATGTTTCATTGATAGTTTGGAATTTATAGTATATTCTCTTCTTTTTATCCTATTTGATTTTCAGTTGCTTGGGGACAAGCAACAATTTAAGTTTGGTGTTGTGATGAGCGGATAATTTATACGCTTTTTTGCATTGTTTTTAGTATGTTTTTAGTAGGATCTAGTTATAGGGATGTTTTCATTAGTTTTTATGTTAAATTCACATTTTTGGACTTTACTATGAGTTTGTGTGTTTTTCTGTGATTTCAGGTATTTTCTGACTGAAATTGAGGGACTTGAGCAAAAATCATATTCAGAGGTTGAAGAAGGACTGCTGATGCTGTTGGATTCTAACCTCCCTGCACTCAAAGTGGATTTTTTGAGCTACAGAACTCAAACTAGCGCGCTTCCAATTGCGTTGGAAAGTAGACATCCAGGGCTTTCCAGCAATATATAATAGTTCATACTTTGGCCAAGTTTAGATGACGCAAACTGGCGTTCAACGCCAGTTCTCTGCCCAATTCTGGCGTCCAGCGCCAGAAAAGGATCCAAAACCAGAGTTGAACGCCCAAACTGGCACAAATACTGGCGTTCAACTCCACAAATGGCCTCTACATGTGCAACACTCAAGCTCAGCCCAAGCACACACCAAGCGGGCCCCGGAAGTGGATTTATGCATCAATTACTTATTTCTGTAAAGCCTAGTGACTAGTTTATTATAAATAAGACCTTTTACTATTGTATTAGACATCCTGGATTGTATTTTGATCCTGTGATCACGTTTTAGGGGGCTGGCCATCTCGGCCATGCCTAGACCTTTCACTTATGTATTTTTAACGGTAGAGTTTCTACACTCCATAGATTAAGGTGTGGAGCTCTGCTGTTCCTCAA
>NC_029789.2:55989518-56009962 GCF_000816755.2 Arachis ipaensis
AAGGGCATTTGGATCATTTTCCCGAGAGAAGACCGAAAGTAGCCATTGACAGTGGTGATGTATCATATAAAGCCAGCCATGGAAATGAGTAAGACTGATTGGATGAAGATAGCAGGAAAGCAGAGGTTCAGAGGAACGAAAGCATCTCCATTCGCTTATCTGAAATTCTCACCAATGATTTATATAAGTATTTCTATCCCTATTTTATTAATTAATTTCGAAAACACCATTATCAATTTATATCTGCCTGACTGAGATTTACAAGGTGACCATAGCTTGCTTCATACCAACAATCTCCGTGGGATTCGACCCTTACTCACGTAAGGTATTACTTGGACGACCCAGTGCACTTGCTGGTCAGTTGTGCGAAGTTGTGAACCATGGTATTGGCATCATGTTTTTGGCGCCATTACCAGGAAAAGAAAGAGCGATGAATTTTACATAATCAAAGTGTAATCACAATTTCTGCGCACCAGACACCCGCAAGTGCATGCATAGGATATATCTCCAAGATGGAGCTAGGCCGGTTAGGCAACCGCAAAGGAGGCTCAACCCGACCATCCTCAATGTAGTGAAGAAAGAGGTCACCCGATTACTGGATGCGGGTATCATATACCTAATAGCCGACAGTGAGTGGGTGAGCCCAGTTCAAGTTGTCCCCAAGAAGTCGGGCATCACAACGGTCAAGAAGGACGACGGTGAAATGGTCACTAAAAGAGTACAAAATGCGTGGCGAACATGTATTGATTACAGAAGACTGAACGCCGCTACACGGAAGGACCATTATCCCTTACCCTTCATCAATCAGATGCTAGACCGCTTGGCAGGTAAATCTCACTACTGCTTCCTTGATGGATTTACTGGCTACTTTCAGATACATATTGCTCCTGAAGATCAGGAGAAGACCACATTTACTTGTCCGTTTGGAACCTTTGCCTATAAAAGGATGCCATTTGGACTATGTAATGCACCCGCTACTTTTCAGCGGTGCATGACGAGTGTCTTCTCCGATCTAATGGAGACGTGTCTGGAAGTGTTTATGGATGACTTCAGCGTTTACGGTACTTCATTTGATTATTGTCTGGAGAGCTTGGCCAAGGTCTTAGCTAGATGTGTTGACACTATCCTTGTCTTAAATTTTGAAAAATGTCACTTCATGGTACGACAAGGCATAGTGTTAGGACATGTAGTATCTCAGGAAGGCATTTCTGTAGACCTGGCCAAGGTCGATGTTATCACCACTTTGCCTCACCCCTCATCTGTGAGGGAGGTCTGCTCGTTTTTGGGACATGCAGGATTCTATAGGCACTTTATCAAGGATTTTAGCAAGATTGCTTTGCCATTGTCGCGCCTACTCCAAAAAGATGTGGATTTTGCGTTTGATAGTGAATGCGTGAAAGCTTTTGAAGAGCTAAGGAGAGTTCTTACCACAGCACCAATTGTGCGAAGCCCCAACTAGACGTTGCCATTTGAGATAATGTGTGATGCATCAAACCATGTTGTAGGTGCCGTGCTTGCACAGCGCGATGGTAAACTCCCTTATGTCATTGCTTACTCTTCTAAGACACTAGATGCAGCACAATCCAACTATACCACTACTGAAAAGGAACTCTTAGCTATTGTTCATGCTTTCGATAAATTTAGATCTTATTTGCTAAAGTCAAAGATAGTGGTATACACGGATCATGCAGCTTTAAAGTACTTATTGACAAAGAATAAGTCAAAGCCTAGACTCATACGTTGGATCTTTCTTTTGCAAGAATTCGACATTGAGATTAGGGACCGGAGTGGATCTCAAAACCTGGTTGCGGATCATTTAAGCCGCATTGAGAATTTAAAATTTGATCCATTTCCAATCAATGACTCATTCCCATTGGATAGTTTGCATGCTGTGTCGGATAGCTTTCCTTGGTTTGCCCCAATGGCGAACTACTTGGTTGCGAAAATCATCCCTCCCTACATTTCGAAAAATCAAAGGGACAAGTTGAGAAGTGATTCCAAATACTATATTTGGGAAGATCCTCACTTGTGGAAGAGAGGCGTGGACCAAGTAATTCGAAGATGTATCCCGGAATCTGAAACCCAACCAATTCTTGAAGCTTGTCATTCGTCCGAATGTGGTGGCCACTTTGGCCCACAAAGGACCGCTAAAAAAGTGTTGGATTGTGGATTCTGGTGGCCAACCTTATTCAAGGATGCTAACCGATTATGTGTGTCTTGCCATCAGTGTCAGAGGTCGGGAAACACATCCCAAAGGGATGAAATGCCTCAGCAACCTATGTTGTTCTGTGAGATATTTGATGTTTGGGGCATTGACTTTATGGGACCGTTTTCCAACTCCAGTGGGTATCTGTATATTCTGTTAGCGATTGACTACGTGTCAAAGTGGGTAGAGGCCATACCTACCTGCCTTGACGATGCCAATGCCGTTGTCTCTTTTATAGGAATTACATTGTGTGCCATTTTGGGTCGCCACGGGCAATCGTGAGCGACCAAGGATCCACTTTTGTAACAGGAAGGTAGAAGCATTGCTCAAGCACTATGGAGTGTCACATAAGGTTGCTACTACTTATCATCCACAAACAAATGGACAAGCGGAAGTGTCCAACCGGGAAATTAAGAGGATTTTGGAGAAAGTGGTCAATCCACAAAGAAAAGATTGGAGCCTCCGGTTAGGAGATGCACTATGGGCGTATAGGACGGCCTACAAGACTCCGATAGGGATGAGCCCCTTCCGGATCGTCTATGGTAAGGCATGCCATCTTTCGGTGGAGGTTGAGCATCGAGCCTATTAGGCGGTAAAGCAGTGCAACATGGATTTGGCCAAGGCGGGTGAAGCTAGGAAACTACAACTAGAGGAGCTTGAGTGTTTGAGGAACGAGTCATATAAGAATGCCCGGATTTATAAAGAGAAGACCAAAGCATTTCATGACCATCACATCCAAAAGAAGGACTTTCAAGAAGGTGATGAAGTCCTCCTCTACAACTCAAGGCTTCGATTTATGCCTGGCAAGCTTCGCTCTAGATGGGAAGGACCTTTCAAGGTGAAGGAGATAAAGCCATATGGAGTGGTGGAGTTGTTTGATCCCAAGAGTGAAGCAACTTTCAAAGTGAATGGACATAGAGTAAAGAAGTATCATGGTTACAAGCCCCCAAAAGAGCTAGAGGTGTACCTATTGGAGGATGCACCAAGGAGAGAAGAAGCTTAAGAAAAGGACCGTCCAACTTAAGGACATTAAAGAAAAGTGCTAGGTGGGAGGCACCCCACCGCGGTAAGATCTTCCTTGTTTATACCATCTCAATTGTAACCTTCAATTTCTTGTGAATTTTGTGATTTCTTAATGATTGACTGATTGCATAAGAATGCTAGTTCTATTCTTCTTGTTGAATAGTTATAATGTTAATGTAGTTTTCCTTATTTTTGCTATGGATGAAGTAGTGACGTAGAGAGAATGCTATGTTTTGGATTGTGAATGATATTGTGAAGTATTCTCTTTGGCTACTAGCTTAAGCACCTACCAAGAATGTGTTAGAATAGGTCTTGTTATGCTGAAAAAAAAAGTGATAGAAAAATGAAAAATGGGCACTGACGCGCCATCGCACTATGTGCGCGCGCGCCGGTGGCGCAATTCCACATGTTGGGCCAAATACCCGAGAGTTATGCCAATCTCGTGCCCAACTCGCGCCAGGCACTCACGCGTCCGCGTACTTGCCGCCTGCGCACACCATTGCAATTTTACCATCGACGCGCAAGCGCACTGCGCGCGCGCGTCGATGGCGATATCTAGGTTCTCTGGTACAAAAACCAGAGAGTTGTGCCACATTTGGGCCAACCTTATGCCAAAACTGACGCATTCGCGCGTTGTGCGTGCCCGCGCCAGCCGCGAAATCTCGCAAGCACGCGTCCGCGCAAGGTGTGCGTCCGCGCGCCTGCGCCATTCACCAACTCTGGTACAAAATCCAGAGACTTATGCCAACTTTGTGCCACTTCTATGACAGGGGCACAACCCCCTCGCGCGTGCGCGCTACTGCCACGCACGCGTCCCTTGCTAACACCCTCACCGACGCGCCGGCGCACTGCGCGCGCTCGTCGGTTGCGCGTAGCAGTTTTATAACTTCGCGCCCTGTTCTGTTCCCCTCTCTCAACCCCTTTTCTTTCTTAATTCTCCTTTTCTTCTTCCTTCATCACACCCCTCTTCTTCTTCTTCTTCCACAACCCACACCACTGTCTCCGGCCATTCACCAGCGACAACCACCTCTTCCGGTGGCACTACACTTCTCCTCTCTTCTTTCTCATCTTCACAAAAGAAGATTCAACCTTGTTCTCTTATACTTCTCAAGGTTTCACTTCTTTCATTTTCTTTGCATTTTTTCTTCTAGTTAGATGCTTCTTGTTGCTTTACTTAGTTTCTCTTTTACTTACATGATGATGTTTCTTGTTTTTTTTTGTGTTTGCTTATTTTTCCTTTTTTCCTCATTTTTCCATGGATGTTGAATTGAGTTTAATTTTCTTTAATAGATCTTTTGTCATTCTTTTTCTTATCTTTGCCAATGTGTGATGTCTATGTGATGATTGATGTTCCATTTTTGGCTTTGAATTGATTAAGTATCTCATAATTACTCTTTGCTTAATAATTGCACACCAAGTGTTCGAGGAAATGCATGAATACCATTTTGGTTTCTTTTGACAGTGTACTTTCATTTGGATGCTTCTCCTCATTCACTTGTTATCCTCTACAAGCATTGAGTCCACTTTGCTTGCTAATTAGATACTCATTGAATGTGACTTGCTTTTTGTAATGGATGCTTGAGATTACTCCTCTCATGCCACTGCATGCTTTACTCCCTCTTGCATCCCATGCCAAGTGTTGTGACCCATGTCTTTATGATCACTATCCTTCACTTGCATATTTTTATTAAAATGATACTTTCGGTTTAATGTTTTCCTGTTTCTCTTCCTTTCTCAGAATGGCCACTGCGAAAGGCAAGGCGAAAGCTCCAAGGAAACCAGCCGCAAAGAGGGCACCCCAAAGATCCACTTCTAAGGCGCACTCTTCATTAAGAGCCGGATCCTTAACTAAGAAAGCAAAGACATCCGCTCCTATTGATGAGAAGGAAAAGAGCAAGCCGGCGAAATATTCTTCAAGGTTTTTCAACCGCTTCTGTGAACTTATGTTCCCCTCCATAGCGGTACAGAACTATCATCCCGAGCATCTACTTGCTCCGCCGGACAAGGTTGCTCCTTGTATTTTACCCCGCATTAAACGACGAGGATGGGAGTTTCTTTTGAGAAAACCAAAGGAAATCAACCTCTCTTGGGTTGAAGAATTCTACACTAACTACCATCTTTCCTCCCTTCAATCGGTATACATGCGCCGCAAGCAAGTTTCAGTTTCGGAAGAGGCTATTCAGCAAGTGTTTAATGTCCTACCGGTACCAAGTGACACGGATGGCTACCAAGAAGTCTTACACCAGCGAGAGAAGTTTGGATTTGATTGGGACTCGATCCTTCGAGTCATTGCTGAGCCAGAGGCATTTTGTATCCAAGGTCGACTCCGGATGAGGCCCAAGAGCATTGACGCTCGCTTCCTCACTGTGGAAGCTAGAGCTTGGGCCCAGATCTTATCTCACTATGTGCTACCTAGCACCCACAAGTCATCCTTCATGGCAGACCTCACCTTGCTTGTTTGGTGTGTTCTCACGGAGAAGCCGGTGAACATTCTGCTTTTTGTCAAGCAAGCAATGAGTCAAGTTCACGACCGGGGTAATTTACCATTTCCAGCATTGGTATCTGATTTAGTTGCTGCTGCAGGTGTTCCTTGGGAAGCAAAGGACAGAAAGATTATAGTTCCGGCTAAGGGCGATGTGGTCCCAACCGGAAAATACTTACATCTTCCCATGAACAACCCGAGTCTTGATATAGCCTTTCCACCTACTATTCCTTCCGCTTCATCATCACCACCACGGCAAAGATCCACACATCAAAGGATAGAAGATCTTCACCGGAAGCTTGATAGATATGAGCGGCACAATCAACGCCGATACAGTTACATCAAGAAGCTTCTGCGTTGCGTTACCCCTAGCATGGAGGAACCCGAAATATTCACATCCACCTCAAACCCGAGTGATGGGAGCTCTGAAGGAGAGGATAGTGACGGTCCCGGTCCCGACGGCCCTTTGTGCATTGTTCGTAGCACGGAGGACCGTGCTAATTTTTAAGTGTGGGGAGGCTATTCGACCGATCTCCATAGGTAACAATCTCTTCCCTTCAATACCCATGGATTTATCTTTTTCTTAGTAGTTAGTACATTGCATGTGTAGTTAGTTTTGCTTGTAAATACTCCTTGCATGACAGTTAGTTTCTATAGAGTTACTTGGTCAAAACAATAACTTCTTTTCCAAGAAACTGTGTTCTGGGGTACCCTACCAAATTTTCGAAATTTTTTACAGTAAACTTGCTTTAAGAATGTATTTTGGAACATAGTGATTGAGCTAAGAACACAAGCATGAAAGTTTTGAGCCTATTGCATGGTAATATCTTCTAACCATTAATTCCATTCTTGTGTGCATATCTCTCTATCTATGATTGTGATCCTTGCTTTGTCTGATTCTATATGTCCATTACTTTGTGTATGAATGCATTTACATGATTGAGGCCATCATTTCAATAGTCACTTTTTCCCAAATGGCCTTAACCCTCTTATATACCATTACTAACTAATTTTGAGCCCATAATAAACCCTTCTTTGTCCTTAAATAGAGCACATCAACAACCCTAAGCGAAAAACCATGAATGTCCCTAAATTTGGATCCTTGATTGGCTTAGGTAAGTTAGGATGTGTATCATTCAATTAGGGTATGCTTGGGAAATTTGGGTAGATATATAGGTGTGTAATTGTAGTATAATTGAAAATTCTAGGATTTGGGAACATATTCATGCATTGAATAATTGGACTATATGCATTGAAACTTTTGTTCACAAGGCCCCAAAAAAAAGGGGATAAAAAAATAATATAAGCAACAAAGGGGACAAAGAAATCCCAAGACAAAGTAATGAAGAAAACAATGCATATGGGTGTGAATTAAAAAGAATGCATGAGTATGCAAGAAAGTGAAACTCAAGGGTAGCTAGGTAATGTATTATAGTTGTATAGGTTGTTCTATGTGTCTGGTGGGATCCTAGGTTAATCAAGGACTCAAATTTTAAACTCAGTTGGCCATATACATCCTTACCTTCACCCTAGCCCCGTTACAACCCATGAATAAGACCTCATGATACTTGTAAGCATGTATTAAGTAATTGTTGATTGATTAGATGAAAGACAAATCTTGGAAAGCATGATTAGGAGAAGATTGAGCGACGAACCCTATACACTTGAGCGAATAGAGCGGATACACTTCCGGTGAGGGTTCGATGCTCAATTCTTTGTTCCCGGCTTTCACAAGTGTTCATTTAGCAAGTCATATGCACCCTTTAGTGATGTTCAATTTGGTAGGATTCATGAATTACATACTATTTTCAGCCTATATGCTCACATGTATTCTTGGAGGATAGATTTACTCTTGACCAAGGAGGTAGATGATTTTACATTAGTTGCATGCGTCCACTTAGGTAGTTTGCATTTCATAAATCCTTTCTCACCATGATCTTTGGTCTTTTTATTTTAAGCATGAGGACATGCTTGGTTTAAGTGTGGGGAGATTTGATAAACCCCAATTGTGTGGTTTATATTGTGTAGAATTTGGGGGGTTTTGTCAATATTTCTCACACTTATTCACAACAAATGCATGGTTTTGTGTTCACGTCCTAATATTGCCCCATGATGAAAAACATGCTTATTTTGCCTCAAAATTGCCATATTTTAATCCTCTTCTATTGCCACTCGATGCCGTGATGTATTTGTTGAGTGATTTCAGGAATTATGGGGTAGGAATGGCCTAGACGAGGGAAAGAAAGCATGTACAAAAGGGAGGAACATGAAGACTTAAAATTTTGGAAAAAACAGCATTGGCGCGCCCGCGCACTCCACGCGCACGCGTGGATGAGGTTGGCTGGAAGCGGCGCGCAAGGATGGACGCATCCGTGCGGATCAGAAGATTCCTATCGACGCGCACGCGTACTTGGCACGCACGCGTGGATCGCAAAAGCAATCGGCGCGCGCACGCATGGAGCGCACGCGTGGGAAGCTGCACGTGACCTCATTAAAGGAAATTGTGCCTGCCAATTTCTGAGGCTCATCAAGCCCAATTTCAAGCTGTTTCTACATGGAAAAGACCCAAGGATGCTAGGGGAAAAGGGGGGATCAACCATTTTTACACTAGGACACAATTTTTAGCTAGTTTTTGGTTCTTTGTTCTTCTAGAGAGAGAAACCCTTGTTCCTCTCTAGATCTAGTTTTAATTTGATCTTCCCTTGTTGAATTGTGAATTGGATCTTGTTAATTACTAGTTTTAATCGTTCAATTTGAATTTCCTAGTCTAATTTGCTTATATCTTGTGATAGTTTTATGAATTCTTGTCAATTGTCATTTTATACCCATTTCATGAATGTTGTGAATCTTGATTTGTTGATGTTATATTGATGATTTCTATGTTTAATTGTGTTGTTTGGATGATTGCATGTTGACAATTGTTAGTGGGTACTTGTTGATTTCAATTTAATTGCTATTTTGGACATGTCTTTTGTTAATGCTTACCATGTGTTTGATGAAATGTTTACTTTGAGTATGGAGTAGTTCTCCTTACTCTTGGCCTAGGCCAAGGGAATTGGGTAAACTTGAGTCATTGGGTCTAATGGATTTGATGATTTTGGAGCCCTTAGTGGTCAATTTGATAACCATTGACGCTAACCTTCTACTAAGTCAATTAGTAGCGAGGTTAAAACTTATGGATTGATGTTGACCAAACCATTTGACGTACTTCAAATATAGAAGTAGACTTAATGAGTTTGGTTCCTCATAATTGTCAAGATATAGTTATTAGACAAGGATGGTGACCCTGACGTTAGGATTTTTGCCGGTAAAGAATTTTATAAAAACAGTCACGTTGTAGATATAGTCTCTAAACCAACAGAAATCTCTTCGTACAAACGTTTTGGTTGTCACAAGTAACAAACTCCTTTAAAATTGATAACCGAGTATTTAAACCTCGGGTCGTCTTCTCAAGGAATTGCAGGGAGGTAGTTCTTATTATTGATTATGAGTTGTAAATTGGGGGTTTTGGAGTTTGGGCAATGGGCACAGGTATATTTTCAAAGCAATAAAAATAAATAAATAACTGTAAAATAAACTCTTGGCAAGATATGAGAACTGGAAGTCCTATCCTGGTTATCCTTATCAATTGTAATGAGAATTGGATTTTTCTCCCACTTTATTAACCTCTAACTATGAAGGTGAGTTAAGTGGATGAATTAATTTTTATTCCTCAGGTCCTAGTCTTTTCTTGGGAAAGGCTAGAGTTATTGGAACTCGAATTAATTCTTAAAAAATTCCAATTTTCAGTCAACAATGAGTTTGATAACTCAAGTGTCTTCAATGACTCAACCAAAGCCAAAAGGGAAGAGAATTTACTTGAATGAAAATAATTTGAATACATAAATTAAAGAGAGCAATCGTAACTCTGAAATACCTCAATTAGCACTAATAAAGATATCAAATGTAACATGGAAGAGTTCATAAATTAAATTAGAAAAATAAATAAAAGGAACATTGAACCTGTGATGAAGAAGAAATAATCATGAAGTGAAAAGAATCCTAATTCTAAATCCTAAGAGAGAGGAGAGAACCTCCCTCTCTAAAAACTACATCTACTCCTAAAATTGTGAATGTAAAAGCTTTTCCATGAATGGATGCAATCCCTCTACTTTATAGCCTCTAATCTGTGTTTTCTGGGCCGAGAACTGGGTCAGAAACAGCCCAGAATTCGCTAGTTGCGAATTCAAACACGCTGATTTTCGTCACTGCAACGCGTCCGCATGGAGCACGCGATCGCGTCATCTAGCGTCAGGGAAACTATAGCATATTATATATCAAATCGAAGTTCCAGACGTTAGCTTTCCAACGCAAGTAGAACCGCGTCATTTGAACCTCTGTAGCTAAAGTTATAGCCATTTGAGTGCGAAGAGGTCAGGCTGGACAGCTTAGCAGTTTCTCCAACTTCTTGTATTCCTTCCACTTTTGTATGCTTCCTTTCTATTCTCTGAGCCATTCCTGCCCTGTAATTTCTGAAATCACTTAACACACGTATCAAGGCATCTAATGGTAATAAGAGAGGATTAAACATAGGGAACTTAAGGCCAAAGAAGCATGTTTTCAATCATAGCACAAAATCAGGAAGGAGAATGTCAAACCATGCAAATAGTATGAATAAGTGGGTAAAGAGTTGATAAAAACCACTCAATTAAGCACAAGATAAACCATAAAATAGTGGTTTATCAACCTCCCCACACTTAAACATTAGCATGTCCTCATGCTAAGCTCAAGAGAAGATATAAAGGAATGAAGAGGAAAGTAAGAATGTATGAAATGCAACCTATCTATATGAATGCAACTACATGCAAAATGTTTCTACCTACTTAGTTAAAAATAAACAAATCTTTCAAGAGGAAATATGAACTGGATTTCACTAATTCAAATCATGAAAATGAAGTACAAATAGACTTGTAAGAAGAAAATAGCTCATGAAAGCAGGGAACAAGAAATTGAGCATCGAACCCTCACTGGTAGTGTATACACTCTAATCACTTAAGTGTTTAAGGTTCGATTCTCTCAATTCTCTACTAACCTTGCTTTCTAAGGCTTGTTCTTCATCTAACAATCAACATAAATTTAATGCACAGATACACATATCAAGAGGTCTTTTAAGGGTTGTAATGGGGTTAGGGTCAAGGTAGGATTGTATGGAATAATGAAAGGTTAGGCCATATGGGTATGTAAGCTCAGTGAAATAAGGCCTCAATCATGTAAGTGTATGCATACATTACAATGGAAATATAGAATTAAGCAAGACAAAGATCACAATTTTAGAGAGAAAAACACACACCAAAAATAAAATATTAGTTGATAAAATGCAACCAATCAAATAGGCTCAAAAATCTCACAAGTTTTGTGTGTTCGAGCTCTAAACCATGTTCCAGTATAATATTTCTTCAAACAAGTGTAACATTAAATTTTATTCAAATTAGTGAAATGCTATAAAAGGTTTCTTGAAAAAGAAAATGTTACTTCAACAAGTGGTAAAATATGCACAAAATCAAATAATTATGCAAATGCAACAACTAACAAGAAAAAAAAATAAACTATTGGTGTTGAGATAGAAGAGTAACTAACCCATGGAGATCGGTATCGACCTCCCCACACTTAAAGATTGCACCGTCCTCGGTGCATGCTGAGATGCGTAGGTGGACGGATTGTTCCAACTGATGCTCTTCTTCAAGGATTGTGCAGATGGATTTGTTTGTCTCCCCTTAAGAAGTTTTTCCGCTCCCTTCGTGGTGGCCATCCTGAAAGAGGAGGGAAAAGAAAAAGTAACCCAAAAATAAAGATAGAAAATAAATAAAATATGGGTGTTAATGCCAGATAATAAGGGTCTCAATTACATGGTAGCTACAACATGCTAATGAGAAAACAGTAGAAGTACATGTCAAATCAGGAATGCAAAAATTTGCAAAAATAGGGAAGAGAGTGTGGGTAAGGAGAGATAATAAAAATTCATGTCAATGTAAAAGTAATACAGGTATAAAAGATTGGCATTAATATAAATAGTATTATCTAACCAGAATAAAACAAGTCACTAAGCACCAAAGTAAATTCAAGAAAGGATGCAACAGTTGAATAAGAACATTTAACCCCAAAGGAAAAATAATTAATTTTAGAAAAGAAAATAAAAATATGCACAAAATTAAGATGCAATGAATGAAATATGCAAATAAATTAAGTAAAATAAAATAAAAGATAAGAAGAATGAGAAGGGAAAGAAATAAAGTAAGAAAGAAAGAGGAAAAGATAGAAGAAATTAGGATTAGAAAAGAAAAATAAGATAATTGGCACTAATCTGGATAGGTTGTGCGACGCTGGTGACGTGGACGCGTGAGTGACGCGGTAGCGTGGTGCGCGATAAGGTCAGGTGACGCGGACGCGTGGGTCATGCGATCACGTGGCCTGATTTGTGCGATTGGCGCGAGTGCAGCCTCGCATTCGCACAACTCTCTGTTTGAAATGTATTTTTTCCAAAAATCTGGGGGACACGGTCGCTTGGTCGACGCGATCGCGTGAGTGGCCATCATGGGGATATGACGCGGACGCGTGGGGCACGCGTTCGCGTGGTAAGGTCTGTGCGTCTAGCGCCAGTCCAGCATCACTCCAGCTCATCTTTCGGCCATGCACCCTTTTGACGTCGATTTTCAGGTCACGCGGTCCGTGGGGTCAAATTATGCTAAAGGCGCGCCTCCAGCCACGCTCTCGCGTGACTTTCTGTTCGTTTTCTTTTCTTCCCATTGCACTGGTGATGCGGACGCGTCAGCGACGCTGCCGCATCGCGTGCGTGTTTTTTTTTTAAATCTGAAAATATGCAGAATGCAGTGTTAATATAAATGTTATGAGTAATTTCAGGTTCAATGAAATAAAATAAAATAAAACTCAAAAATAAACAAAATGAAATAAAATTAAAACTGAAAAGGGAACGATCATACCTTGGTGGGTTGTCTTCCACCTAGCACTTTTAGTTAAAGTCCTTAAGTTAGACATTTGGTGAGCTCCCTGTTATGGTGGCTTGTGCTTGTATTCGTCCAGGAATCTCCACCAATGTTTGTATCTCCAGTAAACTCCGGGGTCCCAAACTAGGCGCAGAAAGCCTTCAAGTAAGTTAAAGCAAGTGACAAGGCCCCAAGAGTGTTGATTGCCAGAATGAATTCCGAGGTCCCAAATCTTGCTTTTGCACCCGTCTTCTTGTTGATTATCATGATTCCATCCGGGTAGCAAGCAATCTGAATTCTCACTAAAGCGGCCAAATAACTTCCTAGACCCATTCAGTTGAGCTTTATACCAACCTTTGCGTTTAAACTTAAAGCTTCCAACCATAATGAACCTTGCAGGACAATTCTTACCACTGACCATCTTTCTCTTACTCTTTATGCCACAAAGAGCTCTAAGTTGACCATCCGTCTCCAGTAGCCCATATTCAAGTGGAATTAGAAAGCTAAGGGATATGAATTTTACCCACTTGAATGTTGTGAAGGATGATGGCAACTTAGGAGGAGGTATCTCTAACAAATTTGCAAGCTCCACTCCCTTGTGCTCCTTTCTGACAACTTCCACCTCTTTGCAAGTTTCTTCAATATTAACCTCTTCCTCTTGGTAGCTTTCTTCCAATTCAATCTCTTTTTCATTGCTCACCAAGGACATGGAAGGAGGCTCTGTGACTGGACTTTCCAATGGAGGTACAGCATCTTTTAAGTCTGCAACCACTTCTTCCTTTTTAATAATTGCTGCTTTGTCCAGTTGTTTAAGTATAAAATCGTACTCATCCTCGATGATTTTCTTTCCATGACAACTCCTTTCAACTACTCTTTCATCTTCAAGGGTCTCTCCTACCTTTACCCATAGGGCCTCCTCTAGCTCTTTATGAAGTATGGATTCGCGAAGATAATTCATTTTTTCCTGTTCCATATCAATAGCATAATTGGGATCATCTTGCTCTTGGATTGATGGATGTGGGTGCTCTTCCATGGATGGTGGTGATGGGATGGAGAGATCATTCTGTGGTTGAAGAGGAAGTGCACTAGAGCTTGAGGGTTGAATATTGGAGGTAGAGGGTTGGTTCATGCGGGATATAAGATTTTGGAGTGTAGAGGTGAGACCAATGATGTTAGAGATGAGTGTATTGTTATCCAATGGAGGTTGGGGTGGATCTATGTATGGATCATTTGGTTCATAGGGTGGTTGGTTTGGTGGATGTGGGTTAGGGTCATATGGAGGTGAATGGCGGAAAGAGGCTTGTGAGTATGGTGGTCCAAAGTCATGTTGAGGAAAGGGATCATAGGCATGTGGTGGTGGTTGTTGATAGTCCATTGGAGGTGGTTGTTGCCATAAGGGTTTATCAAATCCTTGTGGCTCTTCCTATCTTTGATTGTTCCAACCTTGATGCCTGTTCTCATTGTAATTTCTTCTTCCTGCAACATAATTGTAACCAGACTCATAGCCAAAGGGCTGAGAGTTCATAGTAGTAAATAAAAATTAAAAACAAAAATAAAAATAAATTGAAATTAAAAGGTTATAATTTTGAATTTGAAAATTAAATTTTAAAATTTGAAATTTGAAATTTTGAAATTTGAATTTTGAAATTTGAATTTTGAAACTTGAAATTTGAGATTTGAAAATTTGAAAAATTTTAAAAAATTGAATTTTGAAAATTTTTAAATTTGAATTTTGAAATTTGATTTTTAAATTTTGAATTTTTGAATTTAATAAGGAAAGAGAAAAATAATAAAATGACAACAAACTTAAAATTTTTAGATCAAAACGGAGAAAACAACTAAGAACAACTTGAAGGTCAAGATGAATACGAAGAACAACTTGAAGATCAAGATGAACACTAAGAAAAATTTTTTTTTTTGAAAAATTTTTTTAATAACTAAATAAAAAACAATAACCTCTTAATTTATGAAAAAGCAAAAATAAAAACAAATAAAAAAGTAAAAGAAAAATATTTACAATAACCAATAATAAGGCACACACGTTTGCAATTTCCCGACAACGGCGCCATTTTGACGTTAGGATTTTTTCCGGTAAAGAATTTTATCAGTCGCGTTGTAGATATAGTCTCTAAACCAACAAAAATCCCTTCGTACAAATGTCTTGGTTGTCACAAGTAACAAACACCTTTAAAATTGATAACCGAGTATTTAAACCTCGGGTCGTCTTCTCAAGGAATTGCAGGGAGGTATGTTCTTATTATTGATTATGAGTTGTAAATTGGGGTTTTGGAGTTTGGGCAATGGGCACAGGTATATTTTCAAAGTAATAAAAATAAATAAATAACTATAAAATAAACTCTTGACAAGGTATGAGAACTGGAAGTCCTATCCTGGTTATCCTTATCAATTGTAATGAGAATTGGATTTTTCTCCCACTTTATTAACCTCTAACTATGAAGGTGAGTTAAGTGGATGAATTAATTTTTATTCCTCAGATCCTAGTCTTTCCTTGGGAAAGGCTAGAGTTATTGGAACTCGAATTAATTCTTGAAAAATTCTAATTTTCAGTCAACAATGAGTTTGATAACACAAGTGTCTCCAATGACTCAACCAAAGCCAAAAGGGAAGAGAATCTACTTGAATGAAAATAATTTGAATACATAAATTAAAGAGAGCAATCGTAACTCTGAAATACCTCAATTAGCACTAATAAAGATATCAAATGTGAGAGGAGGAGTTCATAAATTAAATTAGAAAAATAAATAAAAGGAACATTGAACCTGTGATGAAGAAGAAATAATCATGAAGTGAAAAGAATCCTAATTCTAAATCCTAAGTGAGAGGAGAGAACCTCCCTCTCTAAAAACTACATCTACTCTTAAAATTGTGAATGTGAAAGCTTTTCCATGAATGGATGCAATCCTTCTACTTTATAGCCTCTAATCCGTGTTTTCTGGGCCGAGAACTGGGTCAGAAACAGCCCAGAATTCGCTGGTTGCGAATTCAAACACGCTGATTTTCGTCACTACGATGCGTCCGCATGGAGCACGGGGTCGCGTCATTTAGAGTCAGGGAAACTATAGTATATTATATATCAAATCGAAGCCCCGGACGTTAGCTTTCCAACGCAACTGAAACCGCGTCGTTTGGACCCTTATAGCTATAGTTATAGTCGTTTGAGTGCAAAGAGGTCAGGCTGGACAGCTTAGTAGTTTCTCCAACTTCTTGTATTCCTTCCACTTTTGCATGCTTTCTTTCTATTCTCTGACCCATTCCTGCCCTGTAATCTCTGAAATCACTTAACACACATATCAAGACATCTAATGGTAATAAGAGAGGATTAAACATAGGGAACTTAAGGCCATAGAAGCATGTTTTCAATCATAGCACAAAATCAGGAAGGAGAATGTAAAACCATGCAAATAGTATGAATAAGTGGGTAAAGAGTTGATAAAAACCACTCAATTAAGCACAAGATAATCCATAAAATAGTGGTTTATCAGACTCCAATTCCCATGCCTAGCCAAGAGTTACTTTTGTTATTCATACTTGAAAACCAAAATTCCCAATCACTTGCTTTAGTTGTAGTTACTTGTTTAGCTTAAAATAGAATCATATTGAATGTTACTTTGTTAGTTTGAAATCACTCATATCTTGCTTAGTTGATTGAATTAGTTTCTTACAATTTAAGATTACTTGCTTGTTAAGATTCCCATTTATTTTTATGCTCATAACTCACAACCCCGGATTTCTAACCAATGTTGAAGCACATATTTGCTCATTCCTTGTGAGACGATCCGAGGTTTGAATACTTCGGTTATTTCTATTGGGGTTGAAATTGTGACAACCAATTCCCTCTTCTAAATTTGATGCCGGAGGATTGTTGTTGGTAGAGCTATACTTGCAACGCAGTTTTATTAAAGGAAAATCTTTACCAATACACCCTTGGAAGACCATCAAGTGCCTGGAGATCGACGGTGGTGCACGAAATTGTGATCTCTGGTAATGGCTCCAAAAACTTGGTGCTCTAATCTCAATTCATAATTTGTCACAACTTCGATACAACTAACTAGCAAGTGCACTGGGTCGTCCAAGTAATACCTTACGTGAGTAAGGGTCGAATCCCACGGAGATTGTTGGTATGAAGCAAGCTATGGTCACCTTGTAGATTT
This sequence comes from Arachis ipaensis, assembly GCF_000816755.2. Lineage (NCBI taxonomy): Eukaryota > Viridiplantae > Streptophyta > Magnoliopsida > Fabales > Fabaceae > Arachis > Arachis ipaensis. Next base: position 56,006,382 of record NC_029789.2, read on the forward strand.
CAGTCAGGTGGATATAAAATAGTAATGGGGTTTTCGAAAATAAGTAATAAAAGAAGGATAGAAATACTTATGTAAATCATTGGTGAGAATTTCAGATAAGCGTATGGAGATGCAATCGTTCCTCTGAACCTCTGCTTTCCTGCTATCTTCACACCTTAATCTATGGAGTGCAGAAACTCTACCGTTGAAAATACATAAGTGAAAGGTCCAGGCATGGCCAAATGGCCAGCCCCCAACGTGATCAATAGATCAAAATATAATCCAAAAATGTCTAATACAATAATAAAAGGTCCTATTTATAATAAACTAGCTACTAGAGTTTACAAAAGTAAGTAATTGATACATAAATCCACTTCCGGGGCCCACTTGGTGTGTGCTTGGGCTGAGCTTGAGTGTTGCACATGTAGAGGTCCTTCTTGGAGTTGAACGCCAGCTTTTGTGCCAGTTTGGGCGTTGAACTCCACTTTGCAGCTTGTTTCTGGCGCTAGACGCCAGAATTGGGAAGAGAGCTGGCGTTGAACGCCAGTTTTCGTCATCTAAACTTGGGCAAAGTATGGACTATTATACATTGCTGGAAGGCCCTGGATGTCTACTTTCCAACGCAATTGGAAGCGTGCCATTTCGAGTTCTGTAGCTCCAGAAAATCCACTTTGAGTGCAGGGAGGTCAGAATCCAACAGCATCAGCAGTCCTTCTTCAACCTCTGAATCTGATTTTTGCTCAAGTCCCTCAATTTCAGCCAGAAAATACCTGAAATCACAGAAAAACACACAAACTCATAGTAAAATCCAGAAATGTGAATTTAACATAAAAACTAATGAAAACATCCCAAAAAGTAACTAGATCCTACTAAAAACATACTAAAAACAATGCCAAAAAGCGTATAAATTATCCGCTCATCACAACACCAAACTTAAATTGTTGCTTGTCCCCAAGCAACTCCTATCCACTGATGCTCAAAGCGTTGGGATCCTCTTTATTTACCCTTGCCTTTTGGTTTTAAGGGTTATTGGCTTTTTGCTCTTGCCTCTTGGTTTTAAGAGCTTTTGGCTTTTTCTGCTTGCTTTTTCTTTCTATTTTCTATATTTTTTTTCGCCCCTTTTTTTTTTCTTCTGCAAGCTTTGTTCTTTGCTGCTTTTTCTTGCTTCAAGAATCATTTTTATGATTTTTCAGATTATCAAATAACATGTCTCCTTGTCATCATTCTTTCAAGAGCCAACATATTTAACATTCTTAAACAACAACTTCAAAAGACATATGCACTGTTCAAGGATAAATTCAAAACTCATGTACTTCTTGTTCTTTTGAATTAAAACATTTTTCATTTAAGAGAGGTGATGGATTCATAGGACATTCATAACTTTTAAGACATGGTTACTAACTACTAATAATCATGTAATGAAGACACAAACATAGATAAGCACTTAACATAGAGAAAACGAAAAACAGAAGAAATAAGAACAAGGAATGAATCCACCTTAGTGATGGTGGCGTTTTCTTCTTGAGGAACCAATGATGTCCTTGAGCTCTTCTATGTCTCTTCCTTCATTGCTTTTTGATATTCTCTTATTTCATGAAGGATGATGGGGTGCTCTTGATGTTCCACCCTTAGTTGTCCCATGTTGGAACTTAATTCTCCTAGGGAGGTGTTGATTTGCTCCCAATAGTTTTGTGGAGGAAAATGCATTTGAGGCATCTCCAAGATCTCATGGTGATGAGCTTCCTGCGCCTCTTGAGCTCCATGAATGGGCTCTCTTGCTTGCTCCATCTTTTTCTTAGTGATGGGCTTGTCCTCTTTAATGAGGATATCTCTGGCCTTAGGTGCCATTAATGGTAATGGAAAAATAAAAAAAGCTCTATGCTTTTACCACACCAAACTTAGAATGTTGCTCGCCCTCGAGCAAAGAAGAAAGAATAGAAGAAGAAGAAGAAGATATGGAGGAGATGGAGGGATGTGTGTATGGATGTGAGTGGTGAATGGAAAACAGAAGGGATGACCATGAATGGAGAGAGAGAGGGTGAGGTGGGTGGGGATCCTGTGAGATTCACAGATCCTGAGATGATCCTGTGGGGTCCACAGACCCTGAGATGATCCTGTGGGGTCCACAGATCCTGAGGTGTTCAAGGAATTACAACCTTGCACCAAATTAGGCATGTAAAATGCCCTTGCACACAACTCTGGGCGTTCAGCGCCAGGTTGTGCCCATTTTGGGCGTTCAACGCCCATTTGTTGCCCATTTCTGGCGTTGAACGCCAGAACTATGCTTGTTTTGGGCGTTCAGCACTAGCTCTTCTCCATGGTGCAATTCTGGCGTTCAGCGCCCAGATGCTGCCCATTTTGGGCGTTCAGCGCCCAGATACTGCCCATTTTGGGCGTTCAGCGCCAGAACCATGCTCTGTCCTGGCGTTGAACGCCAGACAGGTGCTTCCTCTCCATGGATGCAGAGAGAGATCCTTGAGTTGTAAACACAAGGTTGTCCTTATTTAGTTGAAAGATCAATTCTCCTCTGTCCACATCAATCACAGCTCTTGATGTGGCTAGGAAAGGTCATCCTAGGATGATGGATTCATCCTCTTCCTTTCCAGTATCCAAGACTATGAAGTCAGTAAGGATGTAAAGGCCTTCAACCTTCACTAACATGTCCTCTACTTGTCCATAAGCCTGTTTTCTTGAATTGCCTGCCATCTCTAATGAGATTTTAGCAGCTTGCACCCCATAGATTCCCAGTTTCTCTATTACAGAGAGGGGCATGAGGTTTATTCCTGAACCAAGGTCACACAGAGCCTTAAAGATCATGGTGCCTATAGTACAAGGTATTATGAACTTTCCAGGATCCTGTCTCTTCTGAGGCAATGTCAGTTGATCCAGATCACTTAGTTCATTGGTGAACAAGGGAGGTTCATCTTCCCAAGTTTTAATGCCAAATAATTTGGTATTCAGCTTCATGATTGCACCAATGAACTTGGCAGCTTGCTCTTCAGTAACATCCTCATTCTCTTCAGAAGAGGAATACTCATCAGAGATCATGAATGGCATAAGGAGGTTCAATGGAATCTCTATGGTCTCTAGATGAGCCTCAGAGTCCTTTGGTTCCTCAGAGGGAAGCTCCTTATTGATCACTGGACGTTCCAGGAGGTCTTCCTCCTTGGGATTCACGTCCTCTCCTTCTCTTACAAGTTCGGCCATGGTGCTTATGTCAATGGCCTTGCACTCTCCTTTTGGATTCTCTTCTGTATTACTTGGGAGAGTACTAGGAGGGATTTCAATGATCCTTTTACTCAGCTGGCCCACTTGTGCTTCCAAATTTCTAATGGAAGACCTTGTTTCATTCATGAAACTTACAGTGGCCTTGGATAGATCAGAGACTAAGTTTGCTAAGCTAGATGGATTCTGCTCAGAATTCTCTGTCTGTTGCTGAGTGGATGATGGAAAAGGCTTGCTATTGCTAAACCTGTTTCTTCCACCATTATTAAAGCCTTGTTGAGGCTTTTGATCCTTCCATGAGAAATTTGGATGATTTCTCCATGATGGATTATAGGTGTTTCCATAAGGTTCACCCATGTAATTTACCTCTGCTATTG
>NC_029789.2:56010871-56032771 GCF_000816755.2 Arachis ipaensis
CGTGACCAGCTTATCCCAAGAGTTCAGGCTATCTCTGGTTTGAGAGTCCAACCACACTCTAGCTCTGTCTCTTACAGCAAAAGGGAAAAGCATGAGACTGTAGACTTCAGGATCTACTCCATTAGTCTTAACAGTATCACATATCTGCAAGAATTTAGTTAAGAACTGAAAAGGATCTTCAGATGGAAGTCCATGAAACTTGCAGTTCTGCTGCATCAGAGAAACTAGCTGAGGTTTCAGCTCAAAGTTGTTTGCTCCAATGGCAGGAATGGAGGTGCTTCTTCCATGTAAATTGGAATTAGGTGCAGTAAAGTCACCAAGCATCCTCCTTGCATTATTATTATTTTCGGCTACCATCTCCTCTTCCTGTTCGAAAATTTCTGACAGGTGCTTGCTGGATAGTTGTAATTTAGCTTCTCTTAGTTTCCTCTTCAGAGTCCTTTTAGGTTCTGGATCTGCTTCAACAAGGATGTTCTTGTCCTTGCTCCTGTTCATATGACAAAGAAGAGGGCACAGAAAAATAAGAATAATAATATGGATCCTTTTTATCCAAGTATAGAGGTTCCCTTTAGGTGAGTAGAAGAAAAGGAGAAGAAAAGAGAGAGAGGGAATTTTTGAAAATAGTTTTTGAAAAAGGTCAGTGATTTTTTTATTTTTTATTTTTTATTTTTTTTCGAAAATTAAAATAAAAAAATTAAAATAATTAGTTAATTAAAAAGAATTTTTGAAAAAGAGGGAAGATATTTTCGAAAATTAGAGAGAGAGAGTTAGTTAGGTGGTTTTGAAAAAGATAGGAAACAAACAAAAAGTTAGTTAGTTAGTTGAAACAAATTTGAAAATCAATTTTGAAAAGATAAGAAGATAAGAAGTTAGAAGAGATATTTTGAAATCAAATTTTGAAAAAGATAAAATGAGAAGATATTTTTGAAAAGGTATGATTGAAATTGGTTTTGAAAAAGATTTGATTTTAAAAATCACAATTAATGACTTGATTCACAAGAAATCACAAGATATGATTCTAGAACTTAAAGTTTGAATCTTTCTTAACAAGTAAGTAACAAACTTGAAATTTTTGAATCAAAACATTAATTGATGATGTTATTTTCGACAATATGATATAAAAATAAGAAAAAGATTTTTGAAAAATATTTTTTTTTTGAATTTTCGAAAATAACTAAGAAAGAAGAAAAAGATTTGATTTTTGAAAAAGATAAGATTTTTAAAATTGAAAATTTGCTTTGACTCATAAAAATAACTAGATTTTAAAAATTTTTGAAAAAGTCAAATCTAATTTTCGAAATTTTAGGAGGGAAAAAGGGAAAGATATTTTTTTTTTATTTTTGAATTTTTATGATGAGAGAGAAAAACAAGAAAAAGGATGCAATGAATGAAAGTTATGGATCAAAACAATGAATGCATGCAAGAATACTATGAATGTCAAGATGAACACCAAGAACACTATGAAGATCATGATGAACATCAAGAACACATTTTTGAAAAATTTTTAATGCAAAAAAACATGCAAGACACCAAACTTAGAATTCTTTAATGCTTAGACATAAAGAAATCAGGAATGCATATGAAAAACAAGAAAAGACACAAAACATGCAAATGCAAAGAAAAACAAGAAGACTTACCAAGAACAACTTGAAGATCATGAAGAACACTATGAATGCATGATTTTTTCGAAAAATGCAAGATGCACATGCAATTGACAGCAAACTTATAACATGACACATGACTCAAACAAGAAACACAAAAAATATTTTTGATTTTTTTTTTGATTTTATGATTTTTTTGTATTTTCTTTTAATTTTTTCGAAAATCATTTTTAAAAAAAGGAAAATAAGGATTCCAAAATTTTTAATATGAAGTCCAGGAATCTTGCCATGTTAGTCTAAAGCTCCAATCTGAGGGTTAGACATGGCTTAATAGCCAGTCAAGCTTTAGCAGAACTTTACATTCAGCAACCAATTTGCTAAGAAAGATAAAGAAGCTCTTCTCTTGAGTCCAAAAGAATTGAGACATGGCTTTACAGCCAGCCAGGCTTCAACATGCTTCATGAAACACTAGAATTCATTCTTAAAAATTCTGAAGAAAAATATATTTTTTTGAAATCATTTTTATTTTAAATTTTTTTTTTCGAAAACAAAGGAGAAATTTTTGAAAGATTTTTGAAAATTTTTTTTTTTGAAAACTTTTTGAAAAGAAAACGAAAAGAAAGTTACCCAATCTGAGCAACAAGATGAACCGTCAGTTGTCCAAACTCGAACAATCCCTGGCAACGGCGCCAAAAACTTGGTGCACGAAATTGTGATCTTTGGTAATGGCTCCAAAAACTTGGTGCTCTAATCTCAATTCACTTAGAAGCGAAATAAGATGAATTGAATAGAAAATAGTAGTACTTTGCATTAATCTTTGAGGAACAGCAGAGCTCCACACCTTAATCTATGGAGTGCAGAAACTGTACCGTTGAAAATATATAAGTGAAAGATCCAGGCATGGCCAAATGGCCAGCCCCCAACGTGATCAATAGATCAAAATATAATCCAAAAATGTCTAATACAATAATAAAAGGTCCTATTTATAATAAACTAGCTACTAGAGTTTACAGAAGTAAGTAATTGATGCATAAATCCACTTCCGGGGCCCACTTGGTGTGTGCTTGGGCTGAGCTTGAGTGTTGCACGTGTAGAGGTCCTTCTTGGAGTCGAACGCCAGCTTTTGTGCCAGTTTGGGCGTTGAACTCCACTTTGCAGCTTGTTTCTGGCGCTGGACGCCAGAATTGGGCAGAGAGCTGGCGTTGAATGCCAGTTTGCGTCATCTAAACTTGGGCAAAGTATGGACTATTATACATTGCTGGAAAGCCCTGGATGTCTACTTTCCAAAGCAATTAGAAGCGCGCCATTTCGAGTTCTGTAGCTCCAGAAAATCCACTTTGAGTGCAGGGAGGTTAGAATCCAACAGCATCAGCAGTCCTTCTTCAACCTCTGAATCTGATTTTTGCTCAAGTCCCTCAATTTCAGCCAGAAAATACCTGAAATCACAGAAAAACACACAAACTCATAGTAAAGTCCAGAAATGTGAATTTAACATAAAAACTAATGAAAACATCCCAAAAAGTAACTAGATCCTACTAAAAACATACTAAAAACAATGCCAAAAAGCGTATAAATTATCCGCTCATCAGACAGCCTAACCGATTTGGTGGCCAGCCTGTGCTTAACCAACGGGCTGCTAATTGAGGATTTCAGAAAACACCTCACCACCAAGCCTGTCTGGACAATGCAAGAGATCCAGAACGTAGCCAGGGAATACATTAATGATGAGGAGGTAAGTCGAGTCGTGGCAGCCAATAAACGGTAGCCCGTATACTCCAATGCCCGCCCATCTGGCGGCAAAGAAAGGTCTAAGGAGCACTCCAGAGATGGAGGACCGGCCAAGATTTTCAAACCCTTTTCCCCCGTTGGGAAGTTCACCAACTACACCCGCCTGGCGGCCCCAATCGTCGAGATTTACCAGCAGATTGCCGACAAAGACATCCTGTCGAAGCCCCGGCAACTCAAGGACAGGACGGGAGGAAACAAGAACCTCTATTGCAATTATCACAAGGGTTATGGCCATAAAACCCAAGACTGTTTTGACCTGAAAGATGCCCTGGAGTAGGCCATTCGAGAGGGGAAGTTGGTCAAGTTCTCCCACCTAATAAGGGAACCAAGGAGGAGGGACCGATCAACTGAGGACAAAAATCGAGGCGTAAGGCAAAGACGGGAACCCGAGGAGGATAATGAGGGCCTCACTGTGGTAAATGTAGTGATTGGAAGGGACGTCCCTCCCAGATTGAAGTCGGCTAGCAAAAAGGATGCCAAGGTCTTAGCTATGTCCCCTGGTCCCACGCCGACCTCCTAGAGGGTACCCTCGATATCCTTCGGCCCCGAAGACCAATAGTTCGATGAGGCCCCGAAGAACCTGCCAATGGTGATCACGGCCAGGGTGGGGACCAGCCTGGTAAAGAGGATCTTGGTGGACACGGAGCCGACTCCAATATCATGTTCCGCAATGTATTCGATGCCCTGGGCCTACGGGATACCGACCTGAAGGGCCACCAACACGGCGTGGTAGGCCTAGGCGATAACTTCATCAAGCTAGATGGTGTAGTTTCCCTCCCGGTCTCCATTGGCAGAAGCAGAGGGAAGAGGTCGCTAATGGCGGAGTTCGTTGTCTTAAGGGACTCCACGACCTACAACCTCATTCTAGGAAGAAAAATCATCAACGACTTTCGGACGGTGATCTGCACCAAGTTATTGCTAATGAAGTTTGTAGCTGATGATGGATCAGTGGGGACCATCAGGGGTGACCTAGAAACGGCAGCCGCATGCGACAACACCAGCCTCTCCCTGATAAAGAAATCTAAAGAAGCATCCGGTGTCTTCCTTGCCGACCTGGATGCCAGGGTCGATGACAAACCCAGGCCGAAACCAAAGGGAGACCTTGAAAAATTTAGGGTCGGCGACTCAGAGGACTAGTTTACCTTTGTGAACAGGAATCTACCCCATGACTTGAAAGAACCCCTGATAGAGATGATCAGAGCCAACGTTGTCTTGTTTGCCTGGACTCCGGCCGACATGCCGGGTATAGACCCCCAATTTATGTCGCACCAACTAGCCGTGAGGTCGGGGGCAAAGCCAGTAGCTCAAAGGAAGAGAAAGATGTCCCAAGAAATGGTGGAAGAGGTGGCCAAATAGACGGCCAGCCTACTTGAAGCGGGAATCATCTGGGAACTGGACTACTCGACGTGGTTGGCAAACGTGGTCCTGGTTAAAAAGCCCAATGAAAAATGGATAATGTGCATAGATTACTCCGACTTTAACAAGGCATGTCCCTAGGATTCCTTCCCCCTACCCAACATCGATGTTCTCGTTAACGCGGCGGCAGGTTACCGGTATCTGAGCTTCATGGATGCCTATTCTGGGTACAATCAGATACCAATGCACCGGCCAAATAAAGAGAAAACGGCGTTCATAACGCCAAGAGGGACATACTGCTACAAGGTGATGCCGTTCGGGCTGAAGAATGTGGGGGCCACATACCAAAGGCTGATGAACAAGGTCTTCAGGGACCTCATCCGCAAGACGGTAGAGGTATACGTAGACGATATCTTGGTCAAGACCGCCAGGCCTGAGGCCCTCTTAAGTGACCTGGAAAGCGTCTTCGCATCTCTTCACCAACACGGAATGAGGCTCAATCCGCTGAAGTGTGACTTCGCTGTCGAAGCCGGAAAATTCCTGGGGTTCATGATAATGCAATGAGGGGTGGAGGCCAACCCGAAAAAGTGTGAGGCAATCCTACATATGAAGAGCCCGAGAAGTGTAAAAGATGTCCAAATGTTAGCAGGCAGGCTCACCGCGCTGTCCCGCTTCCTCGGCGCATCGGCGGTAAAAGCTCTACCTTTCTTTAACCTAATGAAGAATGGGATCGCGTTTGAGTGGACCCCGGCATGTGAAGAGGCTTTCAAACAATTCAAAGATATAATCTTGGCGCCACCTGTTCTAGCGAGGCCTAAGAAGGGAGAATCGATGTACTTGTATCTGGCAGTAACCGACGAGGCCTTGGCGGCGGTCTTGGTGCGAGAAGAGGGGAAAACCCAGTAGCCAATATATTTTGTGAGTAAAGCACTACAAGAAGTAGAGCTAAGGTATAGCAAGCTGGAGAAAGTGGCATATGCGCTCCTGACATCATCGCGCAAGTTGCGGCAGTACTTTCAAGGACACCAAGTAACCGTCTGAACGGATCAGGCAATCTGACAAGTACTGTAGAAACCCGACCTGGCAGGTAGAATGATGACTTGGGCTGTTGAGCTCTCCCAGTATGACTTACAGTATGAACCCAGGTACGCGATCAAGGCTCAAGCATGGCTGACTTCCTGGTAGAATTGACAAGAGACCCCGCCGGGACACCGAACACACGGTGGAAGCTTCATGTTGATGGAGCATCCAACCAAACGTTCGGAGGGGCGGGAATCATCTTGGAAAACCCAGCTGGAGTTGTATATGAGCAGTTTATCAAATTCGATTTCCCGGTTTCGAACAACCAAGCAGAGTATGAAGCCTTGCTGGGCGGCCTAGCGCTGGCAAGAGAGGTCGGAGCCACTAGAGTGGAGGTGTGCAGCGACTCACAGGTCATAACTTCTCATTTCAATGGGACCTACCAAGCCAGAGACTCACTGTTACAAAAGTATCTGGGGAAAGTCAAAGAATTGAGCAAGCAATTCGAGGAGGTCATGATCCAGCACGTTCCGAGAGAACGGAACACACGGGCGGACCTCCTGTCCAAGCTAGCGAGCACAAAACCAGGGACTGGCAACCAATCTCTCATTCAAGGTTTGATAAAAGAACCAGCGGTGGTCCTACAGCTGACCCAGTCAGAACCCTCTTGGATGGACCCGATCATCAACTTCCTGGAAAAAGCCGAGCTCCCCAGCGACGAGAAGATGGCCAAAACAATAAGGCGAGAAGCGGCCAAGTATGCAATCATACAGGTCCATTTGTTTAAAAAAGGGCTTAGCCAACCCCTGCTAAAATGCTTGCACCCCGACCAAACAGAGTATGTCATCCGGGAAGTCCACAAAGGATGCTGCGGTCACCACATCGGAGGGAAGGCTTTAGCTAGGAAGCTCATCAGAGCCGGGTACTACTGGCCCTCCATGATGGCGGATTCTAAGGAGTTCGTAAGAAGGTGCAAGAGATGCCAGAAAAATTCCAACTTCCATAAAGCGCCAGCAAGTGAACTCAGCTTTCTCACGACTTCCTGACCTTTCTCACAATGGGGAATTGACCTATTAGGACCCTTCCCAGTCGGGCCAGGACAAGTCAAGTATATGATAGTGGCGATTGACTACTATACAAAGTAGATAGAGGCAGAGTTATTGGCTAGCATATCCTCAGCGAATTGTCGAAAGTTCGTGTGGAGACAGATAATAGCAAGATTCGGCATCCCAGAAGCCGTCATCTCGAACAACGGGATGCAGTTCACCAATAAAAAATTTGAAAAATTCCTTGCTAGTTTGGGAGTAAAGAAAAAGTTCTCGTCAGTTGAGCATCCTCAAACCAATGGACAAGTGGAGGCTGCGAACAAGATCATCCTGCAGGGCCTCAAGAGGCGACTCGACCAGATGAAGGGAGTGTAGGCGGATGAACTGGCCTTGGTTCTCTGGTCCTACCGCACAACCCAACAATTGGCCACTGAGGAAATGCCTTTCCGACTCACGTATGGGGTAGAGGCAATAATATCCGTGGAAATCAGTGAGCCGAGCCCACGGCTACTCTTAGGAGGAGTTGAAAAGGCCGTAGAAAAGGGCTTGGTGGATGAAGCAAGGGAGATGGCCCATCTATCGGAAATGGCGCTAAAGCAAAGAATGGCCCTGTGCTACAATGCCAAGGTGCTCAAAAGAGAGTTCGAACGGGACGACCTGGTATTAAGACGCAATGATGTCGGGCCGCCGACTGCAGGGCAAGGAAAACTGGCGGCAAACTGGGAAGGCCCCTATAGGGTGAAAGAAGTGCTCGGCAGCGGCGTGTATAAATTAGAACGGCTGGATGGCAAAGAGATACCAAGGACATGGAACGCGGTTAACCTAAAGAGATTCTATCCCTAGCAGCCGAGGCAAGCTAGACGAGTAAAAATCCTACCAGTTAACCACGCTAGTAAGATTTGCATTACTATGTGCGGGATCATTAGACTTGCGATAATTGTTTATGCTACCTTTGGTTATAAGCCTTTTTATGCTGTCTTTGATTGTTGCTTATACTATCTTATTTTTACCCCGCATTTACTTTATCCGGCTTTATCATACGACGTTGTTTTTTTTTAAATCAAAACGGGAAACCGGGATTGATCACCCCGGTAACCCAAGGCTTTAAAAGTAATGAGGTGACTCCTACGACTATCAAGCGATACGTTTAGCGACCAATAAAACGGTAAGAGGCAAATGACGGTACACAAACCATTAGTTATATACATGCCAAAAACGGTAACCGAGTTCACCACAAATATCTTGTTACATATAACGGCAGTTAAACTAGCCAAAAGTATATAAAACCTACATATTAAAAAAAACAAAGTACAAAGGCAAGACCAAAACACTTCTTCGGGATGTCGACAATTTTTCCATCCTTGATGGTCTTGAAGATGCTAACAGCTGAGGTGTCAAAGTCGGGAGCCAACAACTTCACCTGAGCCTTGAGGGCCTCCTCAGTCATCAAGATGGCGCTCTTCCCTTGCTTGACGGTCTCCTTGTACTTTGTCCTTAGTTCGGTCGCCTCATCCTTAGCCGCAGTCGCCAAGGCCAGAGCGGAGTTGAGCTGACTCTCCAGAGTCATCTCCCTCTCGGTAAGCCGGGCAACGGCGGCATCAGAAGTCTTAACCTTCTCCGTAGCAGTAGCCAGCTGCTCCTGAGCAGTAGCCAATTGCTTCCAAAGTAACTCCACTTCGGCCTTGTACCTGTTATCTGCTTCAACAGAAGATTCAAGTCTGTTCTGCAAAGAATACGTTCCCGCCAGGGCAAACTCCGCCTTCCTCGCTATAGCGGCTCCCCGGAGCAACGTGCGATACATCCATCTCGCCTGCCCCGGAAGATCCCCACCATGGAAGAAGTCCTCTGTGCCCGGGAGCAATTGGGAATCAAAAATGTTCCCGGCATCAAAATTCTTCCTCCATCACAGTAAGAGCTCCCTCCGGGCTGGAGGATGGTTTCCTTTTCCTGGAATTATCCACTATCATTACATCCGGGTTCTCGACCTCAATCTCCAGCCGAGGTTCTGGGCCACCACTAGTCCTGATCATCTTACCATGAAAAGGTTGGGACTGAGCCCTGGCGCTTACGGTATCCTGAGGGGGTTTCTCTTGGTTATCTGTGGCTTGGTGGTCAGAAGTCGTCTCCTCCTCGATATCATTGTTAAGAAATGTGTTAAATAAAGCTTCAAGGCTAACTTGCTCGCGAGCCATCGACACTGGTAAAGAGCACGGAAGCTTGTTAGTTCAAAAAAAGGGGGGGGGGGACTCACGTATATAATTCCTAGCTACATTCTGGTCATCCATGAGAAGATGGGGATTAACGTTATTCTTCCCAAACACTGCCAGCAACACGTCGGCAACCCGTTTATTCTCTGGAGATAACCCTTTATATGTGACTTTAGTAAAGGCGTTCGCCCTCGCCCCGAAACTCCAATAGGTCGGGATGCGACGCACCCCCTCCAGCGTCAGCCAAAATGGGTGATGACCCTCTAAAAGGCGAACTTTAAAATACCTATCTTTGAACCCATTGTAGGAGTCCTTGATAAATCCCATTTTTAGGGTTTATCTTGTCCATAATTGAGTGGATTTTATCCACTAAACTCACACTTATTCATTGAATTCGCATGTTTTACATTTTCTTTCCTAATTTTGTGCTATGATTGAAAACATGCTTCTTTGGCCTTAAAATTGCTTATTATTAATCCTCCCTTATGACCATTCGATGTCGTGATATGTGTGTTAAGTGTTTTTAGATATTACAGGGAAAGAACGGCTTAGAGGATGGAAAGGAAGCATGCAAAAGTGGAAGGAATACAAGAAAACTGAAGGAATTGTTAAGCTGTCAGCCCTGATGTCTTTGCACTCAATCAACCATAACTTGAGCTACAGAGGTCCAAATGAAGCAGTTTTAGTTGCGTTGGAAAGCTAACATCCGGAGCTTTGCAACGATATATAATTTTTTATAGTTGCTCTGAATATAGGTGATGCACACACAGGGATCACACGTACGCATGACCTGGAGAAAATTCAATCCACGCGTACGCATGGACGAAGCATACGCATGACAGTGCCGCATGCTGGACGTATCAGAAATCGCTGGGGACGATTTCTGGGCTATTTTTGACCCAGTTTTTGGCCCAGAAAACACAGATTAGAGGCTACAGAGTGGGGGAATCCATTCATTCATTCACACAACATTCATTATTCAGATTTTAAGTTTTTGATGTAGTTTCTAGAGAGAGAGGCTCTCTCCTCTCTCTAGGTTTTAGGATTAGGATTTTTCTTAGGTTAGATTTACTTCTTCTCCATTCCAGGTTCAATGTTCCTTTAATTTAATTTCTCTTCTACTTTTAGTTGTTCTAGTATTCTAGTTTATTTATTTTCCTAATTTGGTATTTGAATTCTCATGTTTAATTTGATTTTCTATTTAATACAATTTGAGGTATTTCAGATTTATGATTTTAATTTAGCTTTTTACATTCTTAGCTTTGGTTGAGTAATTGGAGACACTTGAGTTATCAAACTCCTTTGTTGATTGATAACTGTTATGTTTGCTAGTTAATTTGAATTCCAATAACTCTAGTCTTTCCATAAGGATTGACTAGGACCTGAGGAATCAAATTGATTTATCCACTTAACATACCTTCATAGTTAGAGGTTGACAAAGTGGGAGCAATAGACAATTTTCATCACAATTGATAAGGATAACAAGGATAGGACGTCCAGTTCTCATACCTTGCAAGGGTTTTCATGATAATTAGTTTACTTTCTTGTCATTTATTTTCCTTGTTCAAACCTTTCAAAAACCCCAAAAAGATACTTTTCTCATAACCAATAATAAACACACCTCCCTGCAATTCCTTGAGAGACGACCCGAGGTTTAAATACTTCAGTTATTACTTTTTAGGGGTTTTGTTACTTGTGACAACCAAATTTTTGTATGAAAGGATTATTGTTAGTTTAGAAACTATACCTGCAACGAGAATTTATTTTGAAATTCTTTACTAGCAAAAATCCTCTCATCAAAATGGCGCCGTTGCCGGGTTATTGCAAACGTGTGCCTTATTATTGGTTATTGTAAATATTTGCTTTTTCGTTTCTTTGTTAGTGTTTCTAGTTTAGGAGTTTATTTTCATTAATTTTTATTAGTTTTTATTTTCTTTAGCTACTATGAATTCTCACACCCTCTGGCTTTAAGTTTGGTTCTAATGTTGTTGTAAGAAATGGAAGCTATAATGAGAACATGCATCAAGTTGGAAGAATCAAAGATGGGAGGAGCCACAAGGATTTGATCAACCCTCTTAGCAATAACCCCTTCCAATGCGCTATAACCAACAACCATTATATGATGCATGCCAAGACAATAGTTATGGTGGACCTTTTCGTGACAACCAACCTCCACCAAATTACTATGGTCAAGAGCCATTCTAGGAAGCGTAACAAGATGATGAATATGGTGGACCCCCTTGTAGTTACCAACAAGCCCCACCATATGCTTATGAACCTTGAAGTCGAAGGAGTGGTTGAAGAATTAGTGAAGGAAGACATCAAGGAGGAGTCTGATTTTTGTCTTAGAGCAAGAGGAGGCCCAAAATGTGGAGGTAGGAGAGACCCTTGCAAATGAAGGAGTAGTTGAAGGGATTTGTCATGGAAAGGAAATCATCAAGGAGGAGTACGATTTTATACTAAAACAACTGGACAAATTAGCAATTATTGAAGAGGAAGAAGAGGTTGCAGACTTAGGAGATGCTGAACCTCCATGAAAAAGTCCAGTCATAGAGCCTCCTTCCAAGATGTTTGATGTTGATGTTGAGGAAGAGATGGAGATTAAAGAAGAAGAGGCACAACCTCCCATGCCCTTGGTAAGCAATGAAGAAGCGACTAAATTGGAAGAAAGCTACCAAGAGAAAGAGGTTGGAATTGAAGAAGCTTGCAAAGAGGTGGAAGTTGTCAAGGAAGAGCACAAGGGAATGGAACTTGAAATCACCTTGCCAAAGTTGTTGGAGATCTCTTCCCCAAAGCCATCACCAACCATTCCTTCATTCAAGTGGGTAAATCTTTCATCTCTAAGCTTAATTAGCCCACTTGAATATGCTTTGCTTGAGACAGATGATCAACTTAGAGCTCTTTGTGGCTTTAAGAATAAGGGGGAGATGGCTAGTGGTTGGAGTTCCATGCAAGGCTTAATATGGTTGCATACTCCAATTTGAAGTGCAAGAGTTGGTATAATTCTCAATTGAATGGGTCTAGGAGGATGTTTGGGCGCTTAATTGAGAATTCCAAGGCTGAACCACTCGGATGGAATCATGATGATCAACAAGAAGACGGGTGTAAAAGCAAGGTCTGGGACCCTGGAATTCAGTCTAGCAATCAACACTCTTGGGGCCTTGTCACTTGCTTAAACTTGCTTGAAGGCTCTTTGCCCCTAGTTTGGGATCCCGGAGGCTACTGGAATTGCAAACATTGGTGGAGATTCCGAGATGAGTTCAAGCACAAGCCACCATGACAAGGAGCTCACCAAATGTCCAACTTAAGGACTTTAACTAAAAGTGCTAGGTGGGAGACAACCCACCATGGTATAATCGTTCCTTTTTATTCTCAGTCTTATTTTATTTTATTTTTATTAGTGTTCATTCATAATTTCTGCATATTCACCTGCATTCTACATTTTGCATTCTACATTAAAAAAAAGGGATCGACGTGGTGCACGAATTGTAAATCACACTTTTCACAACTCGTACCACTAACCAACAAGTGCACTAGGTCGTCTAACTAATACCTTACGTGAGTAAGGGTCGATCCCACGGAGATTGTTGGCTTGGGGCAATCTATGGTTATCTTGTAAATCTTAGTCAGGAGATTAATAATAAAAATTTCTTTTGTTTATGAAAACTAGATAACATGAAATAAAGGTTACTTGTTATGCAGTAGTGGAGAACAGATTGAGATTTTGGAGATGCTCTGTCTTCTGAATCTCTGCTTTCCTACTGTCTTCTTTTTCACGCACGCAGATCTCCTTCCATGGCAAGCTGTATGTTGGTGGATCACCGTTGTCAATGGCTACCATCCATCCTCTCAGTGAAAATGGTCCAAATGCGCTGACACCGCACGACAAATCATCTGTCGGTTCTCACTCATGTTGGAATAGAATCCGTTGATTCTTTTGCATCTCTCACTACGTCCAACACTCATGAGTTTGAAGCTCGTCACAGTCATCCCTTCCCAGATCCTACTCGAAATACCACAGACAAGGTTTAGACTTTTCGGATCTCAGGAATGGCCGCTAATAATTCTAGCCTATACCACGAAGACTCTGATCATGAACCAGGAGGCTAAGAGATATACACTCAAGCTAGTGCAGATAGAACGGAGGTGGTTGTCAGGCACGCGTTCATAGGTGAGAATGATGATGAGTGTCACGGATCATCACATTCATCAGGGTGAAGTGTGAGTGAATATCTTAGAATAGAAACAAGCGTGATTGAATGAGAAACAGTAGTAATTGCATTAATTCATCGAAACACAGCAGAGCTCCTCACCCCCAATCATGGATTTTAGAGACTCATGCCGTAGAGATACAATGTAAAACGTGAAAATATCATGAGATACAAAATAAATCTCTAAAAGTTGTTTAAATACTAAACTAGTAACCTAGGTTTACAGAAAATGAGTAAACTATGATAGATAGTGCAGAAATCCACTTCTGGGGCCCACTTGGTGTGTGCTGGGGCTGAGACTTGAGCTTTACACGTGCCTAGGCTGTTTCTAGAGTTAAACACCAGGTTGTAACCTGTTTTGGGTGTTTAACTCCAACTTGTAACCTGTTTCTGGCGTTTAATGCCAGAATGGAACATGGAACTGGCGTTAAACGCCAGTTTACGTCATTTATCTTTAAGCAAAGTATAGACTATTATATATTGCTGGAAAGCCCTGGATGTCTACTTTCCAACGCAACTGTGAGCGCGCCAATTAGATTTCTGTAGCTCCAGAAAATCCATTTCGAGTGCAGGGAGGTCAGAATCCAACAGCATCTACAGTCCTTTTTCAGCCTCTGAATTAGATTTTTGCTCAGGTCCCTCAATTTCAGCCAGAAATTACCTGAAATCACAGAAAAACTCACAAACTCATAGTAAAGTCCAGAAATGTGATTTTTATTTAAAAACTAATAAAAATATATTAAAAACTAACTAAATCATACTAAAAACTATGTAAAAACAATGCCAAAAAGCGTATAAATTATCCGCTCATCAAAACACCAAACTTAAATTGTTGCTTGTCCCCAAGCAACTGAAAATCAAATAGGATAAAAAGAAGAGAATATACTATGAATTCCAAAATATCAATGAAACTTAGCTCCAATCAGATGAGCGGGACTTATAGCTTTTTGCCTCTTGAATAGTTTTGGCATCTCACTTTATCCTTTGAAGTTTAGAATGATTGGCATCTATAGGAACTTAGAATTCAGATAGTGTTATTGATTCTCCTAGTTCAGTATGTTGATTCTTGAACACATCTACTTTATGAGTCTTGGTCGTGGCCTTAAGCACTTTGTTTTCCAGTATTACCACTGGATACATAAATGCCACAGACACATAACTGGGTGAACCTTTTTAGATTGTGACTCAGCTTTGCTAGAGTCCCCAATTAGAGGTGTCCAGGGTTCTTAAGCACACTCTATTTTTGCTTTGGACCTCGACTTTAACTGCTCATTCTCAAGTTTTCACTTGACACCTTCACGCCACAAGCACATGGTTAGGGACAACTTGGTTTAGCCGCTTAGGCCAGGATTTTATTCCTTTAGGCCCTCCTATCCACTGATGTTCAAAGCCTTGGATCCTTTTTATTACCCTTGCCTTTTGGTTTAAAGAGCTTTTGGCTTTTTCTGCTTGCTTTTTCTTTCTCTTTCTCTTTTTTTTGCCATTTTTCTTTCTGCAAGCTTTGTTCTTCACTGCTTTTTCTTGCTTCAAGAATCATTTTTATGATTTTTCAGATTATCAAATAACATTTCTCCTTTTCATCATTCTTTCAAGAGCCAACATATTAACATTCATAAACAACAATATCAAAAGACATATGCACTGTTCAAGCATTCATTCAGAAAACAAAAAGTATTGTCACCACATCAAAATAATTAAACTAATTTCAAGGATGAATTCAAAATCATGTACTTCTTGTTTTTTTGTTTTCAGAGCAGTTTTCATTTAAGAGAGGTGATGGACTCATAGGACATTCATAGCTTTAAGACATAGACACTTAAACACTAATGATCATATAGTAAAGACACAAACATAAATAAAACATAAGGCTCAAAAATCGAAAAATAGGAAAATAAGAACAAGGAGATTAAGGAACGGGTCCACCTTAGTGAGGGTGGCGTCTTCTTCTTCTTGAAGAACCAATGGTGCTCTTGAGTTCCTCTATGTCTCTTCCTTTCCTTTGTTGCTCTTCCTTCATAGCTCTTTGATCTTCTCTAATTTCATGGAAGGTGCCATATGGTTATGGAAAATTAAAAAGCGGGGATTTTTTCACACCAAACTTAAAATGTTTGCTCGTCCTCGAGCAAATGAAGAAAGAAAGGAGGAGATGGAGATGTGTGGTGGGTTCAGCCAAGGGAGGGTGATAGTGTATATGAGGGGTTTATGATGGATGGATGTGTGTGGTGAAGAGAGTATAGAGAAGAGTGTTATGGAAAGGTGTGAAGAGGAGAGAAGAAGAGGTGGGGTAGGTAGGGATCCTGTGGGGTCCACAGATCTTGAGGGGTAAAGGACTTAGCATCCCTGCTCCATTGAGGCATGAAAAACGCCCTTAGAGTGCAATCCTGGCGTTTAACGCCAGACTGCTGCTTGTTTCTGGCGTTAAACGCCAGCTTTTCCCCCTTTCTTGGTGTTGAACGCCAACTTGGTGCTTGTTTCTAGCGTTTAACGCTAGCTTGATGCTTCTTTCTGGCGTTAAACGCCATTCTGATGCTTCTTACTAGCGTTTAAATGCCAGTAAGCTCTTCCTCCAGGGTGAGCTATTTTTAATGCTGGTTTTGATTTTGCTTTGATTTCTGTGACTCTACATGATCATCATCCTAAAGAAAACATAAAATAAAAAAGGAAAACAGAAAATTAACATAGATAAGTAAAAATTGGGTTGCCTCCCAATAAGCGCTTCTTTATTGTCTTTAGCTGGACCTTGCTGAGCTTTTAATCTATTCTCAGCTTTGAGCATTCTTGCTCAAGATTGCCTTCAAGATAATGATTGACTCTCTGTCCATTAACAATGAACTTCTTATTAGAATCAATGTCTTGAAGCTCCACAGAGCCATATGGTGACACACTTGTAATCACATATGGTCCCCCTCCACCGGAATTTCAGTTTCCCGGGGAATAATCTGAGCCTAGAGTTAAACAGCAGAACCTTCTGTCCTGGTTCAAAGACTCTAGATGACAGCTTTCTGTCATGCCACCTTTTTGCTTTCTCTTTGTAAAGCTTGGCATTTTTGAAAGCAGTGAGTCTGAATTCCTCTAGCTCATTTAGTTGGAGCAATCTTTTTTCTCCAGCTAATTTAGCATCAAAGTTTAGGAATCTGGTTGCCCAGTAGGCCTTATGCTCCAGTTCCACGGGCAGATGACAGGCCTTACCATACACAAGCTGGTATAGAGAGGTCCCTATAGGAGTCTTGAATGCTGTTCTGTATGCCCACAGAGCGTCATCCAAGCTTCTTGCCCAATCCTTTCTACGGGTACTTACAGTCCGTTCCAGGATTCTTTTTAGTTCTCTATTAAAGACTTCAACTTGCCCATTTGTCTGTGGATGATATGGAGTTGCCACCTTGTGGCTAATTCCATATCGGACCATAGTAGAGTAAAGCTGTTTGTTGCAGAAGTGAGTGCCCCCATCACTGATTAGTGCTCTAGGGACACCAAATCTGCTGAAGATATATTTCTGGAGGAACTTCAGCACTGTCTTAGTATCATTGGTGGGTGTTGCAATGGCCTTTACCCATTTGGATACATAGTCGACTGCCACTAGAATATAATTGTTTGAGTATGGTGGTGGAAAGGCCCCATGAAGTCAATACCCCATACGTCAAACAACTCAATCTCTAAGATCCCTTGCTGAGGCATGGTGTAACTATGAGGCAGATTACCAGCTCTCTGGCAGCTGTCACAGTTACGCACAAACTCTCGGGAGTCTTTATAGAGAGTGGGCCAGTAGAAGCCATATTAGAGGACTTTTGTGGCTGTTCGCTCACTGATAAACCACTATTTTATGGTTTATATTGTGCTTAATTGTATGATTTTATCAATTCTTTACCCACTTATTCATATGATTGGCATGCATTTATATTTCCTTCCTAAAGACTATTTTATGGTTTATATTTGCTTCCTAAAGACTTTTAATTATGTATTTTAATTCTCCTTCATTCCATTAGATGTCGTGATCTATGTGTTAAGTGTTTCAGGTTTTATAGGGCATGAATGACTTGGAGATTGGAAATGAAGCTTGCAAAAATGGAAGGAACACAAGAAATTGAGGAGATGACCAGCGAGAAGTGACGCGGACACATGGCTCACGCGACTGCGCAGATTGGAACTGCACAAGTGACACGGAGGCGTGGACGACGCGCACGCATCGTAAGGCAAAACGCCCAATGACGCGTCCGCATGAATGACGCAATCGCGTGACATGCGCGATCTGCAGAATTCGCTGGGGGCAATTTTGGGCCCTGTTTTGACCCAATTTTTGGCCCAGAAAAGCAGACTAGAGCCAAGGAACATGGAGAAACGGAGGACAACAATTCATTACAGACAATTCTCAGTTTTAGATCTAGTTTTACTCATCCTCTAGGTTTTCTCTCTGCACATTCATAGTTCTTAGGATTTATTTTTATTACTTTTCGCATTGGGATATTGAGAAGAGTTATTACCTTCGTCAAGACTTCGTAATTCTCGTTTGTTTTCTTTACCTGTCTCTTACTCTTCCATGTCCTTTGTTTACTCAGAAATATTATTGGATTATTTTTAGAATTTATTAATACAAGAACTATTTTTATTTTTAATTGATCCCTTTGATTATTACTTATCATGTCTTTCTATATTTCTCTTTCCTATGTTATGAATTCTATATTTACAATGAGCGAGTAGTTCCATAACTTGGATAGGAGTTGATTGAAGGAAAGACCTTGAGTTGGAATGCTTAAAAGAAAAATTGTAATTGGGTTTATTGTTGGATTGTCCTCTAGTCACTGACACCAATCCTTTTCAATTGAGCAGATTGGAACTTCTGAATAGAAATATCTTTCCAACTTGCTTGATTTTCCCTTACCTAGTAAGGGATAACTAAACAGAACAATCCTCAATTATCAATTAGTCTTGAGAGTACTTCAACAAGAATAGGGCTTCCAACTAATCTACTCCCAGTCAAGGTTTTTATTTAAAATTACATAAATTCTCCAATTTAATTTCCCGTTATTCAACTCAAACCATTTTTGAAAACATCTGATTAATAAAATAGCACATCTCTCTGCAACTCGTTGGGAGACGACCTGGGACTCATACTCCCAGTATTTTAATTTAAATTTTGTGACAACCCTTCTAAATTGATAAGCAGATTTCTGGTTGGTTAAGAACTGTACTTGCAACGTATCTCTTTTAATAATTTCTTAACTCGCCAATTTTTGCCACGTCAATTTTTGGTGCCGTTGCCGGGGAGTTGCAATAGAGTGCTAAAGTTATTAATTGGAATTTATTTATTTGCATTTTATTTTATTTTGCTACTATGAGCTTCATGTTTCTTTTGTTAAATGACGCGTTCACTTCCTGATCCAAGCTTGTCAGTATTCGATCCTGAGATTGAAAGAACTATTTCACGAATAAGGCAAGCTCGGCGTCGGTTAGTCCTCTCTGATGGCGGGTCTGAAACGTCACTTGAGGAAGAAACAGGCTCCCTTTCTGCTGATTCGGTTGATTTACGTGCAGGTGACATGGCAGCACCTAGGAGAATTACTATCCAGGAGGCTGGAGCCCCTGATTTTTCAATGCAACTGTTTCAAGCGCATCACCCAGCGGTGGCTACAGACTTTGAAATAAAAACAGCACTGCTCAATTTGATGCCCAAGTTTCATGGCTTACCTGCTCAAGAGCCTATCAAGCTCCTTAGAGACTTCCAAGCAGCCTGTTCTACTATTAGGCGTGATGGTGCAGATGAAACTTCAATTTTCTTAAAAGCCTTCCCATTCTCTCTTGAGGGAAAGGCGAGAGAGTGGTACTACATTCAACCCGCAGCAACTGCATCCGACTGGGATACACTTAGAAGAGAATTTTTGGAAAAATTCTTTCCAGCTGAAGTTACTGATAAACTGAGGAAAGACATTTCCATGATTGTTCAGGATAAATCTGAGACTCTCTATGAATACTGGGAGCGCTTCAACAATCTTCTGGAAGCATGCCCCCACCATATAATTGACAAGATAGTGTTACTCGACTACGTAACACAGGGCATGAGGCCCTAAGATAAGACTACATTGGAAAGTGCTAGCAATGGGTCTATGAAAAAGTATAAGACCACTGATGAGGCATGGCAATTGATCAGCGACTTAGCTGAATCTACAAGGAATCACAGGCAGAAACAAGGCCGGTCAAAAGCTGTTGCAGAGGTGTCTTCTAGCAAGGAGACTACTGCTCTGGCTCAGAGTATAAGTGAAATGACCA
Organism: Arachis ipaensis; assembly: GCF_000816755.2. Taxonomy (NCBI): domain Eukaryota; kingdom Viridiplantae; phylum Streptophyta; class Magnoliopsida; order Fabales; family Fabaceae; genus Arachis; species Arachis ipaensis. The sequence goes on from NC_029789.2 coordinate 56,030,362, forward strand.
CCTTACTGAAGCAGATGCAGTTGAGTCAACAACAAGCGCATCAAAGCCAACAGCTAGTCCCATAGAGAGTGTGCGGAATATGTACTGATTACAGCCATTATACTGATGAATGCCCGTAGCTCCAACAGGAAGACAACACTGTGGCAGCCACTCATAACTTCTATGACCGCCCCAACCAAGGGTACAATCAAGGTGGCAGTTACAACTATGGATGGCAGGACATTTTCAACCAAGGTTAGAGAGATAATTCTAACCAGAATTGGAGGGACAACAATAACAGAGGAGGCAGAGACAATCAAGGATATCAGAGGTGGAATAATAACAACAACAGGCAGCAGAACCAGAACCAGCCTTACAGAGCACCTCACCTGAGGCAGTCCCAAGGGCCACAGCACAACCAACAACAAGTTCCGCAGATCACTCAATCTAATTCCTCTCCGAGTGAAGAGGCCATTCAATCCATTGCACAAGGAAAAAGGAACATGGAAAGTTCACTTAATGGCCTAGCATCCACCATACAAGCTCTCATCTCTCAGCTGGCACCACCCAATACTCCAAACACTCAACAGGCAAACTCGAGTGGAATTCCTTCTCAACCCTTGCCCAATCCGAAGGGTGGCATCAATGCCATCACCCTAAGGTCCGCAACTACACTGCAAGAGAGGAATCAGGAGGAACCAAACCCACCAGAATACGCCTCAGCTGAAGAGGTAGTGGAAGTAGAAGATGTTGAAGAGGAAGAGGACATACAGGACATGGCTGAAGAAGAAGAAGCTCAATCACAGGAAAAAGCACCAGAGGACGCTGAAGCTGTGAAGGACGCCATTCCTATTCTATTTCCACAAATTGCAAGGAAGGCCAAAAAGCAGTTGAAACCCGACCCCAAAATGGTAGAGATATTCAAAAAGGTTGAAGTAACTGTTCCCCTTTTTGATGTTATTCAGCAGGTACCTAAGTATGCAAAGTTTCTAAAAGATTTATGTATACATAAAGACAAAATTAATGAATTAGAAACTATTCCTTTAGGTAGTTCTATATCTGCTTTAATGGAAGGTATACCAGAAAAGTGTAGTGATCCAGGTCCATGTATGGTTAATTGTATTATTGGTGGTGTAACGACCTAATTTTCAATATGTCTAGATCATACCAGAAACTGAGCGCTACCAATTTGTCTTCCTAATTATTATCTATTTTTTTATCATATGAGCCTGATTCGTTGTAAACGCGTAGTTAATTTGCGTGGTGTATTTTTTTTTTAAATATTTGGATTAATAGACAGAATCATTTATAATCAATTCACAAGTAATAACAAATAAAACAGTTATAAACAACCACACAAAAATACATCACAAGTAGTTGACAACATTCGGTGATTCAGCCTTTATTAGCATATAGACTGTTAGTTAGAACACCCCTAGATATAGCTAAATAATATCTATATACATATATATACATACAACATCCTAGGTCTTGACCTATTCAAGAGGTCCCTAAGCTGGCACCTAGGCTAGCCTAGACTCTATACTCACCTAGTCCTTCTAAACTACTAAAGCGAGGGAAAGTATGTTCTAGGTCTTCAAAACTCAAGTCAGGTGGAACGTCATCAAAAGATAGAACATCATCTGCTACTCCTCTGCACGATCAGACTTTTCCACAGGACGTCTCTCTGGTACCTCATGAAGTAGCCACACAATAGGAATCTCGTACACAGGATTTAGGTTAAAGTGCGCATACGAACGGGGTGCAGACGTTGGCTGGTCTCACAGTATATACATATAATCAGAGAACGATATTCACCCTAGACTCAGAAGACTGCCTAGAGCGGAATCCCTTTTTGCGTACAATCATCAGCGAACTACGGAAAGAAACTCTTACTTCCATCTGAAGGGGAAAGGGAGAGAGAAGGGGTAAGAACTGGGGAGTTCTTAGTAGGGTCGGGGTTATTAGTTACGTTCATTAATTCTATGTTGTTTAGCAGACTATTAGCAGAATACAAAGAAGCAGTAATTAGAAAACACAGATAAGTAGAGAAGATAGAGAAAACAAATAGCAGAACACAAACAGAAGAATACAAGAAAATAACAAAAGCAAAGAGAATGGAATACAAACAAGGAAAGCATAATCTAGAGCAGAATCCTCTTCTTGCGAACGGTCATCAGCGAACTATGGTAAGGTACTCTTACTTCCATCTGAAGGGGGAAGGGAGAGAGAAAGGGTAAGAACTGGGGAGTTCTTAGTAGGGCCGGGGTTATTAGTTACGTTTATTTATTTGGGGTCGATTAGTAGACGAATAATATAATATAGCGAAGCAGTATACAGAAGATAAAGATAGAAAGAGAAAGTAGAGAGAACAGAAAGCAGAACATAAACAAAAGAATACAAGAAAATAAAGCACAGAAATAGCATACGA
>NC_029789.2:56032953-56038285 GCF_000816755.2 Arachis ipaensis
ATATTTCCATCCTTGATAAGTTACATGGTTATGTAGAGGAAGAAGAGAGGATCATTTTGGTGAAAACGGAGTTTTGATTTGAGTTTTAGTTCAGAAGAAATCAAGCTTTGAAGATTAAGTGTTCAGGAAAGTTTCTCTCTTTTCTCTCTTGTTATTTTTGGCCAAAATGATGAAATGAGACAGCCTTGGAGGTCTTGGGGGTGTAAGGTGAGTTGTGATTGGTTGGCTTGGAGGTGGATTAAAATAATATTAAAATATCTCTGGTGTACAACTACTAAAACTAGGTGTATCGGAACACTCGTAAAAACATCTCTAAAAATTATTTTCTGAGCTACTAGCATAAATGAAACTAGTACATATTTATTATGAGAATAGAACATGTATAATGAGGCCTTAGCATTTCTAAATTCATCAGAGAGTGCTGGTGCTAAGCTGCACCAGTAAACCGTAAACCCGGTTAAACCGATTTTCTGCTTTTTAACAAAAACAGACCAGGTAACCTTATAATATCATTCAAGCATTTTCTAATACTAATATAATGATAATATTATACTATTATCTCTCTCTTCTCATGAATCGAGTTCGGTTCGTCAAACAGAGACTATTTACGAAAATCAGAATCAAAACTGCCAACCGATACGGTTCAAAAACCAGGTTCTTCGTGACCGCGTTATCGAGCTTGTCTCGGAAAAGGTTCTAACTTAAAGATGACATAATGACAATGAGGATTGAGATACTTGATGATATATCAAAGGTTTTCCCCTTACTGATCTTCCGGAGAAATCCGTACTTTCAGAAAAGATTTCGCGTTCTCGAAAACATGGGTTGTTACATTCTACCCTCCTAAAAGAAAATTTTGCCCTCAAAATTTCAGTTACCTGAGAATAGATGCGAGTAATCAGCTCTCATCTTATCTTCCAATTCCCAAGTGTGCTCTTCTTCTCCTCTTGGTTCTCATGCTACTTTGACTAAGCGAACAGTCTTGCCTCTTAGCTGCTTATCACTTCTTTCTACGATCTAAACTGGTGATGCTTGATAGGTCAAATCATTTCATAACTGTACTGTCTTTGGTTGTAAAACGTGACTCTTGTCAGGAATATATTTCTTAAGTTGCGAGACATGAAAAACATCATGAAGGTTTGATAAATAAGGAGGAAGGACTATTTGATAAACTACTAGACCGACTGGATTGTCTGCTCTGATTGTCCGTCTATCTGAGGATGGTATGCTATACTCGTGTGCAATTCTGTTTCCAACGCTTTCTGAAAAGCTCCCCAAAATCTAGTAATAAACCTCGAAACTCAATCTGAGACAATTTATGAAGGTATCCCATGTAGTCGTACGATTCCTTGAATATATATTCGTTCCAGCCTTTCTAAAGTATAGTTAACTCGAATCGGAAGGAAGTGCGCTGACTTTGTCAACCTGTCCACAATTACCCAGATGGCATCGTGTCCAGTTGAGGTCCTTGGCAATCCCGTGACAAAATCCATAGAAATCTGCTCTCATTTCCATTGTGGTATTTCTAAGGGTTGCAGGGTTCCTGACAGCTTCTGATGTTTCACCATCATCTTCTGGCAGGTTAAACATTTTGAGACATAATCAGCTACTTCTTTCTTTAAGCCTGACCACCAGAACATTTGTTTCAAATCTCGATACATCTTTGTCACTCCAAGATGCATAGAAAATCTACTTTGGTGAGCTTCAGCAAGAATCTTTTGTCACAATTCTCCAGAGTTAGGCACACAAATTCTGTTCTTGTACCTCCATAGGCCACTACGATCCTATCTCATAGCTTCTTCAGCTCTGCAAGCAATGGTGACATCCAGTACAGTGCTATGGAAATCGGTCCGGCTCCAGGTATTAGATCAATGCTGAATTCTATCTCTCACTGAGGAGGAGACTCAGGTATGTCGTCCAAGAAAATATCAGAAAATTCCTTCATCATTTAGATTCGTTCTAAGCTTAATTCACTATCATTCGAGCTAGCCGCTAACAGAACGTACCCCTCATAATCACTCCCGCCTAAGGTAACTCTTACAGAATTCAGATATAAGGTGTGGGACAGAAATGGTTTAGTACATAGACTATCAAATGGAATAACAGCAGTTCTTTTAAAATAATCAAGGAAAACATGATACTTAGATAACCAATCTAATCCTAAAATAACTTCTAAACCACATAGAGGCAAACATATTAGATCGTGTATAAAAGTCCTGTTCCTAATAGCGAATGGTACATGCAGGAACACTAAACTGGTCAAAGCATTTTGGGATGCAGGTGTATGGACAATCAAGTAAAAATTCAATTTAAAGAAATATAATCCTAACTCGTGAGCAATAGTTAAAGAAATAAAAGAATGCAATGCACCCGAATCATACAGTACAGTTAGAAATCGATTCTTGACATAACCTGACCTTGAATGAGGGCGTTCGATTGCACAACATCATCAATAGTGATAGCAAACACTCGTCCTTGTTGCTGGGTTCTAACTGAATTTCGAGTAAATCCCTTCAGACAATCCTTGGCAATATGTCCAAGTTCTCCACAAGCACAGCTGTTAGGTGATCCAAACTGGCAAGACCTGTTACTATGCTCTTTTCCGCATTTCTTACATGTAGGGTTTATGTAAGCCTGACGGGCTCGTTTACCATTGCCTTGCCTTACTTTACCTCGAGTGATAAATCCAAACTTTATAGTATTGCCAGCGGACTCATCTACCATTCTTTTTCGACAGTCTCTTGCCCGATGTCCTTCCTTATTACAGTAGTAACATAAACCTGTTCTGAACCGGCAAAGCCTACTACCATGATGCTTTCCACAAGTTGGGCATACTACACCACTTTGAGCTTGGTGAGGTTGACTCTCATGTCCTTGTTCAATGTCACGGTTATTGTCACTACCATTATTGCGAGTTAAAAGGCTGACATCTTAGTGGTTTCCATTCCAACACTGGAATTGATCAATGGCTTTAAAGTTGCGACCTTGAGGGGCTAAATTTTGAACAAAGTCTCTTTGTGAATCCTCCCTACGACTTGCTCGAGCTATCGCCACCTTCTTTGAACATTCTTCCACTAGTTTACTTTTATTCACCAGTTCAGTAAAATTTCGTATCTCTAGCGAAACAACAGGGTTCATCAGTTCTTCTCGGAGTCCTCCTTCAAACTTCAAGCACTTCCATTCTTCAAAGTCAGCAGGATTCCCTTGACAGATCTTAGAGAAACGACACAAGTCATCGAAATTACGAGCATACTCAGCAACAGTCATACCCTCTTGCCTCAGCTGCATAAGCTTTATCTCTTTAGCATCACGCACTGCTCTTGGGAAATATTTCTTGTAGAAATCATCTTTAAAAATATCCCAAGGAATGTCACCTTCATTACGTTGTAGCAGTCGCTGTATCCCTTGCCACCAGTACTCAGCTTCTCCCTCGAGCATATAAGTAGCAAACTCCATGTGTTGTCCTTCCGGAACATGCTGCGCTCTCAGTGATCATTCAATACCTCGAAACCAGTTGTCAGCATCCGTCACAACGAGTGTGCCTTTAAACTTAGGCGGATTAACCTTCAGAAAGGTCGCAAGGTTCATAGGTCTTTTAGGATGCCCTAAGTTATTCTCATCATTCCCATTATCTTCTCCGTATTCATTCTCGTTCCCATTTCTCACTCCGAGACGTTCAACAGCCCTAGCCGCTGCTACAGCAGCTTCACGCACTACTTCAGCCACGTTGTTCATGGTAGCCATAAACGTTTCCTGTTCCCTCTCGTAGTTAACATTAGGAATTCCTTCCCGTATGCCTCGTCTCCGTGAACCCATTGTAGTCTTGTTCACACCAAATAATCATTGTTAAGGTGATCAGTCTTAACACTTCAAGTCAAGTGTGAACATTCCCAAAATGAAAACACAGAGACAATCATGCAACATATATCACTGGGATATCATATACGCGTGAGACACACAACAGAGTATGCAATGAAGCATAGTCAGTCCACTCCCCAGGCTCTACTGGGAACGAACTGCTCTGATACCAAATTGTAACGACCTAATTTTCAATATGTCTAGATCATACCAGAAACTGAGCGCTACCAATTTGTCTTCCTAATTATTATCTATTTTTTTTATCATATGAGCCTGATTTGTTGTTAAACGCGTAGTTAATTTGTGTGGTGTATTTTTTTTTTGAAAACATTTGGATTAATAGACAGAATCATTTATAATCAATTCACAAGTAATAACAGATAAAATAGTTATAAACAACCACACAAAAATACGTCACAAGTAGTTGACAACATTCGGTGATTCAGCCTTTATTAGCATATAGACTGTTAGTTAGAACACCCCTAGATATAGCTAAATAATATCTATATACATATATATACATACAACATCCCAGGTCCTGACCTATTCAAGAGGTCCCTAAGCTGGCACCTAGGCTAGCCTAGACTCTATACTCACCTAGTCCCTCTAAACTACTAAAGCGAGGGAAAGTACGTTCTAGGTCTTCAAAACTCAAGTCAGGTGGAATGTCATCAAATGATAGAACATCATCTGCTACTCCTCTGCACGATCAGACTTTTCCACAGGACGTCTCTCTGGTACCTCATGAAGTAGCCACACAATAGGAATCTCGTACACAGGATTTAGGTTAAAGTGCGCATACGAACGGGGTGCAGACGTTGGCTAGTCTCACAGTATATACATATAATCAGAGAACGATATTCACCCTAGACTCAGAAGACTGCCTAGAGTGGAATCCCTTTTTGCGTACAATCGTCAGCAAACTACGGAAAGGAACTCTTACTTCCATCTGAAGGGGAAAGGGAGAGAGAAGGGGTAAGAACTGGGGAGTTCTTAGTAGGGCCGGGGTTATTAGTTACGATCATTTATTTGGGGTCGATTAGTAGACGAATAACATAATATAGAGAAGCAGTATACAGAAGATAAAGATAGAAAGAGAAAGTAGAGAGAACAGAAAGTAGAACACAAACAAAAGAATACAAGAAAATAAAGCACAGAAATAGCATACGAGCAGACAAACATAAAGAAGTAGATCACACACAGAAAGGAATACAACAGAGAATGATGCGCAGACAAGAATGATGCATGTCTAGCCCTAGCGCAGGTCATAAGCTCATGTGTCGGTTGGCTGCCCGCAATCCCGACATTTATCCGGTCACGAGTAATCCCGATTTCCCGAATACGATTTTTCGTTCCTAAATACATGCGCATATAATAATAGCCGCTCATTTGAGACAGCCTCTGCTTACTGTAGGAAAATATATATACACTCTGCTCTGCTCTGGGGAAGCGGAAAATAGCTGTAGGTAACTTA
>NC_029789.2:56041963-56042527 GCF_000816755.2 Arachis ipaensis
ATGTTCTCTGTATCTCTTTACTCTGTTTTAATTACTCTGTTCTCTGTATCTCTTTTCTCTTCTCTGATTACTCTTTTCATCTGTATCTATATTACTCTTTTTCTCTTTATTTCTTTACTTTACTCTGGTTACTCTGTTTTCTGTATTTCTCTACTCTGCTCTGATTTCTCTGCTTAACGTATGTATTTAAAGTTTATGTAAATTTCGGTATGAATAGTTCGCTTGTCCCAAGTATAGGTTCATTAAGTCTATACTGAAACAGTTTAACTTTTCATATAATACCTAACCCTAGTCGCAACTCAAGGACTAACTATGTTGCCCTAGTTCGTTCACTAATTTCTGCTGTTTTTCTGTTATTAAAACCTTACAAACCTTTCTTTAGGTTTTTATCTTTTCTTCAACTTCTTATCTTTCTTTTATCTTTGCCTCACTAATATGTTCTTACCACTCCCTAAGTGTTTTATGAAGGTAATTATGAGATTCTGCGCTTAAAGTTATATTTCTAATACTTTTACAGAAAACTGCCTTTTCCGCATTATTTTATTATTTTTATTAAAATATTAT
>NC_029789.2:56042661-56043656 GCF_000816755.2 Arachis ipaensis
TGCCTTAATGCAACAGATGACCTCTCAATAGGTCCTCTACTCTTTATCATATTACTCTCTTCGCTTTGTCTCTTTATTCTGCTCTGTTTGTTCCTTTCTCTGCGCTTCCTCACTTTATTCTGCTTTCTCTATTTAACGTATGTATTTAAAGCTTATGTAAATTTCGGTATGAATAGTTAGCCTGTCCCAAGTATAGGTTCATTAAGTCTATACTGAAATATTTTAACTTTTCATATAATACCTAACCCCAGTCGCAACTCAAGGACTAACTATGTTGCCCTAGTTCGTTCACTAATTTCTGCTGTTTTTCTGTTATTAAAACCTTACAAACCTTTCTTTAGTTTTTATCTTTTCTTCAACTTTTTATCTTTCTTTTATCTTTTCCTCACTAATATGTTCTTACCACTCCCTAAGTGTTTTATGAAGGTAATTATGAGATTCTGCGCTTAAAGATGTCTTTCTAAAGCTTTTACAGAAAACTGCCTTTTTCGCATTATTTTATTATTTTATTAAAATATTATTTTTAATTAAATATTATTATTTAATATTTTATTATTATTTATTATTTTATTATTAAATTTTTGAAAATTAACTTTACTTTAACCTTTAACCTTTAACCTTTAAAATTCACTTTTTACCACCCGTAACTTTTAATATTTCTACTTTTACCACCCTAACTTTTGGAAATTACAAAATAACCTCCCAAACACCAAAATATTTACTTCCTTGCCCTTTTATGGATCAAAAATGTGTTCTTCATTGTTCTTCACCACACTCAAAGTGTTCTTCGTGTTCTTCATAAATTCTTCAGATTCTTTCTTTGTTTTTACCCGTTTTTCAGTCTTTTCAGCAACCGATTTTTACCAAAATTCAAAATAAATTTCCAGCCACTAAAACCCCATCTTTTCTACATTATTTTAACACAAATTGAACCTCAATTTAAGCTCTAGGGTTTCGTTTTTCCAGCTGCCCAAGAACATGAACTTTAAAGCTTG
>NC_029789.2:56043748-56073908 GCF_000816755.2 Arachis ipaensis
TCATCAGAGAGTGCTGGTGCTAAGCTGCACCAGTAAACTGTAAACCCGGTTAAACCGATTTTCTGTTTTTAACAAAAACAGACCAGGTAACCTTATAATATCATTCAAGCATTTTCTAATACTAATATAATGATAATATTATACTATTATCTCTCTCCTCTCATGAATCGAGTCCGGTTCGTCAAACAAAGACTATTTACGAAAATCAGAATCAAAACTGCCAACTGATACGGTTCAAAAACCAGGTTCTTCGTGACCACGTTATCGAGCTTGTCTCGGAATAGGTTCTAACTTAAAGATGAAATAATGACAATGAGGATTGAGATACTTGATGATATATCAAAGGTTTTTCCCTTACTGATCTTCCGGAGAAATTCGTACTTTCAGAAAAGATTTCGCGTTCTCGAAAACAGGGGTTGTTACAGGTGGTGTGATATTTTCTGACTGCATGTGTGATTTAGGAGCATGTGTTAGTATAATGCCTTTGTCCATATATGATACCTTGAGGCTCCCTCCCTTAAAAAGGTCGGCAGCTCGTTTTGTGTTAGCAGATAAAAGCATTATTACGGTGGTTGGAATAGCTGAAGATGTATTAGTGGGCATTAAGGGGCTTACATTTTCCATTGACTTTTATATCCTGGAGATGCCCCAAAATGACTCAGAGAAGCCATCATCAATCCTACTAGGAAGACCATTCCTGAAGACCTCAAAGTTCAAATTAGATGCTTTTTCAGGAACATACTCTTTTGAAATAGATGGCCGAGTAGTAATCTTCAATCTGAATAGAGCTATGAAGCATCCTCCAGAGGATCATTCTATCCTCCAATGTGACATCATAGATGAAACCGTGGCTGAAATTCACCAGGAGGAATTTGAAGAGAAGTACATAGGACAAGGTCCGAGTGTGGGGACACTTTCTGAGGACAATGACAGTGCTTTACCATTGTTACCAGCTCCAGACAACCCAGAGCCTAACCATGAGCAGAAGTTAGAATTGAAACCCCTCCCTCCACACCTCAAATATGCTTACCTTGAGAACAAGCAAAAGTTTCCAGTTATCATTGCAAGGGAACTCACTTCTCAATAAGAAGAGCAGCTACTTAGTGTGCTGAGGAGGCACAAGAAGGCAATTGGTTGGAGTTTGGCAGACATAGTAGGCATCAACCCTCAGATCTGTGAGCACAGAATATTTTTAGAAGAGGGAGCAAGACCTATCCGTCAACCCCAGAGAAGACTGAACCCCACTATCTTAGAGGTTGTCAAGAAGGAAGTGACCAGACTACTGGAGGCAGATATCATCTACCCCATCTCAGACAGTGAATGGGTAAGCCCAGTACAAGTGGTGCCCAAGAAGTCTGGAGTCACTACAGAGAAGAATGAGCATGGAGAGCTCATGGCAACCAGAGTTTAGAACGCCTAGAGGGTCTGCATTGACTACAGACGCCTAAACCAGGCCACTTGTAAGGATCACTATCCTCTTCCATTCATTGATCAAATGCTGGATCGCTTGTCAGGTAAATCACATTATTGTTTCTTAGATGGTTACACAGGCTATTTCCAGATTCATATAGCTCCTGAAGATCAGGAAAAGACCACTTTTACATGTCCTTTTGGGACTTATGCTTATAAGAAAATGCCCTTTGGCTTGTGCAATGCACCAGCTACTTTCCAAAGGTGCATGATGAGTCTTTTCTCTGATCTTATTGAGGACTATATGGAGGTTTTTATGGATGACTTTAGTATATATGGTGATTCCTTCAATCTTTGCTTGGATAGTTTATCTAGAGTATTAGATAGATGTGTCAATACAAACCTTGTATTGAATTTTGAAAAATGTCACTTTATGGTTAAACAAGGGATTGTACTAGGACATGTTGTGTCTAATACTGGAATTTCTGTAGATCCAGAAAAGGTGGATGTTATTTCTAGTTTACCTTACCCCTCCTCTGTGAGGGAAGTCCGTTCGTTTCTTGGCCATGCAGGTTTTTACAAGAGACTCATTAAGGACTTTAGTAAAGTAGCTCTTCCCTTATCTAGACTACTGCAGAAAGATATTGAGTTCGAGTTCAGTGAGGATTGCAAACAAGCATTTGATAAGTTGAAGACCGCCCTGACTCAAGCTCCGATTGTGAGAGGACCAAACTGGAGCCAGCCATTTGAAATAATGTGCGATGCCTCCAACCATGCAGTAGGTGCAGCACTGGCTCAGCATGAAGGTAAGGACCCCTTTGTAATTGCTTATGCATCTAAAACTTTAGATGCCGCTCAGTCTAATTATACTACTATTGAGAAAGAGCTTCTTGCTATTGTTTTTGCTCTGGATAAATTTCGAGCCTATTTACTTGGTACGAAAGTAGTAGTGTACTCAGACCACGCAGCTCTAAAGTATCTATTAGCTAAAAAGGAATCCAAACCAAGGCTTATACGTTGGATACTGCTACTACAAGAATTTTTAGAGACACTGCTGAATTTTGTAAATCCTGTTTCCCATGCCAAAAATTTGGTAATATATCCATGAGAGATGAGATGCCTCAACAAATTATGCTTTTCTGTGAAGTTTTTGATGTTTGGGGCATTGACTTCATGGGTCCATTTCCAAATTCTAATGGTCATTTTTGTATATTGTTAGCTGTGGATTACGTTTCCAAATGGGTGGAAGCAATTCCTACCCGCACTGATGATGCTAACACTGTTGTTTCCTTTGTTAGAAACCAAATTATTTGTCGCTTTGGATCCCCACAAGTAATCGTGAGCGATCAAGGCACCCATTTTTGTAACAGAAGACTAACAAGATTAATGAAGAAGCATGGGATAATTCATAAAGTTGCCGCCTATCATCCTCAGACTAATGGGCAAGCCGAGGTGTCAAACAGAGAGATAAAGCGTATATTGCAGAAGATAGTCAAACCTCATAGGAGAGACTGGAGCACCAGGCTACAAGATGCACTTTGGGCATACAGAACAGCATACAAGACACCCATTGGGATGAGTCCTTTTTGCTTAGTTTATGGAAAAGCCTGCCATCTCCCAGTTGAAGTAGAGCACAAAGCCTTTTGGGCAGTAAAGGAATGTAATATGGGATTTGAAACAGCCGGAGCTGAGAGGAAGTTGCAACTGCAAGAATTAGAAAGCCTTCGCCTGGAAGCTTATGAGAACTCAAGGCTGTACAAGGAGAAGATGAAGGCTGTACATGATAAGCACATCAAGAGGAGAGAGTTCCAACCTGGGGACTTAGTCCTCCTTTATAAATCTCGACTGAGGCTCATGCTAAGCAAGTTGAGATCAAGATGGGAAGGTCCATATAGAGTAGAGAAGGCCGAGCCGTACGGAGCTTTTCACCTAAGTCATCCTTCAAGCTCTGAACTCATCAAAGTTAATGGACATCGTTTAAAGCTGTACCATGGCGAGAAGTTAAAGAAAAACAAGGAGCTCGAGATCTTCCTCTTGGAAGATCTACACATAGCCGAAGACTGAGCTAGGGGAGCGTCCAACTTACGGACGTTAAAGCAAAGTGCTAGGTGGGAGACAACCCACCATGGTATGATCATTCTTTTCTTTATTCGCAGTTTTCTTTTTCAATAACTATTCTCCTTATTCGCACATTTAGCTTGCATCTGCATTTGCATATTTTTATTTCGAAAAAAAAAATTTTCACGTGATGCGACCGTATTAATGACGCGTCTGCGTCGCAGGTGGCTCAGAAAGAATACGAAAGTGAACAAAAAGTCACGCGAGAGCGTAGCTGGAGGCATGCCTTTGGCACAAATCGCCCCACGCGACCGCGTGCCCCACGCATCCGTGTCAGGTGGAACATTTGCCTCCCACGCGACCGTATCACCCACGCGGCCGCGTGACCTGAAAATCGACGTGAAAAGGGTGCATAGCCGAAAGTTATGCTGGAGTGGTGCTGGACTAACGCTAGACGCCCAGCCCTTACCACGCAAACGCGTGCCCCACGCGTCCGCGTCATATCCCAATATTGGCCACTCACGCGGTCGCGTGACCCACGCGATCGCGTCACCCATATTTTGGCAAAATAAGATTTCGAACAGAGACTTGTGCGAGCGCGAGGCTGCCCTCGCGCCAATAGCATAAAACGTGTCACGCGACCGCGTGACCGACGCGACCGCGTCAATCCGAATAAGCGCAATTCGTGTGAATGCATCACCCACGCGTCCGCATCGCTTGCGCCGCACAGTTTACCCTGATTTGCCAAATATCTTATCTTTCTTCTCCCCAAATCCTATTTTCTCTTTTCCCTCCTTATTTCTTCCTTCTTCCTTCTTCCTTCTTCCTCACCTTCTTCTCCCTCTCTCTCATCCCCATTATCAAGGTTTTTCTTTTCTTCTTCCTTCCTTACTTTTCCATTATCTTTCTTATTTTTATGTTTTCTTCTTTTCTTTTCTTTTTACTTTCATTATCCATATTTTCTTTTTCTTTCTTATTTTTTTCTTTTAATTGGTGTTAGAAATTTAATTGAGTCATTATTTCTCATTATATGCTTGTGGATTGTTGCAAAATTGTTTGGCAATTATATATTACTTTTTAAAGGGTTGCTTGCATGTTCAAATTATTATTTTCAATAGTTTATTCATCATGCATGCTACATGTTTGTGAAAAAGCCCATATGGCATTATGCATTTTCTACATTATTCTATTCTACTATTCAATGCTTGCTTTTCATAAATTCCCTTTACTATTTTATTAATTTACTTTAATTAGTCAAACCCTCAACAAAAAGAATTAAGAGGATTATAAGGGTTGATGAAAAAGAAAAAGCCTTCCCAGCAAAGGACACTGCGCGATTTCCCAATCGCTACTGTGAGCAGATGTTCCCTATCCTGGCAGGACGGAGCTACAATAACGAATACCTTCTTATCCTCCCGCCCAATATTGCTACCTTTGTTGAGCCGCAAATTGAACGAAGACAATGGGGTTTCCTCCAGAGACAGCCAAGGCAGGTTAATCTTTCTTGGGTAGTTGAGTTCTACTCTAATTTCCACCTGCCAACCCTGCAGTCTGTCTATGTACGTCAGAAGCAAGTCCCCATTACAGAAGAGGCCATTCAACAAGCTCTAGATCTTCCCCCTGCTCCAGAAGGATTGGACGCCTTTCAAGAAGCCTCACTCAAGCGCCAGATATACCAATTTGATTAGGACGCCGTTCTCAGAGTTATCGCACTACCTGGCAGTAGATGGATCTACGGATACCACCGTTCCCGTCCTAAGGGAATATCGGCTTCAGCACTTACCTTGGAGGCTCATGTATGGGCACAGATCATGTCCCACTACGTCTTTCCGAGCACTCACGAATCTTCCTTCACTGCAGACATGGCCGTTCTACTATGGTGCATCCTTACAGACCAGCCTCTGAACCTACCAAGACACATCCGGAATGCCATGGGACACGTACCGATTGTGGGCAACTTACCTTTTCCCGCCTTGGTCTCAGATCTCGTCTCAGTAGCCGGAATCTCCTACAGAGCTGGGGACACCAAAGCCATGCTTCCACGGGATGATTAGTACGTCCCTAATGGAAAATATATTAGACTTCCAGCAGCCACTACTAGCCAGCCTACCGAACCGGCTGAGGACATTCCTCCTTCCACACCACAAGTACCTACAACAATCCAATTGCTCCATCAGATACTTGAAAAGTTGGATCGGCAGGAACAGAAAGCAAAGCTAAGAGAGCACTGTAACAAGCGCCGATTCACATACCTTAAGGAGCTGATTATGGGAAAATTCAAGGACTCAGACACCCCGGACTCCACTTCCTTTACCAGCATAGGGAGCCATGACGGTCCCGACTATAGAGATCCTGCCACCAGCCCACCTTTGTTCCTGACAGATGGCACCGAAGACGGTGTAAAGCCTTAAGTGTGGGGAGGTCGGTCAGTACCTGACTTCCGGAGGTAATTTCTCTTCCCTAACACCAATATATTAGGATATTTAGTTAGTTTTTCTTTTGTAGAATAGGATAAATTGCATAGTAATAGATTAGTTGCATGCATGTTCTACTTGATTGAAAAGACAATAAGTTTCTTCTAAGACCCTATCTTTAGAACAAAATTTCACTAATTTTAATCAAAACTTTTATGTTGAAATTTGCTTGAAGTTGTATTTGGAACATGATTTTTGGGCTAAAGAACACACAACCTATGAGATTTGAGCCCAAATGCATGGTTACATTATTTAACCATAATTATTTTATTCTTGTGTGTTTACTTCTATATGATTGTAATCTACATTTTGTTTCATCTTATATGTCCAATGTTTAATATATTTATATGTTTGCATATGATTGAGGCCATTACTTGTTTAAACTCACTTATCCAAATTAAGCCTACCCTTTCAATTACCTTTGTTAACCACTTTGAGCCTTTAAATCCCATTTATTCTGTATTTTACCACATTACTAGCTTTAAGAGGAAAAACAATTTTATACCCCAATTGAATCTTTGGTTAGCTTAAGATAGAATTATGTGTGTTAATTAAGTATGGGAAATTGTGGAAACAAAAGATAATAAGGGAATGTGTCATGATAATATAATGGGAATTTGGGTACCTACTCATGTGAAACTATAAGAATAAATATATTTATGTGCATTGATTAGCTATGTTTATTTTTTATGTTTATGTTGAAAAAAATCCAAAAATATTCAATAAATAAATAAGGGGACAAAATTACCCCAATGCTAAGTTAAGAATTCAAGATCAATGCATGTATGATAAAATTAAAATAAAAAGTTGATACATGAGTATGGAATGTGAAAGAGAAATTTTGGGTAGCTAGGTGTGAATTTTAAGTTATATAGAATATATATATGTTGGGTTAAAGCTTGGGTTAATTAAAGATTCGATTTATAAGCTTACTTAGCCATATATGTACCCTTACCCTTACTTTGGCCCCATTACAACCTTGAAAAGACCTCATGATGTTTGCATTAATATATTAATTGTTGTTGATTGGTTAGGTGAAGAACAAAAAAATTAGAAAGAATGATTAGAGAAGGATAGAGTGATTGCCCTATACACTAGAGAGATTAGATTGTACATACATCATCAGTGAGGGTTCAATGCTTAAAATTATATATTCCCTGCTTTCATGAGCTACCTTCTTGCATTTTTTTTATCTGTTCTTACTGTATAAGAATTGAATTAGTGGAGTTTGATTTGTAATTGTCTTGAAGAACCTATTTACTTTTGATCAAGTAGACAAGAATCATATAGTTGCATTCATATATATAGGTTACACTGCATTACATGAGTTTTACATGTTCCTACTCATTTATTTATCTCCTTCAACTAAGCATGAGGACATGCTAATGTTTAAGTGTGGGGAGGTTGATAACCAACTATTTTATGGTTTATATTGTGCTTAATTGTATGGTTTTATCAATTCTTTACCCATTTATTCATATGATTGGCATGCATTTATATTTCCTTCCTAAAATTATTACATGATTGAATATTTGCTTCTTAAAGACTTTTAATTATGTATTTTAATTCTCCTTCATTCCATTAGATGCCGTGATCTGTGTGTTAAGTGTTTCAGGCTTTATAGGGCATGAATGACTTGGAGATTGGAAAGGAAGCTTGCAAACATGGAAGGAACACAAGAAATTGTGGAGATGACCAGCGAGAAGTGACGCGGATGCATGGCTCATGCGACCGCACGACATAGAGGAAATCGCAGTGACGCGGACGCATGGCTCACGTGACCGCACGGATTGGAACTGCACAAGTGACGCAGAGGCGTGGACGACGCGCACGCGTGGTAAGGCAAAACGCCCAATGACGCGTCCGCATGAATGATGCGATCGCGTGACATGCGCGATCTGCAGAATCTGCATAATTCAATGGGGGCGATTTTGGGCCCTGTTTTGACCCAATTTTTGGCCCAGAAAAGCATACTAGAGCCAAAGAACATGGAGAAACAGAGGACAACAATTCATTACAGACAATTCTCAGTTTTAGATCTAGTTTTACTCCTCCTCTAGGTTTTCTCTCTGCACATTCATAGTTCTTAGGATTTATTTTTATTACTTTTCGCATTGGAATATTGAGAAGAGTTATTACCTCCGTCAAGACTTCGTCATTCTCGTTTGTTTTCTTTACCTGTCTCTTACTCTTCCATGTCCTTTGTTTACTCAGAAATATTATTGGATTATTTTTAGAATTTATTAATACAAGAACTATTTTTATTTTTAATTGATCCCTTTGATTATTACTTATCATGTCTTTCTATATTTCCCTTTTCTATGTTATGAATTCTACATTTACAATGAGCGAGTAGTTCCATAACTTGGATGGGAGTTGATTGAAGGGAAGACCTTGAGTTGGAATGCTTAAAAGAAAAATTGTAATTGGGTTTGTTGGATTGCCCTCTAGTCACTGACACCAATCCTTTTCAATTGAGCGGATTGGAACTTGTGAATAGAAACAGCTTTCCAACTTGCTTGACTTTCCCTTACCTAGTAAGGGATAACTAAACAGAACAACCCTCAATTATCAATTAGTCTTGAGAGTACTTCAACAAGAATAGGGATTCTAACTAATCTACTCCCAGTCAAGGTTTTTATTTAAAATTACATAAATTCTCCAATTTAATTTCCCATTATTCAACTCAAACCATTTTTGAAAACATCTGATTAATAAAATAGCACATCTCTCTGCAACTCGTTGGGAGACGACCTGGGACTCATACTCCCAGTATTTTAATTTAAATTTTGTGACAACCCTTCTAAATTGATAAGCGGATTTATGGTTGGTTAAGAACTGTAGTTGCAACGTATCTCTTCTAATAATTTCTTAACTCGCCAATTTTTGCCACGTCACTCACCTCCGAAATATCCTCCATATTGTGATCCATGACAATGCCATAGGATCTTCTGTGCTTCTTCTCTAGGCACACACCTACGGATTATTCCGTCTGCACATCTCTTAAAGAGATATGGTTCATCCCAAAGGTAGTGCTTTGCATCAGTAATTAATTTTTTTTCTTTGTTGTCTGCTGTACTCCTTGGGTATGAATCTTGCAGCTTTATAGTTTGCAATGTCTGCAAACCATGGTGTTTCCTGAATGGAAAATAATTGCTCATCCGGAAAGGTCTCAGAGATCTCAATAGAGGGAAAGGACGCCCCTTCTACTGGTTCTATCCGGGATAGATGATCAGCTACTTGGTTCTCTGTCCCTTTTCTGTCTCTTATTTCTATATCAAACTCTTGCAGAAGCAACACCCATCTTATGAGCCTGGGTTTTGAATCCTGCTTTGTAAGTAGATATTTAAGAGAAGCATGGTCAGTGTACACAATCATTTTTGATCCTACTAAGTATGATCTAAACTTGTCAATGGCATAAACCACTGCAAGCAATTCTTTTTCTGTGGTTGTGTAATTTTTCTGGACATCATTTAAAACACGACTAGCATAATAAATGACATGCAGAAGCTTGTTATGCCTCTGTCCCAATACTGCACCAATGGCATGGTCACTGGCATCATACATTAGTTCGAATGGTAATGTCCAGTTTGGTGCAGAAATAACTGGTGCTGTAACCAGCTTAGCTTTCAGAGTTTCAAACGCCTGCAGACACTCTGTGTCAAACACAAATGGCGTGTCAGCAGCTAGCAGATTGCTCATAGGTTTTGCAATTTTTGAAAAATCCTTTATAAACCTCCTATAGAATCCTGCATGCCCCAGAAAGCTTCTGATTGCCTTAACATTGGCAGGTGGTGGTAATTTTTCAATTACTTCAACTTTAGCTTGATCCACCTCTATTCCCTTGTTTGAAATTTTATTCCCAAGGACAATCCCTTCAGTCACCATAAAGTGACATTTTTCCCAGTTTAAAACTAGGTTGGTCTCTTGGCATCTTTTCAGAACAAGTGCTAAATGGTTAAGGCAGGAGCTGAATGAGTCTCCAAAGACTGAAAAGTCATCCATGAAGACTTCCAGAAATTTCTCTACTATATCAGAGAAGATAGAGAGCATGCACCTCTAAAAGGTTGCAGGTGCATTGCACAGACCAAAAGGCATCCTTCTGTAGGCAAACACTCCAGAAGGACATGTGAATGCTGTTTTCTCTTGGTCCTGAGGATCTACTGTAATTTGGTTATAACCTGAATAGCCATCCAAAAAGAAGTAGTATTCATGACCTGCTAGTCTTTCTAGCATCTGGTCTATGAATGGTAAAGGAAAGTGATCCTTCCTGGTGGCTGTATTGAGCCTTCTATAATCAATACACATACGCCACCCGGTAACTGTTCTTGTAGGAACCTGTTCATTTCTTTCATTATGAACCACTGTCATGCCCCCCTTCTTGGGAACAAGTTGGACAGGGCTCACCCAGGGGCTATCAGAAATAGGATAAATAATCCCAGCCTCTAGTAACTTAGTGACCTCTTTCTGCACCACCTCCTTCATGGCGGGATTTAGCCGCCTCTGTGGTTGAACCACTGGCTTAGCATCATCCTCCAATAGGATCTTGTGCATGCATCTGGCTGGGCTAATACCCTTAAGATCACTTATGGACCACCCAAGAGCTGTCTTGTGTGTCCTTAGCACCTGAATTAGTGCTTTCTCTTCCCGTGGCTCTAAAGCAGAGCTTATGATTACAGGAAAAGTGTCACCTTCTCCCAGAAATGCATATTTCAGGGATGATGGTAGTGGTTTGAGCTCGGGTTTAGGAGGTTTCTCCACTTCTTGAGGAGTTTTCAGAGGTTATTTTATTTCCTCTGGTTCCTCCAGATCAGGCTGAACATCTTTAAAAATGTCCTCTAGCTCTGATTCAAGACTCTCAGTCATATTGACTTCTTCCACCAGGGGGTCAATAATATCAACGCTCAGGCAGTCTTCTGATGTGTCTGGATGTTGCATAACTTTGACAACATTCAACTTAAACTCCTCCTCATTGACTCTCAGGGTTATCTCCCCTTTTTGGACGTCAATGAGGGTTCGTCCAGTTGCTAGGAATGGTCTTTCTAGAATGAGAGTTGCACTCTTGTGCTCCTCTATTTCCAGCACTACAAAGTCAATAGGGAAAGCAAAGGGCCCAACCTTGACAATCATGTCCTCAATTATACCTGATGGGTATTTAATGGAGCCATCAGCAAGTTGAAGACAGATTTGGGTTGGTTTGACCTCTTCAGTCAAGCCAAGCTTTCTGATAGTGGATGCAGGGATTAGGTTGATGCTTGCCCCAAGATCACATAGAGCTGTCTTGGTACAAGCACCCTCTAATGTGCATGGTATCATAAAGCTTCCAGGATCCTTAAGCTTTTCTGGTAAGCTTGTTAGGATGACTGCACTGCACTCTTCAGTGAGAAAAACTTTTTCTGTTTCTCTCCAATCCTTCTTATGACTTAAGATCTCTTTCATGAACTTAGCATAAGAGGGTATTTGCTCAAGTGCCTCTGCAAACGGAATCTTTATTTCAAGAGTCCTGAGATAGTCTGCAAAGCGGGCAAATTGTTTATCCTGTTCCTCTTGGCGGAGTTTCTGAGGATAAGGCATTTTGGCTTTATATTCTTGAACCTTAGTTGCTGCAGGTTTATTTCCTACAGAGGCAGGTTGAGAAGCCTTCTTGAGGAAGTTATTATCAACACTTGCAGGTGTCTGATCCCTCATTGGCGTTTGAACGCCAGAACTGAACATGGATTGGGCGTTGAACGCCAGATTCTCACCCTTTTTTGGCGTTTGAACGCCAGACTTGTTCCTCTCTGGGCTCCTATTGTCCTCAGAGGAATTTTGGGTAGCAGGTTGCTCATCCTCTGTCAGCTATTCTTTTCTTGGCTTTCTGCTGCTTTGAGTTGAGGTATTTAATGTTTTTCCACTTCTTAATTGAACTGCTTGGCACTCCTCTGTTATCTGTTTTGATAATTACTATTTTGTCTGATTTAATTGTGATTCCATATCCTTGTTAGCATTTTTGGTTTCTTGTAGCATCTCCTTAACTTCTGCTAACTGCCTTTTTATAGAAGATAGTTGCTGATTGAGTTCAGCAACTTGTTCTTGAGGACTAAAGTCAGTTGATACTGCCTTGGCTTCTTCTTTCATGGAGGACTAATTACTTATGTACAGATGCTGATTTCTAGCAACTATATCGATAAGCTCTTGAGCCTCTTCAATAGTTTTTCTCATGTGTATAGATCCACCAGCTGAGTGGTCTAGAGATACCTGAGCTTTTTCTGTAAGCCCGTAGTAGAAGATATCTAACTGCACCCACTCTGAAAACATTTCAGAGGGGCATTTCCTTAGCATCCCTCTGTACCTCTCCCAGGCATTATAAAGGGATTCATCATCCTCTTGTTTAAAGCCTTGGATGTCCAGCCTTAGCTGTGTCATCCTTTTTGGAGGGAAATATTGATTCAGAAATTTGTCTGATAACTGTTTCTATGTTCTTTTGCTTGCTGTGGGTTGGTTATTTAACCACCTCTTAGCTTGATCTTTTACAGCAAACGGAAACAGTAACAGCCTGTATACGTCCTGATCTACCTCCTTTTCACGCACTGTGTCAGCAATTTGCAAGAACTGCGCTAGAAACTCAGTAGGTTCCTCCTGTGGAAGACTGAAATACTGGCAATTTTGCTGTACCATGACAATGAGCTGAGAATTTAGCTCAAAACTGCTTATTTTGATGGGAGGTATACAAATGCTACTCCCATATGCAGCAGTAGTGGGGTTAGCATATGACCCCAGAGTCCTTCTGGACTGTTCATTTCCACTTAGGTCCATGATTGAGAAAGGGAGATGATGCGGATTGCAAATAAAATATTTTTTTTGAAAATCAAAATTAAAATAAAATAAAATAAAATAAAATAAATGAAAAATTGACTATAATTTTGAAAATTAGAAGAAAAAGAAATAAAAGAAAATTGAAAACTAAATTAATTAATTAAAAAGATTTGAAAAAAATGCGGGTGAGGATTTTCGAAAAAATGAAGAGAGAGAAATTGGTTAGGAAGTTTTGAAAAAGATATGTCTTAAAATTAAAGATACTTGTAAGAAAATAAAATAAAATAAATAATAAAAGAAAAGATGAAAAAGATTTGATTTTAAGATTTGAGATTAGAAAAGATAAGATAAGCTAGGTAAGAGAAGATAAGGAATTTAAATTAAAAAGTTTTGAAATTTAAATTTTGAATTTTGAATTTGTGGAAAAGTCAACAATATAAGATAAGGATTTGAAAAAGATTTAAATTTTGAAAAGATTTGATTTTTAAATTTTTAAAACTAAGATAAGATAAAGTAGAAATTTTAAAATAAAAATATGAAATTCTTATGTAAATTTTGAAAATTACTTAAAATAAAGAGAAAAGATATTTTTTTTAATTTAATGAGGAAAGAGAAAAACAATAAAATGACACCAAACTTAGAATTTTTAGATCAAAACAAAGAAAACAAATAAGAAAACTTTGAATGTCAAGATAAACACCAAGAACACTTTGAAGATTTACAAGAACACGAAGAACAAAAATTCAAAGACTCAAAGGACTCAAAGAAAAATTAAAAATTAATAAAGAAAAATAAATTTTTTTTTGAAAGATTTTTGAAGAAAAAATAAAAAACTCTAATTTAATGACTCTAAACCAAAAAGATAAATTTTTCCTAATCTAAGCAACAAAATAAACCGTCAGTTGTCCAAACTCGAACAATCCCCGGCAACGGCACCAAAAACTTGGTGCACGAATTGTAAATCACACTTTTCACAACTCGTACCACTAACCAGCAAGTGCACTGGGTCGTCCAAGTAATACCTTACATGAGTAAGGGTCGATCCTACGGAGATTGTTGGCTTGGAGCAATCTATGGTTATCTTGTAAATCTTAGTCAGGAGATTAATAATAAAAATTACTTTTGTTTATGAAAACTAGATAACATGAAATAAAGGTTACTTGTTATGCAGTAGTGGAGAACAGATTGAGGTTTTGGAGATGCTCTGTCTTCTGAATCTCTGCTTTCCTACTGTCTTCTTTTTCACGCACGCAGATCTCCTTCCATGGCAAGCTGTATGTTGGTGGATCACCGTTATCAATGGCTACCATCCATCCTCTCAGTGAAAATGGTCCAAATGCGTTGTCACCGCACGGCTAATCATCTGTCGGTTCTCACTCATGTTGGAATAGAATCCATTGATTCTTTTGCGTCTGTCACTACGCCCAACACTCGTGAGTTTGAAGCTCGTCACAGTCATCCCTTCCCAGATCCTACTCGGAATACCACAGACAAGGTTTAGACTTTTCGGATCTCAGGAATAGCCGCCAATAATTCTAGCCTATACCACGAAGACTCTGATCATGAACCAGGAGGCTAAGAGATATACACTCAAGCTAGTGCAGATAGAACGGAGGTGGTTGTCAGGCACGCGTTCATAGGTGAGAATGATGATGAGTGTCACGGATCATCACATTCATCAGGGAGGTCAGAATCCATTTCGAGTATAGGGAGGTCAGAATCCAACAGCATCTACAGTCCTTTTTCAGCCTCTGAATCAGATTTTTGCTCAGATCCCTCAATTTCAGCCAGAAATTACCTGAAATTACAGAAAAATACACAAACTCATAGTAAAGTCCAGAAATGTGATTTTTATTTAAAAACTAATAAAAATATATTAAAAACTAGCTAAATCATACTAAAAACTATGTAAAAACAATGCCAAAAAGCGTATAAATTATCCGCTCATCACAATGCGCAAGCGTCGCTGACGCGTACGCATCATATGTGCATACGCAAATGGGCAGAGAGTTCTACTGGAATGATACGGGAGGCGTGCGTGGCGCATAAGCCAACCCACGCGTACACGTGCTGCACGCGTACGCGTCCCCTGCATTTTTTCCAATCCATGCGTAAGCGTCAACGACGCGTACGCGTGGAATTGCAAATCGGCGTAAAAAGGTGCTTGAATAGAGAGTTGTGATGCCATGGTGCTGGAGTCGCGCGGGTACTCACGCGTACGCGTCCCTGACGCGTGCGCGTCATTTTGCTTCCAGACCACCCACGCGTACGCGTGGGCGACGCTTACGCGTCGAATGGCCAACTCAGTTTTTACACGTACGCGTGATGCAGGCTTACGCGTCACGTCCCGTTTATCATTCTCTCTCCTTTCCCCTTCCTTTCTTTCTCCCATCTACTCCTTCCCCCTTCTTTCCATTATTACATTTATCTATTTTTCTTTCTTTCCAATTTCATGTTACCTTAGTTATTTATGGTTTCTTTTTCGTGTATTTTTATGTTGGTGTTGGAGTTTTATTTGGATAGTACCTTATTTTACTTGAGCCTATGGTTATTCTGAGGAGTGATTTGACAATTGACATTTAAATTTGGCTCTCATATATATTTGGATTCATTCTTTTCATTCTTATTCTCACGTTGCAATCCACATGTATTTAGGATTATCACTCACAATTGTCATCATTCCAAGCGCTCTTCAATTTGGCACATTTAATACTTGATGCTTGAGCTATGCTTCTCATGCCTATTTCTGCATGCCATAAATACTCCTGCATCTAATTATTCTGAATTGCCCTCTTGATCTTAATTGCTGTCTTACCTACATGTTGTAGCTACCATGTATTTAAGCTATTACCTTCTCTTTGGCATTCCTTATCACTTGGAATTTCTTCCTTCCAGTTCTTTAATTCTCTATATTTAATATTCTTTCTTTTCTTTCTTCTTTAGACATGGGTATCAAGAAAGGAAAAGAAAAGGCCACTGACAAGACACCGGCACGGAAAGGAACCAAGAGACCTCCAGCTAAGGCGCCTCCATCTACAAGCGTCAGTTGGAGCACCCATCCACTTTCACATCTTAGCATGCACCGAGGACGGTGCAATCTTTAAGTGTGGGGAGGTCGATACTGACTTCCGTGGGTTAGTTACCTTCTTTTCAATACCAATCATTTATTTTCCTTGTTAGTTGTTACATTTGTATGTTTGTTTGCATGTATGTTTTGCTTGGTTAAAGTAATGAGTTTCCTTTCAAGACCCTATTTGATGATATTTCACTAATTTAAATTGAAAATTTTTGTTAAACTTGTTTGAAGCTTGTATTTGGAACATGAATTATAGCTAAGAACACACAACCTGTGAGATTTGAGCTTAATTGCATGGTTACACTATTTAACCATAATATTTTTTCTTGTATGTTTCCTTCTCTATAATTGCAATCTAGATTTTATTCCATTCTATATGTCCATTGTTTAGTGTATTTACATGCTTGCATATGACTGAGGCCATCATTTGTTATAAGCCTACTCATCCTAAATAGCCTACCCTTTTAATCACCTTCGTTAGCCACCTTGAGCCTTTTAATCCCCATTTATTCTATATCTTACCATATCACTAGCCTTAAGTGGAAAAATAATTAATTACCCCAAATGAATCTTTGGTTAGCTTAAGATAGAGATTGTGTGTCAATTAAGTGTGGAGAGTTGTGGAAACTTGGGTTGATGAAATGGTGCTGTGTTTCATTGACAAAATTTTGGGAAATTGGGTACCTACTCATGTGAGACAAGAAAAATTAAAAATCCATGTGCATTGATATGTTGTGTTACTTTTATATTTTAAAAAAAATAATAATAAAAAAAGAAAAAAATAAAACAAAAAATAAAAAAATATATTTTCCTTTTACAGCAGAAATAAATAAATAAATAAGGAGACAAAATTACCCCAATGCTAAGTTTAATAAAAGATCAATGCATATGTGGTGAAATTAAAGAAAAGTTGATACATGAGTATGTGAAATATACAAAAGGGAAATTTTGGGTAGCTAGGCATGATTTTAAAATTACATAGAGTGTGTGTGTGTGTGTGTGTTAGGTGAGAGCTTAGGTTAGTCAAAGATTCATATTATAGCTCACTTGCCCATACATATACCCTCACTCTTACCTTAGCCCCATTACAACCCTGAAAAGACCTCATGATGTTTGCATTGGTATACTAAATGTTTGTTGATTGGTTAGATGAAGAACAAAGTTTAGAAAGCATGATTAGAGAAGAGTAGAGTGATTGACCCTAGACACCTGAGAGATTAGAGTGTATATACACTTCCTGTGAGGGTTCAATGCTTGATTCTATGTTCCCTGCTTTCATGAGCTACCTTCTTACAAGTTTACTTGTCTTTTATTGTGTAATTTGAATTAGTAGAATCTGATTTATATTTTTCTTGGAGAACTTGTTTACTTTTAACTAAGTAGATAGAGACATCTTAGCATATAGTTGCATTCACATTCATAAGTTGCATTGCATTGCATAAGTTCCACCATTTTGCCTTCACTCTTATAGTTTCTCTTGAGCTTAGCATGAGGACATGCTAATGTTTAAGTGTGGGGAGATTGATAAACCCCATTTTTAGGGGTTATCGTGTCCTTAATTGAGTGGATTTTATCCACTAAACTCACACTTATTCATTAAATTCTCATGTTTTACATTTTCCTTCCTAATTTTGCTCTATGATTGAAAACATGCTTCTTTGGCCTTAAAAGTGCTTATTATTAATCCTCTCTTATTACCATTCAATACCGTGATATGTGTGTTAAGTGTTTTCAGAGATTACAAGGCAGGAACAGCTTAGAGGATGGAAAGGAAGCATGCAAAAGTGGAAGGAATACAAGAAAACTGAAGGAATTGTTAAGCTGTCAGCCCTGATCTCTTCGCACTCAATCGACCATAACTTGAGCTACAGAGGTCCAAATGAGGCGGTTGCAGTTGCGTTGGAAAGCTAACATCTGGGGCTTCGCAATGATATATAATTCGTTATAGTTACCCTGAAGATAGTTGACACGCACGCGTAGATCATGCGTATGCGTGACCTGGAGAAAATTCAATCCACGTGTATGTCTGGACGACACGTACACGTGACAGTGCCGCGTGCTAGACGTATCAGAAATCGCTGGGGACGATTTCTGGGCTATTTTTGACCTAGTTTTCGGCCTAGAAAATACAAATTAGAGGCTACAGAGTGGGGAAATCCATTCATTCATTCACACAACATTCATTATTCAGATTTTAGGTTTTTGATGTAGTTTCTAGAGAGAGAGGCTCTCTCCTCTCTCTAGGTTTTAGGATTAGGATTTCTCTTAGGTTAGGTTTACTTCTTCTCCATTCCAGGTTCAATGTTCCTTTAATTTAATTTCTCTTCTACTTTTATTTGTTCTAGTATTCTAGTTTATTTGTTTTCCCAATTTGGTATATGAATTCTGATGTTTAATTTGATTTTCTATTTAATGCAATTTGAGGTATTTCATATTTATGATTTAATTTAGCTTTTTACATTCTTAGCTTTGGTTGAGTAATTGGAGACGCTTGAGTTATCAAACTCCTTTGTTGATTGATAACTGTTATGTTTGATAGTTAATTTGAATTCCAATAACTCTAGTATTTCCATAAGGATTTGACTAGGACCTGAGGAATCAAATTGATTTATCCACTTAACATACCTTTATAGTTAGAGGTTGACAAAGTGGGAGTAATAGACAATTTTCATCACAATTGATAAGGATAACTAGGATAGGACGTCCAGTTCTCATACCTTGCAAGGGTTTTCATGATAATTAGTTTACTTTCTTGTCATTTATATTCCTTGTTCAAACCTTTCAAAAACCCAAAAAGATACTTTTCTCATAACCAATAATAAACACACCTCCCTGCAATTCCTTGAGAGACGACCCGAGGTTTAAATACTTCGGTTATTACTTTTTAGGGGGTTTTGTTACTTGTGACAACCAAATTTTTGTATGAAAGAATTATTGTTAGTTTAGAAACTATACTTGCAATGAGAATTTATTGTGAAATTCTTTACTAGCAAAAATCCTCTCATTAGTCCTCAAACAAACCAAAAATCCTCCGACCCTGGGCAGACCGGAAAGACATAAAGCCTTTCTTTGCCTTCCCCTCTTTAGAAGGATTCGTCAAAGTAAAAAGAAACAAGAAAACCTCAACGAAGACCGGCAACTCCAAGTATTCACAAACCATCTCGAAGCAGCGGATCGAAGCCCAACTGTTCGGATGCAACTGGGACGGCGCCACGTCACACCGGTTGAGTAGCGCCATTTGAAAGGGGGAGAAGGGAATGCGAACTCCCACTTGAGTAAACATTGCCTTATAGAACCAGATCCAGTCGGCAACTCGGGGGTGGTGCAGGTTTATTTGATAAATCTACTCATGTGGGGCGGGAACAAAGACCTCGTAATGGGACTCCTCATCAGTCCCACCACACAGGTACTCGGCTTGCCAGAACTCAGTGAGCTCCTCTAGATCCATTTGATTGGGAGAATCCTTCACATCCGAAGTCACCCAGGCGTACCGGTCGTAAGCTGCTCTCGCAGCGGGTGCCCGTGCAACATGACGCTGGGCCATACCTACAGTGTGGGCACCACTCGGTTAGACTAAGAGATCGGGAGATCAGCACCATAACCAGAAAGCTACAGTCTACTTATAAAAAACTAACAATTTAGCTAAACCTGAACCTATGCAAGCCAAAGTCTAAAAGACAAACATCCTGGAATGGTAACCCCCTAATGCATCTACCTAACGCTAACAGTGTCTACTACACAATCCAGCCCAGAAGAACAACACACACGCACAGAAATGGCACAATTACAAAGCAAAACTAAACAAGTTGAAGAAGAGGAAATGAAACATACCTGGATAATTGTGTTGGAACGAAGGAGTCGAAAGGATTAAAGAGGCTGGAGAGAGGAAGGGGGACTGCAGCGGCAAATTGGAACCAACAAGGAGAGTGATGAGGGGATGCGATGGTAGCAAAATGAAAACCAAATGATGAATGAAGGAAACTGAGGGGATAACTGACGCATGAAGAAGCACAAAAGACAAGGGTAAAACAGTCATTGTGCGCGGGGTTTTGAATTTCCCATTATGAGAATTTAATGCTCAGCGCGAGAAACGAGGCGAGAAGTGGCCCACCCCTGCAACAAAGCCCACGCGCCCAGGAAACGCGCCCCTGTCACGATCAGTCAACCAACCGACACCTCATGTGAAGAGGAACAGAACGCGCCACCTACGGCACTCGCGGCCCTAACTAGCGCGTTGGGGGCACTGTTGCGGCCTAGCCCAGCTGGCCGATATCACCGCACCTTTGGATCCGGGCAACCGCTCTGCGGGGCGCCCCGCACCTGGACCTTGACCCGAGCATCCCACAGGAGCCAGCTCACCTGGCGACAGCTAGCAGAAGGAAACTTCGCGGAAGGTGGACCTCTGACCATCAGGGGCCTACCTCTGACACGGTATATATGGGGAGGGTCCTACCCCTCCCCAAAGGTACGTCATCACAACTTTCCTCTTTTTTCCCACCTGCTCACCATACTGACTTGGGCGTTGGAGGGTCTTTGCAGGTGGCACCCTCCCCCAAACAAAACTCATCAAGGGCTCGCAAGGTCATCAGCTCGAGCTACCCGTTCCCAAGACTCAGACCAAGGCAGGATCCATCTTCACACCTGAACCGTCCGGTAACCCGACGTACCGAACAAGTAGGTTGGTATATAAGAAAAGAATTAGATATTTTTTCTTTATTATTTATTGAGGGAAAAATAAACTAGGTCGAAAATTATAAACCTCCGTACCACTTATTTATGGTCTAGAAACCAACCCCACCTACTTGCGAAAAGGGTTGAATGATGAACCAATGATACAAGTAAGACCTAACTTCCTAGATTTAATATTAGGTGGTACATGAACACCAAACGTATGGGAAAATTATATATATACTAATGTCAATGCATGCTTTTTTGGTGTGGACATAATGGAGGAGTCATAATTATATTATTATATATATGCTAATATATGCATGACCATCGCTAATTGGCTATTGAGTTAGTGACCAAGTAAAGCCCCCATTGTATAAAGATTTGGAGTATGTCTACAAATAGAATACTTTGATTATAAGTTCAAACTTAATCAACAAAGTTATTGTGCCGTTTTGTTTTGTTAACCAATTTATTACCAAAACTTCAGAAAATATAATAAGATATGGTAAGGGTATGGAATGTTTAGACATTTACATATAACTTCAATATTTCTGTTATATCTACTAAGGGGTGTACATTAAAAAAACCAAAATATAGTTAATCGATTAAAAAATTATAATCAAATTTTGGTTAACCAAAATCAAATTTAGAAAACCAAATTATAACTTATTAACCAAAATCAAAACTAAATTTAAAAAATTTTAATTTCAATGTTTTAGATTAAAATAATTTAAAAAATGGTTTTGTTGTAAAAACCTTTTTTTTTTGGTCAAAAAACCAATTTAAAAAAAACAATTTTTTATTTAAAAATTAATTATTTTTTTAAAATTGGTTTTTTATTTTTATAACCAATTAAAAATAAATTTTAAAATTTTTTAACTTATTAATAACTAATTTTCTTATATAAAATTAATTTAATTAATTAATCAAAATTAAATATTTAATTAACCAAAAATAAATTTAATTTTTAGATTAACCAAATCATATACAACTCTATCTACTAGTTGGGGAAATTTCGTTCATTATCGGTTAATTATTGGGAGAGATTAATATGTTTGTTTGTCAATTTCTTAAATTAATTAGAGACAAAGGACTATTTAGGAGGGATGTGAATTGCTAATGAATTGCTCACTCTTTTTATTTAGCAGCCTCACGGAGGAATATTGCACCATAACTTCATGAAAAGTATATATCACCGCACATGATGTGCATACATTTCAAGCGTGATATATATATATATATATATATTTTTCTTTTCTATTAAAAATATTTTTTCTTGTAAAATATATGTTTTGTTCTTAATGTTTGTGATTTTTTTTTAAGGTTAAATACGATTTTAGTCTTTAAAATACATACTGAAAATTTTTTTCGTTTCCAATCTTTTTTTTTTTTGCATATAAAATCGTCTATAAGGTTTAACTTAATTTTAAAACCGTCTTTTTTATCAAAATTTTAATTTTTATTACCAAATTACCCCTAACTAAAAAATTATAAATAAAAAAAGGGAAAAAAGAAAAGATAGAGAACCGGGAGGGGAAAGGGAATCGTGAGGGAGAGGAAAGAAAAAGGAGTAGGAGAAGGAAAGAAGAAGGAAAGAAAGGAAGAGGGGGAAAGGGAGACAGCGCCGGCAAGGCTTGGAGCCACTGTCGCCGTCGAAAATCAGAACCAGAGGGGAAGAGAGCTTGTGAGGGAGAGAGCTCGCGAGGGAGAGAGGAACGCGAGCCTTGCCGCCACGCCTTGTCTCCGTCGAAGGGCTCGTGAAAAATAAGAGAAAATGCACGGCCAGAGAGAGGAAAAGGCGTGCCTCCTCGTCGTCGCGCTCTGCCATTGCCGCTGCGCTGCCGCCACTACCGCGGCCGGTGTTTTTGGTCATCACCGCCGCTTTACGTTCTCGCCGCTGCTCCTCGTCATTAGTCCTCGCTAGGGTTTTGATTCTATTTCTAATTTGTTTTGCTTCTGTTTCTTATTTCTTCTGCTTCTGATTCTGATTTTGTTGTTCTTGTGCTTCTCATTTTGTTTCTTTGATCTTGTTGTTGTTGTATTTCTGATTTCATTGTTCTTCTATTATCTCTTTGTGTTTTGTTCTTCTAATTGTTTGTGTTTTGATTTCTTTGATCTTCTGATGCTTTATCAGTAGAGAAAATAAGATGCAATGCACAGTATTACATTTCTCTGAACTTTGTATATCTGAGAAAACAAAACCAATTCTCTTAGTTTTGTATTTCTGATTCTATTTTTTATGTTTATTACATTAGTTTTGCTTTTGATTTTATTGTTGTTGTTGCTGGTGCTGTGATGAAGAAAAAGAAAAGGAAGAAGAGATGCTTATTGAGAAGAAGGAAAAGAAGATCGAATAAAAATTAGGTATTTTGGTGAAGAAAGAGACTGGTATTTTGGTCCGAATGATGGTTTTAAAACTAAATTAAACCTTTGGGATGATTTTGTGTGCAAAAAAAGGTTAGAGACGAAAAAAATTTTCGACCTATACTTTAGGAAACAAAATCGTAATTAACCCTTTTTTTTAAAAGAAAAGAAATATCATTAATGTTTAATTTAATTGTATTCAATTTGTTCCTAATATTTTTTATTTACATCAAAATTATTTCTAGACATTAAATCCATTGAAAATATTATGGACAAAATAAAAAACGTACAGGGGTAATTTTAAAATAAATAACAAAATAATAGAAATAAAATTAAATGAATTAAAACATTAAAAATAAAATTGAATAAAATTAGACGTTAGTGATACTTTTAAAAAAAATTACAAATTTTAGGGATAAAAAACATATTTTACTCATTTATTGTTATTTTAGTTACTATAAAGTACTCGTTAAGAAAACTTTTATTCACATAAAATAATACTTTTGTTATTATTGTATTTCATAACACTAATTTTGAGTACTGTGGCTCTTAATAATAGATTCTTGATGATGTGAATGTGGTGATAGAAATGGAGCCACTTGGAATTGTTTTAGAGTTTCATAGTCAATTTATGGCATAATTCTATTCATAGTTGTAAAAACCGGACCGGACCGATCGGTTCGATCGAAAAACTGGTGAACCGAATCTTGTACCGGTCCGATTTAATATATTGACCGTTTAAGAAAACGAACCGGTCAAAACCGGTACGAACCGATCAAATCGGCTCAAACCGATCAAAACCGACACGGACCAGAACCGAACCGATAGTCAACAACGTAGTCAACCTGCGTGCCGATGACGTCACGCTGACGTCAGCATGCGGGTTGTGAAAATTGCAAAATACAATGCACTAACCCATTGCTTTAGTATTGCTAATGCTTTTTATAATATATATTTCAATTTTTTATAACTAATACATATATATATATATACACATACATGGAAATACTTAACTCAATATTTTTTAAATTAATTATTTTTTAATTGAAGTATAAATTAATTAATTTTAAAATAAAAAATAATAATGAATATAAAAATAAAATAAAAATTATTTATTCTGAGAAAAAAATTAATTTATATAATCATTTAATTATACAAAAATATTTAGACCTTGAAATTATTCTTTGGATATAATTCATAGATTGTTATTCTTATTGTGTCTAATTAAGATACTATATAGTACTATGAACTAATTATATGTCTATTTTTGTATTAGTTATTTATAGAATTCGACTTAATTGTTCTTAAAATGTTAGTAAAAATATTATTTTTCAAAATTTAATTTTAGGTTTTTGACTATTTTTATTTTTTATTTGTATAGTATCGAGTCAATCGGTTCAACCAGTGATCCACCGGTTGAACCAGTGACCCAGTGACCCAATGACTTGACCGGTTCGATTACCGGTTTGATTCTGACAACTATGATTCTATTCCATGCAGGATGGCTTTCGTCATTTCTCTTTAGTTTGGACGGTGTTTTTGGAATATGGTGGGTGTCATTTTCAGTACATCAAAAAACATTAGTGGCTCTAACAATCATTTAATTTGTGAAAAATCATGTGGCTTGGCGGTAATCAATCCTTTTTATGATGGACGTTGATATGATTGGAAAAATGAAACATATGTAATAGTGAGTTTAATATTAAGTTTACTTTCAGTATAAATTTTTACCTATTACTTTTGAAGTAGAGAGTTAGTTTATGTGCCACAGATTTGGAGGTTAACATTTCTAATACTCGCCTATTCAATCACAGTAGTACCATTTCTTTCCTTACGATGATGAATGTAGCATATATCTTTTTCCTTCACCACTTGTTTGTTAAGGTTGGGTGGTGAATTTGTAATATTCTTATCTTTATAGCATATTATCCTAACCTTTTTCTCCTTTTTTACAAATAAGGTGGTGTATTTCTTTTCAATAGTTGATAAGGCTCTCAACTTTAAAGAGTTTTTCACAAATAAGATGTATTTTTCTTAATAGTTAATAAGGCACTCGACTCTTTAAGGGGCGAAAAGTTCGAAACACATTATGCTCTATAAGAATTTTGTACAAATAACGACAAAAATTGCCGCAAGTCTATACACTCAATCTAAGAAATAATGAGCCTCATATATAGTATATTTCCAAATCTTTTTGTTGGAATTGCCATCAACATGAGAGGGTGCATTTATTATCGAATAACAGTAGCTATTTTTGTTTGTCCTGTTGTTAATACTTCTTTTGAGAGGGGCAATTGATTTAGTGTTTTAATATTTTGTATGCAGAAGATAAAAAATTTGAACTTATGACACATTGACACTAAGTTAAAAAAAATAAGCCCTTTTTGTTAAAACATTTTTCAGAAACAAAGATGAAAAAAATGCTGAAATAGATAGAGAATGACCTACTCTGGAGACGAAAAGGATATTTGTCAAATTCTAACAGAAATTGAGATTCGTCCCATAAATAAATTCACATGACTTGTGATGTATTTTATATATAGCATTTGATTCTAGTTAATTAGAAATATAAAATTATAATTATAGTTAGGAAAAGTATAGGTAAACAATGAAAATAGTAAATAATGTGAACAATACATATATTGGATGTTCATTTTACTAGGTGTGCGGATGGTTATTATAATATTAAGATTTAGGTGGGTAATTTGAAGGTGTAGTGTGTTTTGATTTGATTGGTGGTTGTTCATGTTGCTCAAGAAAATTATTGGTTACCTAGCATTATCCAATTAATTATTGTTTTGTTAAATGTGATTTGAGTATGATTAATATAGAAGGTTAATAATGTTAATGTTGCAAGTGTGAAGAGCGTATTAAGTTAGTTCCACATCAAAGAAAGTAAGGAAGAGTGAGGAGTTTATAAGATGAGAGACACATTAACTTACTATCTTAAGGTTTTGAGTTGGATGTGTGGTGCGCGAAATTGTGATGTCAATGTTCACATTACTCTCTTACAACTTCGCACAACTAACCAGCAAGTGCACTGGGTCGTCCAAGTAATACCTTACGTGAGTAAGGGTCGATCCCACAGAGATTGTTGGCTTGAAGCAAGCTATGGTTATCTTGTAACTCTTAGTCAGGATATAATATCAATAATAATTTTTTAGTTTGAATTGTAAAAAGTAAAAAGGCAGAACACAAATTATACTTGTATGCAGTAATGAAAAATATGTTGGAATTTTGGAGATGCTTGGTCTTCTGAATTTCTGCTTTTCTCTATCTTCTTGTTCACGCACGCACGTCCTCCTATGGCAAGCTGTGTGTTGGTGGATCACCGTTGTCAATGGCTACCATCCGTCCTTGCAGTGAAAAGGGTACAGGTGCGCTGTCACCGCACGGCTAATCATCTGCAGGTTCTCAATCGTACCGAAATAGGATTTACTATCCTTTTGCGTCTGTCACTACGCCCAGCACTTGCGAGTTTGAAGCTCGTCACAGTCATTCAATCCCTGAATCCTACTCGGAATACCACAGACAAGGTTTAGACTTTTCGGATTCTATTGAATGCTGCCCTCAATCTAGCTTATACCACAAAGATTCTGATTAAGAGATCCAAGAGATATTCATTCATTCTAGGGTGGAACGGAAGTGGTTGTCAGGCACGCGTTCGTGGGGGAATGATGATGATTGTCACGTTCATCACATTCATGTTGAAGTGCGAATGGATATCTTAGATAGTAACACGCATGTTTGAATGGAAAACAGAAATACTTGCATTAATTCATCGAGACACAGCAGAGCTCCTCACCCCCAACAATGGAGTTTAGAGACTCATGCCGTCAAAGAGTACAAAGTTCAGATCTAAAAATGTCATGAGATGAAAATTAAATCTCTAAAAGTTGTTTAAATACTAAACTAGTAACCTAGGTTTACAGAAAATGAGTAAACTATGATAGATAGTGCAGAAATCCACTTCTGGGGCCCACTTGGTGTGTGTTGGGGCTGAGACTAAAGCTTCTCACGTGCCTGGGCTGTTTTGGGCGTTCAACTACAGGCTGTAACCTGTTTCTGGCGTTGAACTCCAACTTGTAACGTGTTTCTGGCGCTGGACGCCAAACTGCAACATGGAACTGGCGTTGAACGCCAGTTTACATCATTTATCCTTGAACAAAGTATGAACTATTATATATTGCTGGAAAGCCCTGGATGTCTACTTTCCAACGCAATTAGAAGCGCGTCAATTGGACTTCTGTAGCTCCAGAAATTCCATTCCGAGTGCAGAGAGGTCAGGATCCAACAGCATCAGTAGTCCTTTTTTAGCCTGAATCAGATTTTTGCTCAGCTCCCTCAATTTCAGCCAGAAAATACCTGAAATTACAGAAAAATACACAAACTCATAGTAAAGTCCAGAAATATGAATTTTGCCTAGAAACTAATGAGAATAAACTAAAAACTAACTAAAACATACTAAAAACTATATGAAATTAACCCCAAAAAGCGTATAAAATATCCGCTCATCACAACACCAAACTTGAACTGTTGCTTGTCCCCAAGCAACTAGACAAATAAAATAGAATACAAATGAGTCAAGAAACAATAATATCTCAGAGTTTTTGAGTGCAGCTCAGATTCTAATTAAATGAGCGGGGCTAGTAGCTTTTTGCTTCCGAACAGTTTTGGCATCTCACTTTATCCATTGAAGGTCAGAATGATTGGCATCTATAGGAACTTAGAATTCAGATAGTGTTATTGATTCTCCTAGTTCAGTATGTTGATTCTTGAACACAGCTACTTTTATGAGTCTTGGCCGTGGCCCTAAGCACTTTGTTTTCCAATATTACCACCGGATATATAAATGCCACAGACACATAATTGAGTGAACCTTTTCAGATTGTGACTCAACTTTGCTAAAGTCCCCAATTAGAGGTGTCCAGGGTTCTTAAGCACACTCTTTTTTTTGCTTTGGACCTTGACTTTAACCGCTCAGTCTCAAGTTTTCACTTGACACCTTCACGCCACAAGCACATGGTTATGGATAGCTTGGTTTAGCCGCTTAGACTAGGATTTGATTCCCTTAGGCCCTCCTATCCACTGATGCTCAAAGCCTTGGATCCTTTTGTCTAAGATTAGAACTCAACAACCTTGAGGTTGGGAAGTGGATGTTCCTCTACTCTGTGGGGTGCTTGGTCCTTCAAGAGATAACTTCTGATGCTTCAGTTCCTTTAAGTCACGCCCTTGCTCTTCTTGTTCCCTGAGCAGTTTGCAGAGCATACTGTTTTGATTTTGCTGTTCTTCCTTTATTTGGTCCATAGATTCTTGCAACTTGGTAACAGATGCTTCAAGCTGTTCCCAATATTCAAATTGAGGGACTTCTGGGAGGAATTCTTGCGCCCTCCTCTTGATGTGGTCATCCTGCATTTGTTGTTTTTCCATTGTGATTTTAGTGATTGGCTGCTCCACTGAGATATACTCTGTTATTCCCATCTTTACTCCAGCATCTTTGCAGAGCATAGAGATTAGGCTTGGATAAGCCAACCTGGCATCCTTGGAGTTCTTGTTAGCAAGTATGTAAAATTCAGATGGGATCAGTTGATGAACTTCTACTTCTTTTCCCAACATAATGCAATGGATCATTACTGCTCTTTTAACAGTGACTTCAGAATGGTTGCTTGTGGGCAATATAGAACGCCCAATGAAGTCCAGCCATCCTCTGACGACTGGTTTGAGATCTTCTCTCTTGAGTTGATTTGGGACACCCTTGCTGCTGGTGGTCCACCTGGCTCCAGGGATGCATATATCCTCTAGAATCTTATCCAAGCCCTTGTTTGTTCTCATCATTCTCCTATTGAAGGAGTCTAGGTCATCTTTCAGCTGAGGTAGCTTAAAGATCTCCCTGATTTTGTCAGGGTGGATGTGAACAATCTTTCCTCTGACCAAAGTTCGATAGTCATAGAGGGCAGTTCCAGATATTCTCTGCCTCTCTGTTTGCCACAGATTAGCATAGAATTCCTGAACCATATTCCTTCCCACTTTCGTTTCAGGATTAGCTAGGACTTCCCAGTTCCTATTTCGAATCTGCTCTTGGATCTCCGGATATTCATCTTCTTTCAGATTGAACTTGACTTCCGGGATCACTGATCTTAGACCCATTATTTTGTAGTAATGGTCTGACTGTTCTTTGGTTAAGAACCTCCCTTGATTCTAAAGTGGTTTTGGAATACTCTCTTTCTTGCCTCTTGGAGTGGGTTGTTTTCCTTTGGGAGCCATGATCTTAGTGGGTATGGTTTAGTGATCACGGATAAACACACCAAACTTAGAGGTTTGCTTGTCCTCAAGCAAAAGAAAAGTAAGAAGAGGGAATAAGAGGAGAGCTAGTGTTGAATGGTGGATGAGAGGAGGGAGGCCGAATGTGTTTTTAAAAGGGAAGGGGGGTGGGTTTTCAAAAATAAGGAGAAAGATAAGATAGAAGATATGATTTAAAAAGAGATAAGTATGATAAGAAAAGATATAATTTAAAATTGAAAAGATATGAAAGATATTTGAAAAAGATAAATTTGGATTTTTGAAAAAGATGATATGGAGATTTGAAAAAGATATTGATTAGTTGAAAAGATTTTTGAATGAAAAGAGATAGATTTGTTTTGAAAATTTTGAAAAAGAGTTGAATTGGATTGAAAAAAGGATTTGTGATTATGGATTAAGATACATTTGATATTTTTAAAGTAGGGTTTTTAGAAATTAGGAATTTTAGAAATCAGGGTTTGTAACATGTTTATGCAAGAAATCATGAATTGAAACATGAAAATTAAAATTAAAATGAAAAATATGAAGTAAAAATGAAATTACCTCCTCCCCACCATCCTGGCGTTTGAACGCCCAAACGCTGCATGTTTTGGGCGTTTAACGCCCAACTGCTTCTTCTCCTGGGCGTTCAACGCCCAGCTGTTGCTTCTTTCTGGCGTTGAACGCCAGGAACTCCTTTGTCACTGGGCGTTTTTCTGAACGCCCAGGACGCTGTAAATCTGGCGTTAAACGCCCAGAAGGAGCTTCTTTCTGGCGTTAAACACCCAGAAGATGCTTCTTTCTGGCGTTTAACGCCCAGATGGCTATCCTTACTGGCGTTCAATGCCCAGTGAATGCTTCTTTTGGGCGTTGAACGCCCAAAACAGACTTTTACTGGCGTTTTCTTGCCAGTGAGCTCTTTTTCTCTGTTTTGTGTGCAGAATCCTTTTGTACCCTGTAAACTTATACAATTGACTCTTTACCTTAGTATCAATGAACTTTATATAAACAAATAAAATCAAGAATAGGGCAA
>NC_029789.2:56073930-56076207 GCF_000816755.2 Arachis ipaensis
TCCATTGACAATGAACTTCTTATCAGAATCAATATCTTGAAGCTCCACGTAACCACATGGTGATACACTTGTAATCACGGATGGTCCCCTCCACCAGGATTTCAGTTTTCCGGAGAATAGCCTGAGTCTAGAGTTAAACAACAGAACCTTCTGTCCTGGTTCAAAGATTCTAGATGACAGCTTTCTGTCATGCCACTTTTTTTATTTTTCCTTATATAGCTTGGCATTTTCGAAAGCTGTGAATCTGACCTCCTCTAACTCATTTAGCTGGAGCAATCTTTTTTCTCCTGCTAATTTGGCATCAAAGTTTAGGAATCTGGTTGCCCATTAGGCCTTATGTTCCAGTTCCACGGGCAGGTGACATGCCTTACCATACACCAGTTGGTATGGAGAGGTCCCTATAGGGGTCTTGAATGCTATTCTGTAATCCCACAGAGCATCATCCAAGCTCCGTGCCCAATCCTTTCTACGGGTATTTACTGTCCGTTCCAGGATTCTCTTTAATTCTCTATTAGAGACTTCAGCTTGCCCATTTGTCTGTGGATGATATGGAGTTGCCACCTTGTGGCGAATCCCATACCGGACCATGGCGGAGTAAAGCTGTTTGTTACAGAAGTGAGTGCCCCCATCACTAATTAGTACCCTAGGGACACCAAATCTACTGAATATATGTTTCTGGAGGAATTTCAGTACTGTTTTAGTATCATTGATGGGTGTGGCAATGGCCTCAACCCATTTTGATACATAGTCAACTGCCACCAGAATATAAGTGTTTGAGTATGATGGTGGGAAAGGCCCCATGAAATCAATACCCCATACGTCAAACAGCTCAATCTCCAAGATTCCTTGTTGAGGCATGGCGTAACTGAGAGGCAAATTACCAGCTCTCTGGTAACTGTCACAGTTACATACAAACTCTCGGGAATCTCTGTAAAGTGTAGGCCAGTAAAAACCACATTGAAGGACCTTGGTGGCTGTTCGCTCACCTCCGAAATGACCTCCATATTGTGACCCATGGCAATGCCATAAGATCCTTTGTGCTTCTTCCTTAGGCACACACCTACGGATTATGCCGTCTGCACATCTCTTAAAGAGATAGGGTTCATCCCACAAGTAGTACTTTGCATCAGTAATTAATTTTTTCTTTTGTTGCCTGCTGTACTCCTTGGGAATGAACCTTGCAGCTTTGTAGTTTGCAATGCAAACCATGGTAATCTCTGAATGGCGAACAAATGCTCATCCGGAAAGGTTTCAGAGATCTCAATAGAGGGGGAGGACGCCCCTTCCACTGGTTCTATCCTGAAAGGTTGCAGGTGCATTGCACAGACCAAAAGGCATCCTTCTGTAAGCAAATACTCCTGATGGACATGTGAATGCTGTTTTCTCTTAATCTTGAGGATCTACTGCAATTTGGTTGTAGCTTGAATAGTCATCCAAAAAGTAGTAATAATTATGACCTGCTAGTCTTTCTAGCATCTGGTCTATGAATGGTAAAGGAAAATGATCCTTTCTCTTGGTTTTATATTCCTCAACCTTGGTTGCTACAGGTTTATTTCCTACAGAAATGGTTGAAGAAGCCTTTTTAGAGGGGTTGTCATCAGCACTTGTGTGTGTCTGATCCCTCACTGGCATTTGAGTACCAGAGTTAGAAGCTGGAGTGATGTTAGATGCCAACTCCTCATCTGTTCCTGGCGTCTGAACGCCAGAACTGTGCTTCTTTTGGGCGTTCAACGCCAGCTTCTTGCTTGTTTCTGGCGTTGAACGCCAGTCCTG
Organism: Arachis ipaensis; assembly: GCF_000816755.2. Classification (NCBI taxonomy): domain Eukaryota; kingdom Viridiplantae; phylum Streptophyta; class Magnoliopsida; order Fabales; family Fabaceae; genus Arachis; species Arachis ipaensis. The sequence goes on from NC_029789.2 coordinate 56,075,704, forward strand.
AGCATAGTCTAGGCGTTCAGCGCCAGCCTTCCACCCAATTTCTGGCGTTTTAATGCCAGGATTATCTTTTCCTGGGCTCTTACTGTCCTCAGATGAATTTTGGGTAGTTTGCTCATTTCTTGGCTTCCTGCTGCCTTGAGGTGGGGTATTTAATGTTTTCCCATTTCTTAATTGAACTGCTTGGCATTCTTCTATTATTTGTTTTGACAGCTGCTACTTTGTTTGCTTCAATTGTTCTTCCATATTTATATTAGCCATCCTTGTCTCTTGTAGTCTATCTTTGAATTCGGCTAACTACTGTGTTAGAAAGTCCAATTGCTGATTGAATTCAGCAGCTTGTTCTACAGGACTGAGTTCAGCAGTTACTATTTTGGCCTCTTCTTTCATGGAAGAGTCACTGTTTAGGTACAGGTGCTGATTTCTGGCAACTGTATCAATAAGCTCTTGAGCTTCTTCAATTGTCTTTCTCATGTGGATAGATCCACCAGCTGAGTAATCTAGAGA
>NC_029789.2:56076234-56080087 GCF_000816755.2 Arachis ipaensis
TATCACCTTCTCCCAGAAATGCATATTTCAGGGATGGTGGTAATGGTTTGAGCTCGGGTTTAGGAGGTTTTTCCTCTCCTTGAGGAAATTTCAGAGGCTCTTTCAATTCCTTTGAATCCTCTAGGTCAGGCAGAACATCTTTAAAAATGTTTTCCAGCTCTGATTCGAGACTCTCAGCCATGTTGATCTCCTCCACTAGAAAGTAAATGAGATAAACTTTCATGCAGTCTTTTGGTGTGTCTGGATGCTGCATGGCATTGACAGCATTCAACTTAAACTCATCCTCATTGACTCTCAGGGTTATTTTCCCCTGTTGGATGTCAATGAGAGTTCGTCCAGTTGCTAGGAAAGGTCTTCCTAGAATAAGAGTAGCACTCTTGTGCTCCTCCATTTCCAGCACATCAAAGTCAGTGGAAAAGGCGAATGGCCCAACCCTGACAATCATGTCCTCAATCACGCCTGATGGGTATTTAATGGAGCCATCAGCAAGTTGGAGACATATCCGGGTTGGTTTAACTTCTTCAGTTAAACCAAGCTTTCTGATGGTGGATGCAGGTATTAGGTTGATGCTTGCCCCAAGATCACATAGGGCTGTCTTGGTGCAATTACCCTCTAATATGCATGGTATCAGAAAGCTTCCAAGATCTTTAAGATTTTCTGGAAAGCTTTTCAGAATAACTGCACTGCATTCTTAGTCACTGTTTTAGCCTCTTCTTTCATGGAAGATTTGCTGCTTAGGTACAGATGCTGATTTCTGGTAACTGTATCAATGAGCTCTTGAGCTTCTTCAATTGTCTTTCTCATGTGGATAGATCCACCAGCTGATTAATCTAGAGACATCTAAGCTCTTTCTGTAAGCCCATAATAGAAGATGTCTAACTGAACCCACTCTGAAAACATTTCAGAGGGGCATTTTCTTAGCATCTATCTGTATCTTTCCCAGGCATCATAAAGAGATTCATTATCTCCTTGTTTAAAGCCTTGGATGTCCAGCCTTAGCTGTGTCATCCGTTTTGGAGGAAAGTATTGATTCAGAAATTTCTCTGTCAGCTGTTTCCATGTCTTTATGCTAGCCTTAGGTTGGTTATTTAACCCCCTCTTGGCTTGGTCTTTTACAGCAAATAGAAACAGTAATAATCTGTAGACATCCTGATCTACTTCCTTATCATGTACTGTGTCAGCAATTTGTAAAAATTGTGCCAGAAACTCTGTAGGTTCTTCTTGTGGAAGACCGGAATACTGGCAGCTTTGCTGCACCATGATAATGAGCTGAGGATTCAACTCAAAGCTACTGACTCCAATGGAGGGTATGCAGATACTACTCCCATATGAAGCAGTAGAGGGGTTAGCATATGACCCCAGAGTCCTTCTGGACTGTTCATTTCCATTTAGATCCATGATGGAGAAAGGGAGATGATGTAAAATAGAGAAGAAATATTTTTATTTATTTATTTATTTTGAAAATAAAATAAAATAAAATAAATAAAAATGGGTGAAGATTTTCGAAAAAATGAGGAGAGAGAAATTGGTTAAGAAGTTTTGAAAAAGATATGAATTTTAAAATTGATTTTCGAAAAATTGCTTTAAAATAGAGGGAAAAGATATTTTTTGAATTTAATGAGGAAAGAGAAAAACAATAAAATAACACAAGATCTAAAATTTTTAGATGTAATACTCCTTGTTTTCGAAAATTTTGGAGGGAAAACACCAAGGAACACCAAACTTAAAAATTTTAAGATCAAGACACAAGGAAAACTCAAGAATGCCTTGAAGACTCACAAGAACAACAAGAACATGAAGAAGGAACACCAAACTTAAAATTTTTAGAAAACCAAACTAAAATTTTCGAAAAACAAAGGAAAATCAACAAGAAAACACCAAACTTAAAGTTTGGCACAAAATTTAATAGAAAAATTATTTTTGAAAAATTTTTGAAAAGAAAATAAAAGACTCTGACCCAAAAGACAAAAATTTCCTAATCTAAGCAACAAGATTCACCGTCAGTTGTTCAAACTCAAACAATCTCCGGCAACGGCGCCAAAAACTTGGTGCACGAAATTGTGATGTCAATGTTCACATTACTCTCTTACAACTTCGCACAACTAACCAGCAAGTGCACTGGGTCGTCCAAGTAATACCTTACGTGAGTAAAGGTCGATCCCACAGAGATTGTTGGCTTGAAGCAAGCTATGGTTATCTTGTAACTCTTAGTCAGGATATAATATCAATAATAATTTTTTAGTTTGAATTGTAAAAAGTAAAAAGGCAGAACACAAATTATACTTGTATGCAGTAATGGAAAATATGTTGGAGTTTTGGAGATGCTTGGTCTTCTGAAATTCTGCTTTCCTCTATCTTCTTGTTCACGCACGCACGTCCTTCTATGGCAAGCTGTGTGTTGGTGGATCACCGTTGTCAATGGCTACCATCCGTCCTTTCAGTGAAAAGGGTCCAGGTGCGCTGTCACCGCACGGCTAATCATCTGCAGGTTCTCAATCGTACCGGAATAGGATTTACTATCCTTTTGCGTCTGTCACTACGCCCAGCACTCGCGAGTTTGAAGCTCGTCACAGTCATTCAATCCTTGAATCCTACTCGGAATACCACAGACAAGGTTTAGACTTTCCGGATTCTCTTGAATGCTACCCTTAATCTAGCTTATACCACAAAGATTCTGATTAAGAGATCCAAGAGATATTCATTCATTCTAGGGTGGAACGGAAGTGGTTGTCAGGCACGCGTTCGTGGGGGAATGATGATGATTGTCACGTTCATCACATTCATGTTGAAGGGCGAATGGATATCTTAGATAGGAACACGCATGTTTGAATGAAAAACAAAAATACTTGCATTAATTCATCGAGACACAGCAGAGCTCCTCACCCCCAACAATGGAGTTTAGAGACTCATGCCATCAAAGAGTACAAAGTTCAGATCTAAAAATGTCATGAGATGAAAATTAAATCTCTAAAAGTTGTTTAAATACTAAACTAGTAACCTAGGTTTACAGAAAATGAGTAAACTATGATAGATAGTGTAGAAATCCACTTCCGGGGCCCACTTGGTTTGTGCTGGGGCTGAGACTAAAGCTTCTCACGTGCCTAGGATGTTTTGGGCGTTCAACGCCAGGCTGTAACCTATTTCTGGCGTTGAACTCCAACTTGTAACGTGTTTCTGGCGCTGGACGCTAGACTGCAACATGGAACTGGCGTTGAACGCCAGTTTATGTCATCTATCCTTGAACAAAGTATGGACTATTATATATTTCTGGAAAGCCCTGGATGTCTACTTTCAAACGCAATTGGAAGCGCGTCAATTGGACTTCTGTAGCTCCAAAAATTCCATTCCGAGTGCAGAGAGGTCAGGATCCAACAGCATCAGCAGTCCTTTTTCAGCCTGAATCAGATTTTTGCTCAGCTCCCTCAATTTCAGCCAGAAAATACCTGAAATTACAGAAAATACACAAACTCATAGTAAAATCCAGAAATATAAATTTTGCCTAGAAACTAATGAGAATAACTAAAAACTAACTAAAACATACTAAAAACTATATGAAATTAACCCCAAAAAGCGTATAAAATATCCGCTCATCAATGTGGTGTCTTCTCATCTTATGTTCTCTCACTTGATTCTTTTTTGAAGTCTTTCCGGTGGTCGAGAGCTCCCCACGATGTTTGACGAATACTCATGGTGGAAGATCCCTTCCCGAAGTCTCCCGGTGGTCAAGAATTTTCCACGGTGGCCCAACAAATAATACATGAATAATCTTTATATACTTGAAGTTGAAATGGTTTAACCGTTTAGCCTTCAATAACATAAATAAATTTTTTTATTATATTTTAAACTTCATTTA
>NC_029789.2:56080207-56105789 GCF_000816755.2 Arachis ipaensis
CTATATTATATTGAATTTTTTTCAAATTATATTAATAAATTAATATACATAAAAATATTTGCAGAGATCTACCTCCTCTAAAAAAAATGATAAATAATAACCCATAAAGAAATAAGAGAAGATAAATAATAACCCGTAAATAAATAAGAGAAGATGGAGAGCATTTTTGTTAATAAAATGTGGAATGGAGGAGGTGTATACAGAACCTCATTGTCATTGGTATATAAGAATTAGAGTAAAGTATCGTTTTTGTCCCCAACGTTTGGGGTAAATCCTATTTGTGTCCCTAACGTTTAAATCGTCCTATTTGTATCCCTAACGTTTGTAAAAGTGATTCAATGTTATTCTGCCGTCAATTACACATCATGAGCGCTTTAGTTTGAGTTTTAAAAATCTCTTCTTGAAGTTACAATACAAATGTTTGGGATAGAATCGATGATCTATTCCGAAAAATAGCTCATCAAATGTTGAAACTAATTCCTACAACATTTACATAATTTACTTTTCTAGGGACATAATTGAATCTAAACACAAATAGTGGGTATAATATTAAAATCGAACACATCCAAGTGAGACCTAATTGAGAATGAATACATCCAAGCGAGAATAATTGAAAAATATAATCTGATTTGTTAGTATAATTGATAGTAGGATAACATTGAATCACTTTTATAAATGTTAAGGATACAAATAGGACGATTTAAACGTTAGGGACACAAATAGGACTTACTCCAAACGTTGGGGACAAAAACGATACTTTACTCTAAGAATTATACTGTTTGCTTCTTTTTGTGATTGAAGATGAAAGAAAGAAAAAAAAAGAAAGAAAACAAAAGCTAATTCACATGGCATAGGATCTATCAACATTAACAGGGTGAGCAACTTTATTAGAAAGGTGGAACCATTTCACATAGCAAGTCGTATTAGTGACAGTTGTTTTTGTCATAAGGCCAACAACATTATTAGTTGTCATCTGAATTAACTTGATGTTCATCTTTCACTTCTAACCACTAATGTTTCTGAATTTTTTTACTAAATTCTGCTGTTGGATAAGTTTAATATAATGTCTTTTCTGTATTAATAAGAACACATCCAAACAATTAGTTTCATAAATTACTTCCCAAAATCCACACTTCCAAACAAGGAGTAATTCCATCCAAGTAGCATGGATCCCGATATATAGGACACAAGAACTTGCTAGGTGCCCACTACACCTTTTCACCCAGCAACTATCTGAATTTTGAATTAAACAGTCAAAACCAGCAAAATCGATCAAATCATTCAAACTAACATCACAATTAATTTTCATATCATTAACAGAAGGACGGGTCCAAGTAAGATAGAAGAATGGAGCACTTAAAGAACAATGCATGGTAAAAATGCTATGTAACTTTCTAACTATACTACGAATCATACTCACCATGCTACTGGTGTTCTTAGACTCTTTAGATTGAACAAATCATTATTTCTATTTCGTTAAATCTACCAAGGAGTCAAATAAAACGAAGTTGCATCACCATGGTTATGGTCCTTCCTAATTCAGCTCTTTAAGTCTAGGTTGACTGAAGGCAAACCAAAATATTTTCAAATTTCCTTGGCCTTGGGACAATCTCTAAGATAATGCAAAGTAGTTTCTGAAGTCCCTTGACATCTACGACAAGATTCTGAAGAAGTTAACCCCCAAGACCTTCTAAACTCCGTCATAGGTACTGCATTGTGAAAATTGAGCCAAATCAAGATTTTGAACTTCTCGTGTACGTGAAAACGCCAAACAGCCAATTAAATCTTTCATCCCAACCAAATTTCCATTTTGCAAGCCAATTATATTTATTATTCGTTGAGTAGCACCTAGAGGAAGAAGCACTTTAAGTGTCAATGAGTTATAATTCAAATGATAGTCTCCCCAAACTCATTTAAAAGATCGCGAATTCGAGTCTCTCTGCTTTTAATAAAAAAAAAAAGAAGCACTCCAAGTCCAACCAAATTGATCACTAACTTCATCTCAGAATTATAACCTTCCAAACACATATGAGAGTGAACACATTATTAAGAGTCCACCTACCGGCCACCATTCCCAATATCCCCAATAATTAACTCTAAATCAAATATATGTACAAAAGAAAGATATTGGGCCTTTAAATTTCCACTTGTCAAACTAAAAAAATTGATTGATATATCCAATATTCTAAGAGAAATCATCCTAAAAGTAGCAAAGGTCTTGAAAATAATTTTTGCAATATTATTTGATCTTTTAATCTAAAAGAGAATCAACCTAAACTTTACATATAATTCTATTAGATATTAATTTCCATTGTTAATTGATAAAATGTTACGTAAATAAGAGAATCCATTATGACATATAAAATCAATACATAAGCAATATTTTGAGTAGTTTTTCATGACATATTTCATTATTCCTAATTTAGGAATGGATCATTTCCCTTAAAAAATCAACGCGTGATCCTGTAAAAAAATATAAATTACTATTATGGAATGAAAAATTAAGCGTTTATACAAGACTTATAAAAATATTCAGTCAAATTTTATAAAATCATATTTTATATGATTAATGACTGAAATTTACGCAGCGTAAATTTTCTCGGCAAGTGTACCGAATTGTCAAATAATAATTTACTGTTGAGTGAAGTCGATCCCACATGCATTGATAGATTAAGTAATTTTAGTTAGGTGATTGATCTAGTTAAGCGAATATTTGATGGTTTTGTGAGTTTTAATTAATAGAATGTAAATGACATCGAAAATAAATGTGCAAAAATCTAAATGGCTGGAAATTAAAGAACTGAAATTTAATTGCTGAATGAAAAAGGGCAGAAACTTAAATGATAAGAAACTAAAGAGCTAAAACTTAAATAGCAAGAAAGTAAAAGTAAGAATGTAAATGGCGAGGAAGAGTAAACTGCATGAATTGTAAATGGGTTCTGGGCACTGGGAATCAAATAAAACAAGAAATTCAAAGCAATTAAGTGAAAGAAAGATAATGGAAATGATTAATTAGTGATTGGAGATATCATAATCCGTTATAAATCAATAGGTCTCAACTTCATTCTCAATCATATGAAGTAGATCTATGGAAGATTGTAATAATTAAATCCCAATTTCATGGCGACTCAATTTCTCTTAACACAATCAATTGCCAATTCCTTGATCTAATTGTTCATGAGAAGAGTGATAAACCATTATTTTATGATTTGTCTTGTGTTTAATTGTGTGGTTTTATCAAGTCTTCACCCACTTATTCATATTATTAGCATGATATTACAAGTCCTTCCCAAAATTGTTCCATGGTTGAAAACTTGCTTCCTAAAGATCTTTTAATTGTATATTTTTTATTCTCCTTTATACCATTCGATGCCGTGATCTGTGTGTTAAGTGTTTTAGGCTTCATAGGGCAGGAACGACTTAGAGAATAGAGAGGAAGCTGACCAAAATGGAAGAAACACAAGAAATTGAGGAGATGACCAGCGAGAAGCAACGCGGATGCATGGCTCACGTGACCGCGCAAAATGGAGAAAACCGCAGTGACGCGCTCGCGTGCCTGACGCGAACGCGTGGATTGGAAGCTGCACGAGTGACGTGAATGCGTGGACGACGCGCACGCGTGGCAAGGAAAAATACTGGATGACACGAACGCGTGGATGACGCGATCGCGTGACGTGCGCGATCTGCAGAATTTGCAGAAATCGCTGGCGTGGATTCTGGGCCGCATTTTAACCCAGTTTTTGGCCCAGAAACGCATATTAGAGCCAGGGAACATGCATAGACCATGAGAGGACATCCATTCGAATAACTTTTAGTTTTAGATCTGATTTTACTCCTCCTCTAGGTTTCCTCTCTACACATTCATAGTTCTTAGGATTTTGTTTTGATTGCTTTTTAGATTGGGATATAGAGAAAAGTTGTTACCTCTGCAAGACTTCATCTCTCTAGTTTGTTTTCTCTACTTTTCACTTACTCCTTCATATCCTTAATTGTTCAGAGTTACCATTGGATTATTTTTAGAATTTATTAATACAAGAACTATTTTTATTTTTAATTGGTCTTTTTTATTATTATTCATCATGTCTTCCTTTATTTCCCTTTCTTATTTTGTGAAGTTTACATTCATGATGAGCGAGTAGTTCTCTAACTTGATTGGGAGTTGATTGAAAGGAGAACCTTGAGTTGGAATACACAAGATTAAAAATTGTAATTGGGTTTATTGTTGGATGGCTCTCTAGTCACTGACACTAATCCTTCCCAAGGGAGAGGATTAGAACTTGTGAATAGAAGTAGACTTCCAACTTACTTGACTTTCCTCTTCTTAGTAAAGGATAACTAAGTAGAAAAACCTTCAATTATCAATTAATCTTGGGAGAACTTCAACAAGGATAGAACTTCCGATTAATCTACTCCCGGTCAAGATCTTTATTTAAATTACATAAATTCTATGATTTAATTTTCTGTTTGTCAAACTCAAAACCATTTTGGAAAACCTCTGATTAATAAAATAGCACATCTTTCTGCAACTCATTGGGAGACGACCTGGGATCTATACTCCCAGTATTTTAATTCTAATTTTGTGACAATCCTTTTAAATTGATAGGCGGATTTTTGTCGGTTAAGAACTGTACTTGCAACGTATCTCTCATATTACTTTCTTAATCTGCCAATTTCTGCCACGTCAATTTTTGGCGCCGTTGCTGGGGAGTTGTAACAGAATGCTAATTTATTAATTGGAATTTATTTATTTGTATTTGTATTTTATTTTGTTTTTGTTATCATGAGCTATACGTCTCTTTCATTGAATTACTCGTTCATTGCCTGATTCGAGCTTAGCCACTTTTGACCCCGAAATTGAAAGAACTATATCACGCATTAGGTGAGCTCGACGTCGGCTAGCCTCTGAGGGTGGTGAAGTGATTAACGTCAATTCACCAGTCTCATCCGAGGGCGAATCTGAACCACCATTTGAGGAAGAAACAAGCTCCTCTACCACTGATTCAGTTGATTCACGTGCAGATAGCATGGTAGCACCTAGAAGAATTACTATCCAGGAAGCTGGAGCCCCAGATTTTACACTGTAGCCGTATCAAGCGCATCACCCAGCGGTGGCTATAGATTTTGAAATAAAGACTGCACTACTCAACTTGATGCCCAAGTTTCATGGCTTACCTGCTCAAGAGCCTATCAAGCACCTTAGGGATTTCCAGATAGCTTGTTCTACTGTTAAGCGTGATGGTGCTGATGAAACTTCTATTCTGTTAAAAGCCTTTCCATTCTCTCTTGAGGGAAAGGCAAGAGAGTGGTACTACACTCAACCTGGAGCAACTGTTTCTAACTGGGATACGCTTAGAAGAGAATTTTTGAAAAAATTCTTTCCAGCCGAAGTTACCGATAAACTGAGGAAAGACATTTCCATGATTTTTCAGGACAAATCCGAGACTCTCTACGAATACTAGGAACGCTTCAACAATCTTCTGGAAGCATGCCCCTACCATATGATTGACAAGATAGTGTTGCTCGGCTACTTCACACAGGGCATGAAGCCTCAAGATAAGACCATATTGGAAGGTGCTAGCAATGGGTCTATGAAAAAGTACAAGACCACTGATGAGGCATGGCAATTGATCAGCGACTTAGCTGAATCTACTCGGAATCACAGGCAGAAACAAAGCCGGTCAAAAGCTGTTGTAGAGGTATCCTCTAGCAGAGAGACTACTGCTCTAACTCAGAGTATCTGTGAAATGACCAACTTACTGAAGCAGATGCAGTTGAGTCAACAACAAGCTCAGCAAGCTCAGCCTTCCCCACCACAGCAAAGGCAACAGTTAGTTCCACAAAGAGTATGCGGGATCTGTGTTGATTATAGTCATTATATTAATGAATGTCCGCAGCTCCAGCAGGAAGACAATACTGTGGCAGCCATTTATAACTTCTATGACCGCCCCAATCAAGGATACAATCAAGGTGGCAGCTACAACCATGGATGGCAGGACAATTCCGACCAAGGTTGGAGAGATAATTCTAACCAGGGTTGGAGGGAAAATCATAACAGAGGAGGCAGAGATAACAATGGAAACCAGAGGTGGAATAATAATAACAACATCAGACAGTAGGATCAGAATCAGGCCTACAGAGCACCTCATCTAAGGCAGCCTCAAGCATCTCAGTAGACCCCTCAGATCACTTATCCCTTTTCATCTTCTAATGATGAGTTATTACACTCTATTGATCGGAGATAGCAGGCCATGGAAAATAACCTTACTTCTACTCTAAATGGTTTGAACTCTACCTTGCAAGCTCTTGTCTCACAGATTGGATCACTAAATAACTCCACCAATCAACCTTCGAGCTCTAGTAGACTTTCTTCTCAACCCTTACCTAATCCCAAGGGTGGCATCAATGCCATCACTCTGAGATCCAGAACCACATTGCAGGAGAGGAACCAAGAGGAGCCAAGTCCACCAGAACACACCCCAGCTGAAGATGTAGTGGAAATGGAAGATGCCGAAGAGGAAGAGGACATACATGACATAGTTGAAGAAGAGAAAACTCAACCACAGGGTGAAGCACCAAAGAATACTGAAACTGTTGATAACACCCGTCCTGTCCCCTTTCCACAACTCACAAGGAAGCCCAGAAAGCAGATGGAACTCGATCCCAAAATGGTAGAAATATTCAAAAAGGTTGAGGTAACCGTTCCCCTTTTTGATGTTATTCAACAGGTACCTAAATATGCGTAAGTTTCTTAAGGATTTATGTACACATAAGGATAAAATTAATAAATTAGAAACCATTCCTTTAGGTAGTTCTATCTCTGCTTTAATGGGAGGTATACCTGAAAAATGTAGTGATCCAGGTCCATGTATGGTTAACTATACTATTGGTGGTGTGATATTTTCTGACTGCATGTGTGATTTAGGAGCGTGTGTTAGTATAATGCCTTTGTCTATATATAATGCTTTAAGGCTCCCTCCCTTAAAAAGGTCGGCAGCTCGTTTTGTGTTGGTAGTAAAAGCATTATTACAGTGATTGGAGTTGCTGAAGATGTATTAGTGAGCATCAAGGAGCTCACATTTTCCATTCATTTCTATATCCTGGAAATGCCCCCTAATGACTCCGGGAGGCCATCATCAATCTTGCTTGGAAGACCATTCCTGAAGACTTCAAAGTTCAAGCTGGACGCATTTTCAGGAACTTATTCTTTTGAAATAGATGGCAGAATAGTGAGATTCAGTTTAAATGAAGCTATGAAACACCCTCGGGAAGATCATTCTATCTCCCAGTGTGACATCATTGATGAAACCGTAGATGAAGTTCACCAGGAAGAATTAGAAGAGAAGTACATAGGGCAAGGTCCAAGTGTGGGAATATTTTCAGAGGACAATGAGAGCACTTTACCATTATCACCAGCTCCGGATAATTCAGAGCCTGGCCATGAGCAGAAATTAGAATTAAAACCCCTCCTTCCACACCTCAAGTATGCTTACCTTGAGGACAAGCAGAAGTTTCCAATTATTATTGCGAGGGAGCTCACTTCCCAACAAGAAGAACAGCTACTCAGTGTACTGAGAAAACATAAGAAAGCGATTGGATGGAGCTTGGCGGACATAGTAGGTATCAACCTGCAAGTTTGTGAGCACAGAATATTCTTAGAAGAGGGAGCAAAACCTATCCGTCAACCTCAAAGAAGATTGAATCCCACCATCTTAGAAGTTGTCAAGAAGGAAGTGACCAGGCTACTTGAAGTAGATATCATTTATCCCATCTCAAATAGCGAATGGGTCAGCCCAGTACAAGTGGTGCCCAAGAAGTTTGGAGTCACAACAGTAAGAAATGAGCAAGGAGAGCTTCTGACAACTAGAGTGCAGAATTCATGGAGAGTTTGCATTGACTATAGGCGTCTCAACCAAGCCACTCGCAAGGATCATTACCCCTTGCCATTCATTGATCAGATGCTTGATCGCCTGTCAGGTAAATCCCATTACTGCTTTTTAGATGGTTATACAGGCTACTTTCAAATTCATATAGCCCCTAAGGATCAGGAAAAGACTACTTTTGCATGTCCTTTTGGAACTTATGCTTATAAGAGAATGCCTTTTGGTTTATGCAATGCACCAGCTACTTTCCAAAGGTGCATGATGAGTCTTTTCTCTAACCTTATTGAGACTTGTATGGAAGTTTTTATGGATGACTTTAGCGTATATGGTGATTCATTTAGCCTTTGCTTGGATAGTTTATCTAGAGTATTGGACAGGTGTGTTAGTTCAAACCTTGTTTTAAATTTTGAAAAATGTCATTTTATGGTGAAACAAGAAATTGTTCTAGGGCATGTTGTTTCTGATACTGGTATCTTTGTAGACCCAGCAAAGGTGGATGTTATTTCTAGTTTACCTTACCCCTCCTCTGTGAGGGAAGTCCGTTCGTTCCTTGGCCATGCAGGTTTTTACAGGAGATTCATTAAGGACTTCAGTAAGGTAGCATTACCTTTATCCAGATTGCTGCAGAAAGATATCGAGTTCGAGTTCAGTGAAGATTGTGAGCAAGCTTTTGATAAGCTGAAGACCACCCTGACTCAAGCTCCAATTGTGAGAGGACCTGACTGGAGCCAGCCATTTGAAATCATGTGCGATGCTTCCAATCATGCAGTAGGAGCAGCGCTGGCTCAGCACGAAGGTAAGGACCCTTTCGTCATTGCTTATGCGTCTAAAACTTTAGACGCTGCTCAGTCTAATTACACTACTACTGAAAAAGAGCTCTTAGCTATTGTGTTCGCTCTGGATAAATTCCGAGCCTATTTACTTGGTACTAATGTAGTAGTGTATTCATACCACGTAGCTCTAAAGTATTTATTAGCTAAAAAGGAGTCCAAACCAAGGCTTATACGTTGGATACTGCTACTACAAGAATTTGATTTAGAAATTAAGGATAGGAGTGGTAACCAGAATCTAGTGGCAGACCACTTGAATCACCTTGAGCACATTATGGATGCATCTACTCCTATAAATGATAATTTCCCATTCGACAACTTACAAGAAGTATCTGAAGTAGTCCCTTGGTATGCGCCTGTAGCTAATTATCTAGTCAGCCGCACTTTTCCTCCAAACTTTACTAAGCATCAAAGAGACAAGCTGAAAAACGAGTCCAAATATTATATATGGGATGACCCATATTTATGGAGGTGTGGTGCTGACCAGGTGATTAGACGATGTGTGCCTCAATCAGAATTCTAGTCCATTTTAGAGGCCTGCTACTCATCTGAGAGTGGAGGACATTTTGGTCCTCAAAGAACAGCTAGTGTGTGTGTGTGTGAGTGAGGGTGTGGTGTTGGTGTTGGGCGATCCTTTAGTGAACGCTGGTGCAAGCGATAGAGGGAGCGCCGTGCGTGATGCATGTGTGTGTTGGTGTGGTGTGTGTGGGCTTGACATGGTTGATGGGCCGTTTGGTGCTGGCACTCGCCAGCAAATTTACTGGCGGGCGTTGGCGAGAGTGCCACTTGGGGTGCTGTTTGCCACTAGGGTGAGATTGCATACTTGCCTTTCTAGTGCTCAATGTCTCTGCCTCAGCTTCCCCTGCCACAAACCAAAGAAGGTGCATCAAAGTATGAAGCTCTTAATAATGCAAAACCTTCTTCTAAAGGCCTTAAAAACCTCTTGACTGAATGACTCAATTTATGCACAAAATGCTCTCTTTTTCTCATGATTTTGTCACACCTTTGCTACATGCATGCATGCAAGGATATTGATTACAAATGCTTGCTTCTTACCTAAGTAATGCATGAAACTAAGCTATAGACCAACAAAAATGACTTGTAAAACAAGCTAAGATGCCCTGACATCACAATACCAAACTTAGATCTTGCTTGTCCCCAAGCAAGGAAATGAAATACAAGAAAAGTGCTGGAAGTGTAAAGAAGTATAGGTCCTTATTGAGATACTTCCAATCCTAGTTCATGGGGTTTTACATGCATGGGTTCCTTAGTGATTCTTCTTTGTGGCTAAGGTAGTGACACTCCTTTGGATGCTTACTCTATTTGCATTCTATGAGACTTATTATTGTTTGCTCCTCAATTTGAGCTTTCTTACTTTCTTTCTTTTGATTGAGACTTATTGCTTAGCTGAGGCTAAATGCTTTGTGTTAAGACAGCTCTTTAGAATAAGCTTTCAACCAACATTTCCGAACCAGTTGGTTCAAGATGCTAGGTGTTGAGACACCCCTAAGGACTTACTTGCTCAAGCCTCTCCTTAGCACATACACATCACAGGCATTTAGCTTGTTTTTGTTCTTTGGACATTGGTGCCCAGCACTGCTTTAGGTTACTAAATGCTATGTCTCAAAGTAGCTCTTGATGGTGGATTTTCGGTTGGCAATCCCGGGTTAGTTAACCTAAGTTGCCAAGTGATGAAGCACCCCTTAGAACCTAGTAGTCCTAGCTTATCTTTGTACAAGAGCATCACAGGCATATATCCAAATCTTCAAGCCATTGGTGCCTAGTCCTATTGATTATTTCTTTTTGTTTATTTCTCTTGCATTTTCTTTCTTTTACATGGACCTCTTTCATTTGTCAAGTCTTATAGAATGTAACTCAAGTTCATATCTCAAAGTCATACTAACCTCTAGCCTTATTCATGAATCAACTAATGAACAAGCACATACCACCACCCACTAGAACCTTATTCATCTTTTAGGGTTGGACTTCACTTTTTTTTTCACAACATTTTCTTCTTTATTTAGACTTAGGAATCAAGCATACATCAAGATAAAGTGCAATGATCTAAGTAAAATACTTAGCAAGCAACACAAACCATAAAACAAAGTGTGATGCAAACTGACTAATACTTCTACTAACTAGGCTAATCAGGGACATAGCTATACTTTCACTCAAGGCATTTATATCTTGGCTAGTCAAGAAACCATACAACCTTTTTATATTTACTTGCTCCACTCTTGGGTATCATCTGGATCTTCCTTTTCCTGCTCCTGAATGTTGTGACTGCCTGCAAAGATTCTTGAAAGTTGCTTGTTCCCAAGGACTTGAGAGATAGTTAACACGCATGTAAACTTGTTAATTTTGATCTGAAGTTGGTGTGGGAAAACCAAACTTAGTTCCTTATATGCAATAGATTATGTATACATGCAACATCTCGTGCTTTTATTTCAATTGAGAAAATAACTTCTAAACATGGGAAATTAACACATGCAAGGTTGCTTAGCTTCTATGATTGTTTGGAGTTAGTGATTAGTTATGCTTCTTCTAAATTTGTAAAGTGTTCATGTGAGATTCGCGATAGAACACCAAACTTAGCACCTCTCATTAGCCATTGAATTGCTCATTCATGACTTAATCATCTTTTTGGTGTACAATACCAAACTTGGCTCCTCCCAATGCACAAAAATTAACCAACCATTTATTTGGAAAAGATGAGAGTTACCTCAGGTTGGGTTGCCTCCAACAAGCGCTTTTTTATCGTCATTAGCTTGACATCCTTCCTTCTTGTTCAAGTCAGTTCATGAATGCGTTCCTCTTTATCCCAGTGTCCTCCAAGATAGTGTTTTACCCTATGACCGTTTACTATGAATGTGTCCTTTGAAGCTTCATTTAGGAGTTTGAGATTCCCATGCGGGGAAACCTTAGTCACCAAATAAGGACCAGTCCATTTAGACTTCAGCTTGCCAGGAAAAATCTTGAGTCTAGAATTATACACTAGTACTTGTTGCCCTAGTTCAAAATCTCTCTTTGAAATTTTCTTGTCATGCCATCTTTTGGTCCTTTCCTTGTAGATCTTAGCACTTGCATAGGCTTCCAGTCTGAATTCATCCAGTTCATTGAGCTGCAGTAACCTCTTTTCTCCTGCTGCTTGAGAATCAAAATTGAGGAGCTTAGTGGCCCAAAAAGCCTTGTGCATATGCCCACAGGGCGTCATCCATCTTCCTTCCCCAGTCTTTTATTGTAACTCCAACCGTTTTTTCTAGGATCCTTTTCAGCTCTCTTTTTGCTAATCAGCCTGGTCATTGGTCTGAGGGTGATATGGTGTAGCTACTTTATGAGTTACTCCATATTTATGGAGCAAGGTGCTCATTTGCTTGTTGCAGAAATGACTCCCACCATCACTAATGAGGCCCTTAGATACTCCAAATCTAGTGAAGATATATTTCTTGAGAAACTGGAGGACAATATTTGCATCACATGTAGTTGTAGCTATGGCTTCCACCTATTTGTAGACATATTCTACTGCCACCAATATGTACTTGAATGAGTATGATGGGGGAAAAGGTCCCATAAAATCTATGTCCCAAATGTCAAACAACTCTACCTCCAAGATAAAATTCTAAGGCATTTAATTTCTCTTTGTTAGGCTCCCTGCTCTTTGGCATTCATCACATTGATTTACAAAATCTCTGGCATCTTTGAATATGGAGGGCCAATAGATGCCGCTCTGAAGAACTTTGGCAGCTGTTCTCACGGCCCCAAAATGCCCACCATAACCTGAGCTATGACAGTGCCATAGGATATTTCTCATCTCACTTTCTAGCACACACCTTCTGATCATCCCATCTGGACATCTCTTGAATAGAAAGGATTCATCCCATAAGAATTGCTTGGCTTCACTGAGCAACTTCTTCACTTGTTGCCTAGGGTAGTCTTAAGGAATCCTTTTTCCCACCTTATATTTTACGATATCAGCAAACCTAGGTGCTTGTTGGACTTGTAGTAGATGCTCATCCAGGAACTTCTCATTCACTCGTGGTGCTTCTTGGTTGATCTCTTGTGGTAGCCTTGACAAATGATCTGCAACTTAATTCTCAGTTCCTTTCCTATCCCTCACCTCGATGTCTAATTCTTATAGCAACAGCACCCACCTAATAAGTCTTGGCTTAGCATCCTGCTTAGACATGAGATACTTTAGAACAGTATGGTCAACGTAGACTACAACTTTTGACCCAATCAAGTATTGCCTGAATTTATCAAATGCATATACAATTGCCAATAGTTCTTTTTCTGTGGTGGTGTAATTTTTCTGTACCTCATCTAACACTTTACTTGCATAGTATATGACATGAAGCAATTTATCCTTCCTTTGTCCCAACACAGCACCAATTACAAAATCACTGGCATCACATATAAGTTCAAAAGGAAGTCCCCATTCTGGGGGTGTGATAATTGGTGCTGTAGTGAGTTTAGTTTTCAAGGTTTCAAAAGCATGTTTGCATTCATCATCAAAGATGAAAGGATTATCAACCACTAGAAAATTGCCTAGTGGTTTAGCTATTTTTGAGAAATCTTTGATGAATCTCCTGTAAAATCCAGCATGCCCAAGAAAACTTCTTACTGCTTTCACATTGATTGGTATAAGAAGCTTTTATATGATTTCTATTTTAGCTTTGTCAAAGTCTATACCCTTGGTTGAAATTTTATGCCCAAGAACAATGCCTTCTGGTACAATGAAATGGCATTTTTCCCAATTTAAGACTAAGTTTGTTTCTTGGCATCTTTTCAAGACAGGGGTTAGATGATGCAAACAAGTGTTAAAAGAGTCACCAAAAATAGAGAAATCATCCATAAAAATCTCTAAGAATTTCTCTACCATGTCAGAGAATATGGAAAGCATACACCTTTGAAAAGTTGCTGGAGGGTTGCACAGCCCAAAAGGTATATTTCTGTAGGTAAAGACTCAGAAGGGATAAGTGAAAGAGGTCTTCTCTTAGTCCTTAGGATCCACTACTATCTGATTATATCCGGAATACCAGTCCAAGAAGCAATAGTAAGCATGACCAGCCAACCTTTCCAGTATCTGATCAATGAAGGGAAGGGAGAAATGATCCTTCCTTGTGGCTTCATTCAATCTTCTATAGTCAATGCACATCCTCCACCCAGTTATTGTCCTTGTAGGGATGAGTTCATTCTTTTCATTGAAGATGACAGCCATACCTCCCTTCTTTGGTACCACCTGGACTGGACTTACCCAGGAGCTGTAAAAAATGGGATATATGATTCCAGCATTCTATAACTTCATCCCTCTTTTTGAACCACCTCCTTTATGGTGGGATTGAGCCTCCTTTGAGGTTACACCACTGGCCGTGAGTCCTCCTCTAGCAGGATTTTATGCATGCAAATGGCGGGGCTTATGCCCATGATGTCATCAAGTGTCCACCCTAGAACACTTTTATGAGTTTTTAACCCCTCAAGTAGCTTCTCTTCATCTTGTGTGCTGAACGAGGAATTAATGATTACTGGGAGGGTTTCCTTGCTACCAAGAAATGCATATTTGAGATGAGGAGGCAGAGCCTTCAGTTCTTGCTTTGGCACCTCCTCTTTCTTTCCTTCATGTGAGCTTCCAACCACTTGCTTCCCTTTTCCCTCTTCAACTTGAATCCCTTGAGTTTCTTCTTCTTGTTCTTCAAGATGGCTTGTCTTAAGCACTTCTTCCACCAAAGTTTCTATCATCTCCACCCTCATATAGTTCTCTTTCTCATGGGGTATTGCATTGCCTTAAAGACATTGATGACCATTTGCTCATTATGTATCCTGAGAACTATTTCACCTTTTTCTACATCAATGATGGCTCTTGCTGTGGCTAGAAAAGGTCTTTCCAGGACAATTGAGTTATTTTCCTCCTCTTCCATATCTAGGATCACAAATTCAGCAGAAAAAATGAACTTTCCAACTTTCACCAATAGATTTCCTACCACTCCATTAGGTGTCTTAAGATACCTATCAACAAGCTGTAGTGACATCCTTGTAGGCTTCACTTCCTCTATGAGCAAATTTTTCATCATGGAGAGGGGCATAAGATTTATGCTGGCACCCAGGTCATAGAGAGCTCTCTCTATTATCATATTCCCAATGGTACATGATATGAGGAAACTCCTTGGATCCTTGAGTTTGAGTGGCAAACCTTTTTAGATCACAGCACTGCATTCTTGGGTGAGGATCACAGTTTCCTTCTCTTTCCAGCTCCTTTTCTTGGTGATGAGTTCTTTGAGAAACTTTACATAAAGTGGCATTTGTTCTAAGGCTTCAGCTAGTGGAATGTTGATCTCCAATTTCTTGAAAATCTCAAGAAACTTAGGGAATTATTGATCCTTCATCTCCTTCTGTAGTCTCTGAGGGTAAGGTAGTGGAGGAACATACGGCTTCACTTCCTCTTTCTTCTCTTGTGACTGTGACTCTGAGACTTGCTTGCCTTGCCTTGGAGCTTGTAGCTCCTTGTCTTTCTTGTGATCCACCTTATCATTTTCCTCAATCTCTATCTCTTTCTTACTTTGGCTCCTTTGGATTTGGGATGGTGTCACTTGGGAAAGCATTGATGAGCCTCTCAGCAGGTTGCTTGGATAGTTACCCTATTTGTCTTTCAAGGTTTCTCATTGATGCTTCGTAGTTCTTAGTTGCCATCTCTTGGTTCTTCATGAGCTTTTCCATCATCATCTCTAGATTAGAGATTCGTTGAGACTCTTGATGTGGTTGGGGTTGTGTATGGGATGTTGATGGTTGGTGGAAGTTATTTTGGTTATTTGAGGGGTTATTTTGTGCGTAGAATGTGAGTGTGGAAAAATTGTTTTGGGGTTTTCTGTATGAATTGTTGTTATTGGGGTGATAGTTTTGGTTGCTTGTGTTGTAAAAGTTATTGGGATTGGAGTTCTTCTGCCATTGGTTTTGATTGTCTCCCCACCTCAAGTTAGGATGGTTCCTCCATAAGGAATTATATGTGTCCCCATAGAAATCATTATGGGAAGAGCTTGTGTTGTGCATATATTGGACTTGCTTAGGCTGCTGCTCATTGTTGTATACCTCAAAGCTTTCTTTATTTTGGCTCCATGCATTTGGAGCTTGGCTTGTTGTGCTGATTGCAGCCAATTGAAGTCCATCTATCCTTTTTTCCATCATTTTCCATCTGCTGTTGAATTTGTTGATGCATTAGCTTGTTCTGGGCTAGGATAGCATCCACACCCTCAAGCTCATATACACCTCTCTTTGGGGTGGCTTGTTTCTCTGAGGAGTAGAAGTACTGGTTGTTAGCCACCATGTCAATGAGATCACGTGCCTCCTTTGGAATTTCATCATTTGAAGTGACCCTCCTGAAGAATAATCCAATGCTTTTATTGATTTCATAGAGAGACCTTTATAGAAGTTTTGGAGCTTCACCCATTCACTAAACATATCTGAAGGACATCTTCTGATCAGTACCTTATACCTCTCCCAAGCCTCATACAAGGATTTTTCCTCCAATTATCTGAAGGTCTGCATCTCAGTCTTGAGCTTGATAATTCTTTGAGGGGAGTAAAATTTGGGCAAGAATTTGTTAACCAAGTCATCCCAATTTGTGATGCTCTCCTTTGGGAAGGTTTCTAGCCACTGAGTTGCTTTGTCCCTTAGAGAGAGGGGAAATAGTAGTAGCTTATAGATGTCTGGGTGTCCTCCATTAGTTTTGACTATGTCACATATCCTCAAGAAAATGGATAGATGTTGATTAGGGTCCTCTAAAGCACTTCCTCCATACTGACAGTTATTCTGCACTAAAGTAATGAGCTGAGGTTTAAGCTCAAAATTGTTGGCATGTACATTAGGAGTGAGTATACTACTCCCACAGTTCCTAGGATCAGGAATAGTATAGGAGGCTAGCACCTTCCTAGCAGGTTGGGAATTGTTGTTAGCCACTCCTTCCTCATGCATCTCGTCCTCCATGACTTGATCCAAGTCCTCTTCCGAGTTCTCTTTACCAACAACTCTTTTTCCTCTAGCTTCTCTTTTCAGTCTTAGAAGAATTCTTTCTCGCTCAGAATCAAAGGAGGTTGATGTTTCCTTTCCCCCTTCTGGAAAAGGCTTCTAGGGAATACTCAATCCTTTCTAAATACATTTGGACAAGTGCATCCTAGAATTGACATGTCTTATTTACCTGTCAATTCACGATTTGAGAATTACTTCTGACTTTAATTTACTAGCCCAACCTCCTTGGTTAGATTAAGTCCTATGAAGAAGGCTTCATACTCGACTTGATTGTTGAATATTAGGAATTCATATTAGACCATATGTTCAATGGTCACTGATGCGTACGATCCCTGTAACAACCCAGTTTTCGAGTACGCGAGATCTTTTTTGAAGGTACGGATTTCTCTGAAAGATCAGTAAAGGGAACACCTCTGATGTATCATCAAGCATCTCAATCCTCATTGTTACTATGTCATCTTTAAGCTAGGACCTCTTTTTAGGCAAGCTCGACAACGCAATCGTGAAGAACTTAGTTTTTGAACCGTAGCAGTTAGGAGCTTTTGATTCTGATTTTCGCAAATAGTCTCTGTTTGACGAATCGAACTCGATTCATGAGAGAAGAGAGATAATAGTATAAAATTATCATTATGTTAGTATTAGAAGATGCTTGAATGATATTATAAGGTTACCTGGTCTGTTTTAGTTAAAAACAGGAAATCGGTTTAACCAGGTTCATAGTTTACTGGTGCAGCTTAACACCAGGACTCTCTAATGATTTTAGCAATGCTAATGCCTCATCATACATGTTCTATTCTCATATTAAATATGTTACTAGTGTCATTTATGCTAATATCTCAGAAAATAATTTTTAGAAATATTTTTACGACTGTTTCGATACATCTAGTTTTAGTAGTTATACACCTGATATATTTTAATATTATTTTAATCCTCCTCCAAGCCAACCGATCACAACTCACCTTACACCCCCAAGACCTCCAAGGCTATCTCATTTCTTCATTTTGGCCAAAAATTACAAGAGAGAAAAGAGAGAAACTTTCATGACACCTAAATCTTCAAAGCTTGATTTCTTCTGAAATAAAACTCAAATCAAAACTCTAATTATACCAAAATGATCCTCTCTTCTTCCTCTACATAATCATAAGACTTATCAAGGCTGAAAATAAGGATAGATGGCTGTCCCTTTCCCCTTTGAATTCGATTTTCAAGGAAGCATGCTTAAAACATGTGTTTTCTTGATGTTCTTCCTTAAATCTCTTGCTTAGCTTGACTTGTGAAGAACATTGAAGAACACCTTTCTGATCCACAAAAGGGAAAGGAAGTAAATATTTTGGTGTTTGGGAGGTTATTTTGTAATTTCCAAAAGTTAGGATGGTTAAAGTAGAAATATTAAAAGTTACGGGTGATAAAAAGTGAATTTCAAAGTTAAAAGTAAAAGTAAAGTTAATTTTCAAAAATTGAATAATAAAATATTAAAAAATAATATGGAAAAGGCAGTTTTTCGTAAAAGCTTTAGAAAGGCAACCTTAAGCTCAGAATCTCATAATTACCTTCATAAAATATCTAGGGAGTGGCAATAACATATTAGTGAGGCAAAGGTAAAGGAAAGATAAAAAGTTAAAGAAGAGATAAAAATCAAAGAAAAAGTCTGTGAAGTTTTAATGACAGAAAAACAGACAGAGATTAGTGAACGAACTAGGGAAACATAGTTAGTCCTTGAGTTGCGACTAGGGTTAGGTGTTATATGAAAAGTTAAACTGTTTCAGTATAGACTTAACGAACCTATACTTGGGATAGGCTAACTATTCATACCGAAATTTACATAAGCTTTAAATACATACCTTAAACAGAGTAATCAGAGCAGAGTAAAGAGACAAAGAGAAAAGATTAATATAACAAAGAGAATAGAGAGAAAGAGTATAAAAAAAAGAGTTAAGCCATGTGGCATGATATTCTGTTGTATATGTGTCTGCTGCTTTTTCGTTAGCCCTAGAGGTCTTGTAGGCCCAAGTTCACCTACAGTAAGTTGTTATTCCTGTAGGCCGAAGTTCACTTACAGTGAATATCAATTGTGTAGTTCAGGGTGTTGCTTCTGTAGGTCGAAGTTTACCTACAGAGAGTTATGATTCCTGTAAGCCAAAGTTCACTTACAAGGGTGCCATTTCTGTAAGCTGAAGTTCACTTACAGGGGTGCCATTTCTGTAAGCCGAAGTTCACTTACTGGGGAGTCATTTCTGTAGGCCGAAGTTTACCTACAGAAAGTTGTTGTATTGTGTTTAGACTATTCCTGTAAGCCGAAGTTCACTTACGGAAGTGCTATTTCTGTAGGTCGAAGTTTACCTATAGAGAATAAGCCATATCTAGGACTAGTTCCTAGGTAATGTCGGGCTGCAGGGTGTAAACCGACACGTGAGCTCATGGCCTGCATAGGACAGACATGCATCATACTTGGTTGTGCATTTCCTCTATTATGATTGTTGTATGAATGTATGCTTTCCCTGTTTGTATTTTATTCTTTGTGTCTGTGTTTTATTTTCTTGTATTCTTCTGTTTGTGTTCTATTTTCTGTTTTCTCTATTTCTTCAGTTTATCTATACCTTCTGTTAACTGTTTCTTCGTATTCTGCCGAGCAACACAAAGTTAATAAATTTAACTAATAACCCTTGCCCTACTAAGAACTCCTTGATGTGAAAAAAAAACGATTCTACACAAACTCACCGGCAAGTGTACCAGGTCGCATCAAGTAGTAATAACTCACAAGCGTGAGGTCGATCCCACAGAGATTGATGGATTGAGCAACTTTAGCATGGTGATGAATTTAGTTAAGCGAATATTTGATGAATTGGGTGAGAATAAATCAGCAGAAAGTAAATTGCAATGAATTTAAAGTGCAAAATATAGATCGGCAGAAGCTTAAGGAGCAAGAAACGTAAATTGTAGCAAATGTAAAGGGAATTGGGTGCAGAAAATTTATAGAAAATAGTAAATCAAGCAATCGAAGAGATCTTGAGAACAAGTAAAAGGAAATTTAAATTGCAGAAAAATTAAATCAGGCTGAATCATGAACAGAATTGTAAAGTTGCAGAAAAGGAAATTGTAGCAGAGGATTATCAGAAACTAAAATTGCATAAGACAAATTGAATTCAATACTTGAAATGCAAAAGTGCATAAAAACAAAAGTGTATCAAAGAGAGCTTCCTATTCTATCCTACTCCTACTCCTACTGCTGCCTACTACTATTGCAGCCTAACCGAGCTCCTCTTTTTTCTAACAGAACTAAAGCCCTTTTTATAGGCATTCCTAAATGAAATTAAAATTGAAAACAAATTACAATTCAAATGAAATTCCTATTCTAGATGATCTTTGTGCCTTTGAGTGATGTCAATTGGACTCTGCTTGCTTTAGGTTTCACTTGGGCTTGGAATTAGATAAATTGAGCAGAAGTGATGCTTCCAGGAGAGCATAGCATTCATTAAGTGAGCGGAACGCTTTTGCACCCACGCGTATGCGTCCTCTGCGCGTGTGCATACTTTTTGCATTTTTGCCCATCGAAGCGTATGCGTCACCCACGCGTATGTGTCCCTTGCAGTGTTCTCTTAACGAGCGCTACGTTGGCTTAGTGACCGCTACCCCACACGTGCGCGTGGGTAGCAAAATCTCAAATCCACACTTCAGAGCCAGCCACGCATGCGCGTGCCTTGTCTCAGATGCACAATCGACGCGTGCGCGTCAAGCACGCGTGCGCGTCGTTTGCAAAACTTTGCCTCCAAATTTTAACTTGCCCGAAAACGATGGCTTAGTTTACTTGTCACTCTCTTTGCAAATGAGCACTGATGGTGAAATAGATTACGCTTCCTTGAGTTAGCCATGGGCCACGCTTTTAAAAGCGTGGCCTAAGGCTCCAAAGTGTGCCTCAACTCCAAAATGTGCCCCAAAAATTTCTCTTTTCTCCTTTTTAGCTTATTTTGTGCTTTTTTGCTTCTTTTTCTTCTTATTTCCTACAAAGTTTATAAAATCAAAAGATCAAAGAAATATACCATTTAAGCACAAAAGCATTCAATTTCTTGTATAAAAAAGCATAGAAAAATATGACATGATGACATGTCATCACTCCCCAGTTCTTATCCCTTTTCTCTCCCTTCTCCCTTCAGATGGAAGCATGGGTACACTTCCATAGTTCGTTGATGACGTTCCACCTGACTTGAGTTTTGAAGACTTACAACATACTTTTCCTCGCTTTAGTAGTTTAGAGGGACTAGGTGAGTATAGATTCTAGGCTAGCTTGGGCGCCAGCTTAGGGACTTCTTGAACAGGTCAGGGCCTAGGATGTTGTATGTATATATATGTATATAAATATTATTTAGCTATATCTAAGGGTGTTCTAACTAAGTCTATACTCTCAAAAAGGCTGGATCACTGAATGTTGTTAACTGCTTGAGATGTATTTATGTGTGGTTGTTTATAACTATTTTATTTGCTATTATTTGTGAATTGATTATGAATTATTCTGTTTATTAATCCAAACGTTTTCAAAAAAAATGGTACCTCATAAAGTAACTATGCTTTTAACAACGAATTAGGCTCATATAATAAATAATAGATAATAATTAGGAAGACAAGTTGGTAGCACTCAGTTTCTAGTATGATCATGACGTACCAGAAATTGGGTTGTTACAAATTTGGTATCAGAGCAATTCGTTCCCAGTAGAGCCTGGGGAATAGACTAACTATGCTTTACTGCATACTCTGCTTGTGTGTCTCATGCCGTTAGGATATCTTTAAGATAGATTTGACATGAATGTCTATGAGTGCTCATTTTGGGAATGTTCATACTTAACTTGAGATATTAAGGTTGATCATCTTAAGGTTGATTGTTTGGTGCGGATAAGACCTTAATGACTATGAATAGGCATGGTTTAATCGAGCTCTGAATGACGAATCAATGTGAGCCACAACTATCTTTATAGCTGTTATGATCTGCATGGCTATGACTATATGAGATTTGGATGTTGTAAGGAACAGACCGATCTCTTCGTCAGGATGGCTTGAAGGAAATAAATCGCTTGAAGATGGATTCTTGCACGTAGCTGAAATTTTGAGGGCAAAATTTTCTTTTAGGAGGGTAGAATGTAACAACACAGTTTTTGAGTACGAGAGATCTTTTCTGAAGGTACGGATTTCTCTGGAAGATCAGTGATGAGCGGATAATTTATACCCTTTTTGGCATTGTTTTTACATAGTTATTAGTATGTTTTAGTTAGTTTTTACTATGTTTTTATTAATAATTATGAAAAATTCACATTTCTAGACTTTACTATGAGTTTGTGTGTTTTTCTGTGATTTCAGGTATTTTCTGGCTGAAATTGAGGGACCTGAGCAAAAATCTGATTCAGAGGCTGAAAAAGGACTACAGATGCTGTTGGATTCTGACCTCCCTGCACTTAAAGTGAATCTTTTGGAGCTACAGAAGCCCAATTGGCGTGCTATCAATTGCATTGGAAAGTAGACATCCTGAGCTTTCTAGAAATATATAATAGTCCATACTTGGCCTGAGATTTGATGGCTCAAACTGGCATTCAAAGTCAGCCCAAGGAACTCTGGCGTAAAACGCCCAAACTGTCACCAGAATTGGAGTTAAATGCCCAAACTAGCATCAAAGCTGGCGTTTAACTCCAGGAACAACCCAAGCACAAAAAAGCTTCAATTCTCAGCCCAAGAACATACCAAGTGGGCCCCGAAAGTGGATTTCTGCATTATCTGCACTTAGTTACTCATTTTCTGTAAACCTTAGTTACTAGTTTAGTATAAAAACTACTTTTAGTGATTTATTTTAAATCTTTTGATCATGTTTTCATGATTGAACCCTCTTTAGGAGGCTGGCCACTCGGCCATACCTAGACTATTTTCACTTATCTATTTTCAACGGTGGAGTTTCTACACCCCATAGATTAAGGTGTGGAGCTCTGCTGTTCGTCATGAATTAATGCAAGTACTATTATTTTTCCTTCAATTCTCGCCTACTTCTTCTCCAAGATATACTCTTGTTCTTAATTCAGTTAAGTCAGAATGAAGGGGTGACCCGTGACAATCACCCAATCTTCGTTACTCGCTTAGCCAAGATCGCGTCCCTGACAACCACAAAGTGGTCTACATGATATTCAACGTAGTGATTGGACGACAGCTAGAGTATATTCTCTTGGGTTCTAATCAACGATTCACATAGTCTCTCTTGACAACAGAGCATCTGAATCTGAGATTAACCTTCGTGGTATATGCTAGAATAAAGGCAGCATTCTTGGGATCCGGAAAGTCTAAACCTTGTCTGTGGTATTCCGAGTAGGATCCGGGATCCGAAAAGTCTAAACCTTGTCTGTGGTATTCTGAGTAGGATCTGGGAATGGATGACTGTGATGAGCTTCAAACCTGCGAATGTGGGGCGCAAGTGACAGTGCGCAAAAGGACAATGGTCCTATTTCGACGCTAGCGGGAACCGATAGATGATTAGCCGTGCGGTGACAGCGCATATGGATTTGTTTTCATTCGAGAGGATCATACAGCTTGCCATGGAAGGAGGTAACGCATGGTTGGAAGAAGGCGATAGGAAAGCAGAGGTTCAGAAGCAACAAAGCATCTCCATACGCTTATCTGAAATTCCCACCAATGAATTACATAAGTATTTCTATCTTATTTTATGTTTTATTTATATTTTAATTATAAAAATCCCATAACCAATTTAATCCGCCTGACTGAGATTTACAAGGATGACCATAGCTTGCTTCAAGCCAACAATCTCCGTGGGATCGACCCTTACTCACATAAGGTATTACTTGGATGACCCAGTGCACTTGCTGGTTAGTTACATCGGAGTTGTGAAGAAGTGTTGAGATCACTATTTCGCCATACCAAGTTTATGAATCACAATTTCATGCACCAATCAGTAAAGGGAACACCTCTGATGTATCATCAAGCATCTCAATCCTCATTGTCATTATGTCATATTTAAGCTAGGACCTCTTTTTAGGCAAGCTCGACAACGCAATTGTGAAGAACCTAGTTTTTGAACCGTAGTAGTTAAGAGCTTTTGATTCTGGTTTTCGTAAATAGTTTCTGTTTGATGAATCAGACTTGATTCATGAGAGAATAGAGATAATAGTATAATATTATCATTATATTAGTATTAGAAGATGCTTGAATGATATTATAAGGTTACCTGGTCTGTTTTAGTTAAAAATAGGAAATCGGTTTAACTAGGTTCACAGTTTACTAGTGCAGCTTAGCACCAACACTCTCTGATGACTTTAGCAATGCTAATGCCTCATCATACATGTTCTATTCTCATATTAAATATGTTACTAGTGTCATTTATGCTAGTAGCTCAGAAAAGAATTTTTAGAGATATTTTTACGAGTGTTCTGATACATCTAGTTTTAGTAGATATACACCTGAGATATTTTAAAATTATTTTAATCCACCTCCAATCGATCCAATCACAACTCACCTTACAACCCCAAGACCTCCAAGGCTATCTCATTTCTTCATTTTGGCCGAAAGTTACAAGAGAGAAAAGAGAGAAACTTTCATGGCACTTAAATCTTCAAAGCTTGATTTCTTCTGAACTAAAACTCAAATCAAAACTCTGATTACACCAAAATGATCCTCTCTTCTTCCTCTACATAACCATATTACTTATCAAGGTTGGAAATAAGGTTTGATGGCTGTCCCTTCCCCTTTGAATTCGGTTTTCAAGGAAGCATGCTTAAAACATGTGTTTTCTAGATGTTCTTCCTTAGATCTCTTGCTTAGCTTGACTTGTGAGCCAAGAATCTTCCATTCCCAGCACATTTGAGGTGAGGAATCCCTTCCAAACATGTTGATTAAGATTTGGTCAGCTGAGGTTTTATGGATTCAAAGTTGTTCTTGATGTGTTTTAGGAGGAAAAAGTGCAAAAAGAACACCTAAAAGCATAACCGGATTTGAGGCAGCAAATCAAGGTAGGGTTTGACGAAATTAATCTTGATTGATTGTGTTTCAGTTGTGTGATTATATTATGGTTTGGCTGTGCTTGAAATTGATGATTTATATGAATGATTCTTGTTGAAAATTTGGTGAAATTTTGATGAAATTTGATGAAATTTAAGCATTGAGTTTGTGTTCTTGGAGTAGCTGGAAAACGAAACCCTAACCCTTACATTGGGGTTCAATTTGTGTTAAAATCAAGTAGAAAAGATGGGGTTTTGGTGGCTGCTAATTTATTTTGAATTATGGTAAAAATCAGTTGCTGAAAAGATTGAAAAACGGGTAAAAACAGAGAAAGAATCTGAAGAATTTATGAAGAACACGAAGAACATTTTGAGTGTGGTGAAGAACATTGAAAGACACCTTTTTGATCCATAAAAGGCCAAGAAAGTAAATATTTTGGTGTTTGGGAGGTTATTTTATAATTTCCAAAAGTTAGGGTGGTGAAAGTAGAAATATTAAAAGTTACGGGTGGTAAAAAGTGAATTTCAATGTTCAAAGTAAAAGTAAAGTTAATTTTCGAAAATTTAATAATAAAATATTAAATAATAATATTTAATTAGAAATAATATTTTAATAAAAATAATAAAATAATGCGGAAAAGGCAGTTTTTTGTAAAAATTTTAGAAAGGCAACCTTAAGCTCAGAATCTCATAATTACCTTCATAAAATACCTAGGGAGTGGCAATAACATATTAGTGAGGCAAAGATAAAGGAAAGATAAAAAGTTAAAGAAGAGATAAAAATTAAAGAAAAAGTCTGTGAAGTTTTAATGACAGAAAAACAAACAGAGATTAGTGAATATACTTGGGACATCTAACTATTCATACCGAAATTTAA
>NC_029789.2:56105814-56110763 GCF_000816755.2 Arachis ipaensis
AGTAATCAGAGCAGAGTAAAGAGACAAAGAGAAAAGAGTAATATAACAAAGAGAATAGAGGGAAAGAGTACAAAAATAAAGAGTTAAGCCTTGTATTATGATATTCTGTTGTATGTGTGTCTGCTGCTTTTCCCTTAGCCCTAGAGGTCTTGTAGGCCCAAGTTCACCTACAGTAAGTTGTTATTCCTATAGGCCGAAGTTCACCTACAGTGAATATCAATTGTGTAGCTCAGGGTGTTGCTTCTGTAGGCCGAAGTTCACCTACAGAGAGTTGTGATTCCTGTAAGCCGAAGTTCACTTACAGGGGCGCCATTTCTGTAAGCCGAAGTTCACTTACAGGGGAGTCATTTCTGTAGGCCGAAGTTCACCTACAAAAAGTTGTTGTGTTGTGTTTAGACTATTCCTGTAAGTCGAAGTTCACTTACGGGAGTGCTATTTCAGTAGGCCAAAGTTCACCTACAGAGAATAAGCCATATCTAGGACTTGTTCTTAGGTAATGTCGGGCTACAGGATGTAAACCGACACGTGAGCTCATGGCCTGTATAGGACAGACATGCATCATACTTGGTTGTATTCTTCTGTTTGTGTTCTATTTTTTTCTATTTCCTCAGTTTATCTATACCTTCTATTAACTGTTTCTTCGTATTCTGCCGAGCAACACAAAGTTAATGAATTTAACTAATAACCCCGGTCCTACTAAGAACTTCCCAGTTCTTATCCCTTCTCTCTCCCTTCCCCCTTCAGATGGAAGCATGGGTACACTTTCGTAGTTCGTTGATGACATTCCACCTGACTTGTGTTTTGAAGACTTACAACATACTTTCCCTTGCTTTAGTAATTTAGAGGGACTAGGTGAGTATAGAGTCTAGGTTAGCCTGGGCGCCAGCTTAGGGACTTCTTGAACAGGTCAGGGCCTAGGATGTTGTATATATATTATTTAGCTATATCTAGAGGTGTTCTAACTAAAAGTCTATACTCTAAAAAAGGCTGGATCACTGAATGTCGTTAACTGCTTGAGATGTATTTATGTGTGGTTGTTTAAAACTATTTTATCTGATATTATTTGTGAATTGATTATGAATGATTCTGTTTATTAATCCAAACATTTTCAAAAAAAAGTACCTCGCAAAATAACTACGCTTTTAACAACGAATCAGGCTCATATAATAAATGATAATTAGGAAGACAAGTTGGTAGCGCTCAATTTCTAGTATGATCATGACGTACCAAAAATTGGGTCGTTAC
The DNA here is from genome assembly GCF_000816755.2 of Arachis ipaensis. Taxonomy (NCBI): domain Eukaryota; kingdom Viridiplantae; phylum Streptophyta; class Magnoliopsida; order Fabales; family Fabaceae; genus Arachis; species Arachis ipaensis. Next base: position 56,107,060 of record NC_029789.2, read on the forward strand.
AATCCCCACACTTTCATACAGCAGTACCAGCAAATGCACTGGGTCGTCCAAGTAATATCTGAGCGTGTCAGGGTCGATCCCACGGAGATTGTAGTTTGAAGCAAGCTATGGTTATCTTGCAGGTCTTAGTCAGGCAGATCAGAAGGTTATTGATTGTGAAAGGAATACCGAATTGTAATAAATGATAGGAATAGGGTTAAGGATTGGAGTTGTGGTGCACGAAATTGTGATTACACTTTTCACAACTCTGCACAACTAACCAGCAAGTGCACTGGGTCATCCAAGTAATACCTTACGTGAGTAAGGGTCGATCCCACGAAGATTGTCAGCTTGAAGCAAGCTATGGCTATTTTGTAAATCTTAGTCAGGAGATTAATGATAAGAGTGATTGTAATTATGAAAAATAAATAACATAAAATAAATAGTACTTGTGATTCAGTAATGAGAAACAGGCTGAGGTTCCGGAGATGCTATGTCATCTAAATCTCTGCTTTCCTACTGTCTTCTTCTCCAAACACTCATGGCTTCTTTCAATGGCAAGCTGTATGATCCTCTCGGATGAAAAATACCAGGTACGATCTCTGCACGGCTAATCAACTGTCGGATCGCTCGTCTTGGATGAAAAATACCATGTACAGCTACTGCACGGCTAATCATCTGTCGGTTCCCACTAGTGTCAGAATAGGATCTCTCTATCATTTTACACACTGTCACTGCGCCCAAGATTCGCAGGTTTGAAGCTCGTCACAGTTATCCCTTCCCAAATCTTACTCAGAATACCACAGACAAGGTTTAGACTTTTCGGATCCCAGGAATGCTACCAGTAGTTCTAGCCTATACCACGAAGGTTCTAACCTACGGACTCGGTCCGTGGATCAGAAACCCAAGAGATACGCACTCAAGCTGTCACCCAATGACTACGTTGAGCTCAGATAGAACAGAGTGGTTTTCAGGCACGTGTTCATAGGGTTGAGGATAATGATGAGTGTCACGGATCATCACATTCTCCATATTGAAGTACGAGTGAGTATCTTAGAATAGAATCAAGCGTGATTGAATAGAAAACAGTAGTAATTTCATTAACCCATTGAAACACAGCAGAGCTCCTCACCCCCACCTATGGGGTTTAGAGACTCATACCGTAGAAGATACAATATCCAATGTAAAATGTCATAAGGTACAAAATGAATCTCTAAAAGTAGTTTTTATACTAGACTAGTAACTTAGGTTTACAGAAAATGAATAACTAAGTGTAGATAGTGTAGAAATCCACTTTCGGGACCCACTTGGTGAGTGTTTGGGCTGATCTTTCAAGCTTACACGTGCATATACTCCAAGTTGGTGTTAAACGCCACCCTGGGTGCCAAAATGGGCGTTTAACGCCGAAACAGGTGCCAATTCTGGCGTTTTACGCCAGAAACTTTTAGGCTGGTTTTAAACGCCAGTTTGGGCCATCAAATCACGGGCAAAGTATGGACTATTATATTTTGCTGGAAAGCCCAGGATGTCTACTTTCCAACGCAATTGAGAGCGTGCCAATTGGACTTCTGTAGCTCCAGAAAATTCACTTCAAGTGCAAGAGGGTCAGAATCCAACAGCATCTGCAGTCCTTTCTCAGCCTCTGAATCAGATTTTTACTCGGGTCCCTCAATTTCAGCCAGAAAATACCTGAAATTATAGAAAAACATGCAAACTCATAGTAAAGTCCAAAAAATTAATTTTTGAATATAAACTAATAAAAAAAGAATAAAAAGTAAATAAAACATACTAAAAACTACCTAAAAACAATGCCAAAAAGGGTATAAATTTTCCGCTCATCAAAACTCCAAACTTAAATTGTTGCTTGTCTCCAAGCAACTAAAAACAAAATGGGATAAAAAGAAGAGAATATACAATAAATTCTAAATATCAATGAAGCTCAATTCCAATTAGGTGAGCGGGACTAGTAGCTTTTTGCTTCTGAACAGTTTTGGCATCTCACTTTATCCTTTGAGGTTCAGAATGATTGGCATCCATAGGAACTCAGAATTCAGATAGTGTTATTGATTTTCCTAGTTCAGTATGTTGATTCTTGAGCACAGCTACTTAATGAGTCTTGGTCGTGACCCTAAGCAGTTTGTTTTCCAATATTACCACCGGATACATAAAAGCCACAGACACATAACTGGGTGAACCTTTTCAGATTGTGACTCAGCTTTGCTAGAGTCCCCAGTTAGAGGTTGATGAGATATTTTGGTGAGAAACGAATCTCTTCCAAAACACCACAAAACTAACCGGCAAGTGCACCGGGTCACATCAAGTAATAATAACTCACGGGAGTGAGGTCGATCCCACAGGGATTGAAGGATTGAGCAATTTTAGTTTAGTGGTTGATTTAGGCAAGCGAATCAAGATTTGGTTGATGGTTTTGTGACTTGCAGAATTAAATTGCATTGAAGTAAAGAGAACAAGAAATAAATTGCTGAAACTTAAAGAACAAGAAATTAAATGGCAGGAACTTAAAGTGCAAGAAATGTAAATTGCGGAATCTTAAAGTGCAAGGAATGTAAATTGCTTGAAATGTAAAGGGGATTGGGATGTGGATTTGCAGAAATTAAACAAGGAAAAATTAAATTGCATCAAACAGAAGAGGGAAAGGGAATTGGGATTGAACCGGATATGAAGCAGAAAAGTAAATGAACATATCCTCTCAAGAGAGTGATTGAATTCCTGCAGTGTTCATGGAAGTTGCTTGTTTCTCAAGCCCTTAGATGACTGGTTAGTGTGCAAGACTTTCTTGTAGGCGTTTGAACTTACTTTGGTGTGTGAACACCAAACTTAGTCCCTTGCCATGTTTCTTATGCATAACTCTTATGAGAAAGCTTAAGTCTTTGCTAAAGATAATAAAACTAAAAACTAGAAACAGAGAATGATTAAATGATTTATCAGATTGCTTGGAGCTAGTAATCCTTTTATGTAGAAAGTGAGAATGTGCTTGTAAGTAGGATTTTGGTGGAACACCAAACTTAGAATCCTTTATTCTCCCTTAATTTGTTTTGGTGTGAAACACCAAACTTAGCTCCTTGCAATACATACCAATCATTTAACCTTTTTATTGAAATAACTATGAAAAGAAAACTACCTCCGGTTGGGTTGCCTCCCAACAAGCGCTCTTTTATTGTCATTAGCTTGACACCTTTCAATTCTTTTTAAGAGGGCTGTAGGTGCTGAACCTCTTTTTTTTTAACCCATTGTCCTCCCAAGTACAACTTTGCTCTGTGACCATTTACAGTGAATTGATTCTTTGTTGTCTCATCTAGCAGTTCAATATTCCCATAGGGAAAAATCTTTGTCACCAAGTATGGGCCAGTCCATTTAGACTTCAGTTTGCCAGGGAAGATTTTAAGCCTCGAATTATACAGGAGCACTTGCTGTCCTGGCTTGAATTCCTTCTTTGTGATCTTGTTGTCATGCCACTTCTTAGCTTTCTCCTTGTATATCTTCGCATTTTCATAGGCTTCCAGTCTGAATTCATCTAGTTCATTTAGTTGTAACAACCTTTTTTCTCCTGCAGCTTGGGGATCAAGGTTAAGGAGTTTAGTGGCCCAGAAAGCTCTGTGTTCTAGCTCTACAGGGAGATGGCAAGATTTGCCATACAATAGCTGAAAGGGTGACTTGCCAATAGGAGTTTTAAAAGCTGTCCTATACGCCCACAATGCATCATC
>NC_029789.2:56110981-56173542 GCF_000816755.2 Arachis ipaensis
CATCAAACAGAAGAGGGAAAGGGAATTGGGATTGAAACGGATCTTGAAGCAGTAAAGTAAATGAACATTAAAAGCAAGAAACAGAGAATATAAAATTGAGATCTCAGGGCCCAGAGACTAGAAAACCAAGTCTAGATCTCAATGCCTTCCTAGATCCAACAAGAACAATAGCAAGGAAATTGTAAATTGCAAAGAAAAGAGATGAAGAACAATGAACCGGAAATGGAATTCAATTAACAGTAAAGAAACAGAGAGATCCCAGATTGAGATTGAAACAGAATTTCTTCAATTCTCCAATCCAAGATCCAAGACAAATGTAAAATGAAATTGAAAGCAATGAAAACAAGAAATTAAAGTTCACTCAGTAACAAAAGCTCTCCAAAAACTCTTATGAAAATTCTAAAGGGAAAGCTCCCCGAATAACTTGAATTCTATCCTATTTATACACTTTCCAAAATGATCTTCAAGCCTTGAGTTGGGCCTTTGTTTGCTTTGGACCACGACTTTAACTGCTCAGTCTCAAGCTTTTCACTTGACACCTTCACGCCACAAGCACATGGTTAGAGATAGCTTGGTTTAGCCGCTTAGGCTAGGATTTTATTCCTTTGGGCCCTCCTATCCATTAATGCTCAAAGCCTTGGATCCTTTTTACCCTTGCCTTTTGATTTACAGGGTTACTGGCTTTTTCTGCTTGCTTTTTCTTTTTCTTTATTTTTTGCAAGCTTTGTTTTTCACTGCTTTTTCTTGCTTCAAGAATCAATTTCATGATTTTTTAGATCATCCATAACATTTCTCCTTTTTCATTATTCTTTCAAGAGCCAACAATTTTAACATTCATAAACAAAAATATAAAAATATGCACTGTTCAAGCATTCATTCAGAAAACAAAAAGTATTGCCACCACATCAAAATAATTAGATTATTTTTCAAGATATAATTCAGAATTCATGTACTTCTTGTTCTTTTGTAATTAAGAATAAATTTTTTATTTAAGAAAGGTGAGGGATTCATGGAATCATTCATAGCTTTAAGACATAGACTCTAAACTTTAATGAACATGTAATGAACATAAAATAAACATAAAAGCAAACAATTAATAATAAAAGAAAGGAAATTAAAGACATAAAAATAAATGACTCTACTACTAATGCTCATGTAAGTCTTAAAATAGGTCTCTAATAATAAAAGTTATCACAGAGTTAGGACTCAACAACCTTGATTTTGAGGGGTAGGTGCTTCCTCAATCTGTGGGATGCCTGGCTCTTCAAGGGACAACTTTTGACGCTTTAGCTCCTGTATTTCACGCCCTTGTTTCTCTTGTTCTATGAGCAGTTTGCAAAGTATGCTGTTTTGATTCTGCTATTCTTCTTTGAGTTGATTCACAGCTTCTTGTAGCTTGGTGACAGATGCTTCTAAGCGAGCCCAATAGTCAAATTGAGGGATTTCTGGGAGGAGTTCATGCGCCCCCCCCTCTTGATAGGGTTATCTTGGATTTGAGGTCCATCCATCACTTTTTTGGTGATTGGACGTTTAACTGGGATAAATTCATCCACACCCATCTTTACCCCCGCATCTTTACATAGCAAACTAATTAAGCTTGGGTAGGCCAATTTGGCCTCAGTGGATTCCTTGTTTGCAAACATGTAAATTTCAACAGGGATCAGCTGATGAATCTCTACCTCCTTCTCTAGCATAATACAGTGAATCATCACTGCTCTCTTGACAGTGACTTCAGATCGGTTGCTGGTTGGGAGTATAGAACGCCCAATAAAATCCAGTCAACCTCTAGCAACTGGTTTAAGATCTCCTCTCTTTAATTGGTTTGGGACACCTTTTGAATTGGTAATCCACTTGGTTCCAGGGAGGCATATGTCCTCTAGAACTTGATCCAGCCTTTTATCATTGGCCATTCTCCTATTAAAGGACTCTGGATCATCTTGTAGTTGAGGAACTTCAAGAACTTCTCTCACTTTGTCAAGGTGGAAGTAAATAATCTTCCCTCTGACCATAGTCCGGAAGGTGTAGAAAGTAGTTCCCTCTAATCTTTGCTTCTCTGTCATCCACAGATTTGCATAGAATTCCTGGACCATGTTTCTTCCAACATATATCTCAGGATTAGCCAGGACTTCCCAGCCCCTATTTTGAATCTGCTCTTGGATCTCAGGGTATTCATCTTCTTTCAGATTGAATCTAACTTCTGGGATCATTGATCTTCTGCACACAATTTTGAGGTAATGGACTGCATGTTCTTTAGTGCAGAAATTTTCATGCATCCAAAGTGGCTTTGGGTTGCCTTATTTCTTGCCTCTTGGAGCGGTTTATTTTCCTTTGGGAGCCATGGGCTTTGTTTGTTTTGGCTCAGGGATCACAGAGAGCACACCAAACTTAGAGATTTGCTTGCCCCCAAGCAAAATAAAAAGAAAGAAGATGAATAGAAGGAGAGAAGGATTCGAATGATAAAGTAAAGGGGATGGCCGAATGTATAAATAAAGGGGAGGGAGGGAATGGGTTCAAAATTTTAGAAAAAGATATGATTGAAAGATATGATTGATAAAAGATAAACAAGATATAAAAAAGATGAGATTCTTTTCAAAAATTTAAAAGACAGGAAAAAAATATGAGGAAGTTAAATCTGAATTTTTATTTATGCATTTAAAAGTTAAAAGATAATATGAATGATTTAAAAAGATTTGAAAAGAAATTGAAAAGAAAAATGAGTTTTTGAAAAAGAATTGAAAAAATTAAAGGAGAATTAAAAAGAATTTATAAGGTTATGAATTTTTGTTGATGGAAATCGGAAAATGAATGTTTGTAGTATTTAGATGCAGAAAATTTTGAACTAAAACATGAAAATTTGAAAAAAAATGAATTGGAAATGAAATTACCTCTCCCCTAGCTGTTCTGGCGTTTAACGCCCATCTGGTGGCCATTTTGGGCGTTTAACGCCCAGCCAGGTACCCTGGCTGGCGTTAAACGCCAGAAATCCTTCTTTACTGGGCATTTTTCTGAACGCCCAGGGTGCTGCTAATTCTGGCGTTAAACGCCCAGAATGCTGCCCATTCTGGCGTTTAATGCCCAGAATGATACCTTTACTGGCGTTAAACGCCCAAAATGGTATCCATTCTGGCGTTTAACGCCACTGGCGTTTTGACGCCAATGAGCTCCTTTTCTCTGTGATTTCTCTGTTTTATGTCTTGAACCTCCATTTTCCTGACTTATTCACTGAAATGCATTAGCTAACATTAGGAACACAATTAAATAAACTTATATAATTGTTATAAACATCTAAATAATGGCTGGGTTGCCTCCCAGTAAGCGCTTCTTTACTGTCTTTAGCTGGACTTTACTGAGCTTTTTAATTTAGTCTCAGTTTTGAGCATTCTTGCTCAACATTGCCTTCAAGATAATGTTTGATTCTCTTTCCATTAACAATGAACTTTTTGTCAGAATCAATATCTTGAAGCTCTACATAACCATATGATGACACACTTGTAATCACATATGGTCCCCTCCACCGGGATTTCAATTTCCCGGGGAACAATCTTAGCCTAGAGTTGAACAGCAGGACCTTCTGTCCTGGCTCAAAGACTCTAGATGATAGCCTTTTGTCATGCCATCTTTTTGCTTTCTCCTTATAAATTTTAGCATTTTCGAAAGCACTGAGTATGAACTCCTCCAGCTCATTCAACTGGAGTAATCTTTTCTCTCCAACTACCTTAGCATCAAGGTTTAGGAATCTGGTTGTCCAGTAGGCCTTGTGTTCTAGTTCTATTGGTAGATAACAGGCTTTTCCATACACTAACTGGTATGGAGAGGTTCCTATAGGAGTTTTGAATGCTGTTCTGTATGCCCACAGAGCATCATCCAGTCCTCTTGCCCAATCCTTTCAACGGGTATTTACAGTCTATTCCAGGATTCATTTTAATTCTCTATTCGAGACTTCAGCCTGCCCATTTGTCTGTGGATGATATGGAGTTGCTACTTTATGGTTAATTCCATATCGGACCAGAGCAGAGTCAAGCTGTTTATTGCAGAAATGAGTGCCTCCATCACTGATCAGTATCCTAGGGACACCAAACCTGCAGAAGATATCCTTCTGGAGGAACTTCATCACTGTCTTAGTTTCATTAATGGGTGTTTCAATTGCCTCTACCCATTTAGATACATAGTCTACTGCCACCAGAATGTAAGTGTTTGAGTATGATGGTGGAAAATGCCCCATGAAGACAATACCCCATACATCAAATAACTTAATCTCTAAGATCCCTTGCTGAGGCATGGCATAACCGTGAGACAGATTACCAGCTCTCTGGCAAATGTCACAGTTACATACAAACTCTCGGGAGTCTCTATAGAGGGTAGGCCAGTAGAAGCCACGTTGAAGAACCTTGGTGGCTGTTCGCTCACCTCCAAAATGTGCTCTATATTGTGATCCATGACAATGCCATAGGATTTTCTGTGCCTCTTTTCTAGGCACACATCTACGGATCATTCCGTCTGCACAACTCTTAAAGAGATATGGTTCATCCCACAAGTAGTACTTTGCATCAGAAATCAATTTTTTCGTTTGCTGCTTAGTGTACACTTTGGGTATGAATCTCACAGCTTTATAGTTTGCAATGTCTGCAAACCATGGTACCTCCTGAATGGCATAGAGTTGCTCATTCGAAAAGGCTTCAGAGATCTCAGTAGGAGGGAGGGACGCTCCTGCTACTGGTTCTATTCGGGATAGGTAATCAGCTACTTGGTTCTCTGTCCCCTTTCTGTCTCTTATTTCTATATCAAACTCTTGCAGAAGCAATACCCATCTTATGAGCCTGGGTTTTGAATCCTGCTTTGTTAGGAGATATTTTAGAGCAGCATGGTCAGTGTACACAATCACTTTTGATCCCACTAAATAAGATCTGAACTTGTCACTAGCATAAACCACTACAAGCAACTCTTTTTCTGTGGTTGTGTAATTCTTCTGTGCATCATTCAAAACATGGCTAGCATAGTAAATGACGTGTAGAAGCTTGTTACGCCTCTGTCCCAATACTGCACCAATGGCATGGTCACCGGCATCACACATTAATTCAAATGGTAATATCCAGTCTGGTGCAGAAATGACTGGCACTGTGACCAGCTTAGCTTTCAAGGTTTCAAACGCCTTCAGGCACTCTGTGTCAAAGACAAATGGCATGTCAGCAGCTAGCAGATTGCTCAGAAGTTTTGCAATTTTTGAAAAATCCTTTATAAACCTCCTATAAAATCTTGCATGCCTCAGAAAGCTTCTAATTGCCTTAACATTGGCAGGTGGTGGTAATTTTTCAATTACCTCTACCTTAGCTTGATCCACCTCTATCCTCTTGTTCGAAATTTTGTGTCCAAGGACAATTTCTTCAGTCACCATAAAGTGACATTTCTCCTAATTTAGAACCAGGTTAGTCTCTTGGCACCTTTTCAGAATAAGTGCTAGATGGTCAAGACAGAAGCTGAATGAGTCTCCAAATACTGAGAAGTCATCCATGAAGACTTTCAGAAATTTTTTTACCATATCAGAGAAAATAGAGAGCATGCACCTCTGAAAGGTTGCAGGTGCATTGCACAGGCCAAATGGCATCCTTCTGTAGGCAAATACTCCAGATGAACATGTGAATGCTATTTTTTCTTGGTCCTGAAGATCTACTGCAATTTGGTTATAACCTGAATAGCCATCCAAAAAGCAGTAGTATTCATGACATGCTAGTCTCTCTAGCATCTGGTCTATGAATAGTAAGGGAAAGTGATCCTTCCTGGTGGCTGTATTGAGCCTTCTGTAGTCAATACACATATGTCACCCTGTAACTGTTCTTGTAGGAACCAGTTCATTCTTTTCATTATGAACCACTGTCATGCCTTCCTTCTTGGGGACAACTTGGACAGGGCTCACCCAGGGGCTATCAGAAATAGGATAAATAATCCCAGCCTCTAGTAACTTAGTGACCTCTTTCTGCACCACCTCCTTCATGGCTGGATTCAGCCGCCTCTGTGGTTGAACCACTGGCTTAGCATCATCCTCCAATAGGATCTTGTGCATGCATCTGGCTGGGCTAATGCCCTTAAGATCACTTATGGACCACCCAAGAGCTGTCTTGTGTGTCCTTAGCACCTTAATTAGTGCTTTCTCTTCCTGTGGCTCTAAGGTAGAGCTTATGATCACGGGAAAAGTGTCATCTTCTCCCAGAAATGCATATTTCAGGGTTGGTGATAGTGGTTTGAGCTCGGGTTTAGGAGGCTTTTCCTCATCCTGAGGAGTTTTCAGAGGTTCCTTTGTTTCCTCTGGTTCCTCCAGATCAGGCTGAACATCTTTAAAAATGTCCTCTAGCTCTGATTCAAGACTCTCAGTCATATTGACCTCTTCTACCAGGGAGTCAATAATGTCAATGCTCATGCAGTCTTTTAATGTGTCTGGATGCTACATAGCTTTGACAGCATTCAATTTGAACTCATCCTCATTGACTCTCAGGGTTATCTCCCCTTTTTGGACACCAATGAGGGTTCGTCCAGTTGCTAGGAATGGTCTTCCTAGAATGAGAGTTGTACTCTTGTGCTCCTCCATTTCCAGAACTACAAAGTCAGTGAGAAAGGTAAATGGCCCAACCTTGACAATCATGTCATCAATTACGCCTGATGGAATCATAATAGAGCCATCAGCAAGTTGAAGGCATATCTAGGTTGGTTTAACTTCATCAGTCAAACCAAGCTTTTTGATAGTGGATGCAGGTATTAGGTTGATACTTGCCCCAAGGTCACATAGAGCTGTCTTGGTGCAAGCACCCTCTAATGTGCATGGTATCATAAAGCTTCCGGGATCTTTAAGCTTCTCTGGTAAGCTTTTCAGAATGACTGCACTGCATTCTTCAGTGAGGAAAACTTTTTCAGTTTCTCTCCAATCCTTCTTATGACTTAAGATCTCTTTTATGAACTTAGCATAAGAGGGTATTTGCTCGAGTGCCTCTACAAACAGAATATTTATTTCAAGAGTTCTGAGATAGTCTGGAAAGCGGGCAAATTGTTTATCCTGTTCCACTTGGCAGAGTTTCTGAGGATAAGGCATCTTGGCTTTGTATTCTTCAACCTTAGTTGCTGCAGGTTTACTTCCTACAGAAGAGGTTGGAGAAGCCTGCTTAAGGGGGTTGTTATCAGCACTTGCAGGTGTCTGATCCCTTATTAGCGTTTGAATGCTAGAGTTGAGGGCTGTCTGGGTGTTTAACGCCAGGTTGCCACCCTTTTCTGGTGTTTGAACGCCAGAATTGGTTATCCTATGGGCATTTAACGCCAATTCTTTTCCCTTTTCTGGCGTTTGAACACCAGAATCATTCCTCTCTGGGCTCTTACTGTCCTCAGAGGGATTTTAAGCAGTGGATTGGTTATTTTCTGTTAGTTGTTCCTTTCTTGGCTTTCTACTGCTTTGAATTGAGACATTCAATGTCTTCCCACTCCTTAATTGAACAGCTTGGCATTCTTCTGTTATCTGTTTAGATAGCTGCTGTCTTGTTTGATTCAAGTGTTTTTCCATATTCTCATTAGCATCTTTGGTTTCTTGCAGCATCTCTTTAACTTCTGCTAACTATTTTGTTATAATAAGGAATTGTTAATTGAGTTTAGTAACTTGTTCTTGAGGACTAAGTTCAGTGGATACTGCTTTAGCTTCTTCTTTCATGGAGGGCCCACTACTTAAGTGTAGATATTGATTTCTAGCAATTGTATCAATGAGCTCTTGAGCTTCTTCAATTGTCTTTCTCATATGTATAGATCCACCAGCTGAGTAGTCTAGAGACATCTGGGCCTTTTCTGTAAGCCCATAGTAAAAGATGTCTAACTGCACCCACTCTGAAAATATTTCAGAGGGCATTTCCTTAGCATCCCTCTGTACCTCTCCCAGGTATTATAAAGAGATTCATTATCCTCTTGTTTAAAGCCTTGGATGTCTAGCCTTAGCTGTGTCATCCTTTTTGGAGGGAAATATTAATTCAGGAATTTGTCTGATAACTGTTTCCATGTTCTTATGCTTGCTGTGGGTTGGTTGTTTAACCACCTCTTAGCTTGATCTTTTACAGCAAATGGAAACAGTAATAATCTGTAGACATCCTGATCTACTTCCTTATCACGTACTGTGTCAGCAATTTGTAAGAACTGTGCCAGAAACTTAGTAGGATCTTCCTGTGGAAGACCGAAATACTAGCAATTTTGCTGCGCCATGATAATGAGCTGAGGGTTTAGCTCAAACCTATTGGCTCTGATGGGAGCTATACAGATACTACTCCTATATGCAGCAGTAGTGGGGTTAGCATATGACCCTAGAGTCCTTCTGGACTGTTCATTTCCACTTAGGTCCATGATGGAGAAAGGGAAATGATGTAGAAAGGGAAATGATGTAGATTGCAAATAAAAATTTTATTCTTTTGTTTGAAGAATAAATAAAAGAGAAATTAAAATATTTTTGTTTTTATTTTATTTAATTATGAATGAACCAAATTTAAAATAATTGGAAAATTAGAATATAAATTTCAAAAACTAAAAGAAAAGAAAAAGAAATTCGAAAATTAAAATAATTAATTAATTAAGAAGATTTAAAAAATTTTGGATATGATTTTCGAAAATTGGAGAGTGAGAAAGTGGTTAGGGAGTTTTGAAAAAGATATGTCTTAAAATTAAAGATATTTGTAAAAATAAATGAATAAAAGAAAAGATTTGAAAAAGATATGATTTTAAAATTTGAAGATTGAAACTTTCTCAACAAGGAAACACCAAACTTAAAATTTTTCAATCAAAATAATAAAATAGTACAAGTAATTCAAAAATTATGAATAAGAAAAGAAAAAAATTTTGAAAAATTTTATAAAGGATTTTCGAGAAAAAAGAAAATTGAAAAAGATTTAAAAAGATAAATTTTAAAATTGAAATTTTAACTCGACTAACAATAAACTACCAATTTTTTTAAAGTTTTGACTAAGTCAACCTAGGTAATTCGAAAATGATAAGTAATTAAAGGAAAAGATATTATATATATATTTTTTGAATTTAATAAGGAAAGAGAAAAACAATAAAATGACAGCAAACTTAGAACTTTTAGATCAAAACAAAGAAAACAAACAAAAAAACCTCAAATGTCAAGATGAACACCAAGAACACTTTGAAGATCAAGATGAACACTAAGAACAAATTTTGAAAATTTTTAAGGAATTAAGGACACAAAGGACACCAAACTTAAAAATTGTTATACTTTGGATACTAATAATTCGAAGTTGCACAAGAAAAATAAGGAAAGACACAAAACAAGAAAAACTAAAGATCAAACAAGGAAAATAAACAAGAACATCTTGAAGATCAATGAAGAACACAATGCATATATTTTCGAAAATTAAAGAGAAATTAACACATGCAATTGACACCAAACTTAAAACATAAAACTAAACTCAAACAGAAGACTCAATTATAAGGTTATTAGTTTTAAAAATTTTCGAAAATAATCTAGAAAAAGAAAACAAGAATTTAAAAATTTTAACAAAAACAATAATAAAAGACTCAAAATTAGTGACTCTAAACCAAAAAGACAAATTTTTCCTAATCTAAGTAACAAGATAAACCGTCAGTTGTCCAAACTCGAACAATCCCCAGCAACGGTGCCAAAAACTTGGTGCACGAAATTGTGATTACACTTTTTACAACTCCGCACAACTAACCAGCAAGTGCACTGGGTCATCTAAGTAATACCTTACGTGAGTAAGGGTCGATCCCACGGAGATTGTCGGCTTGAAGCAAGCTATGGCTATTTTGTAAATTTTAGTCAGGAGATTAATGATAAGAGTGATTGTAATTATGAAAAATAAATAACATGAAATAAATAGTACTTGTGATTCAGTAATGAGAAACAGGCTGAGGTTCCGGAGATGCTATGTCATCTAAATCTCTGCTTTCCTACTGTCTTCTTCTCCAAACACGCATGGTTTCCTTCAATGGCAAGCTGTATGATCCTCTCGGATGAAAAATACCAGGTACGATCTCTGCACGGCTAGCCTATACCAGGAATGCTGCCAATAGTTCTAGCCTATACCACGAAGGTTCTAACCTCCGGACTCGGTTCGTGGATCAGAAACCCAAGAGATATGCACTTAAGCTGTCGCCCAATGACTACGTTGAGCTCAGATAGAACAGAGTGGTTGTCAGGCACGCGTTCATAGGGTTGAGGATAATGATGAGTGTCACAGATAATCACATTCTCCATATTGAAGTACGAGTGAGTATCTTAGAATAGAATCAAGCGTGATTGAATAGAAAACAGTAGTAATTGCATTAATCCATTGAAATACAGCAGAGCTCCTCACCGCCACCTATGGAGTTTAGAGACTCATACCGTAGAAGATACAATATCCAATGTAAAATGTCATAAGGTACAAAATGAATCTCTAAAAGTAGTTTTTGTACTAGACTAGTAACTTAGATTTACAGAAAATGAGTAACTAAGGGTAGATAGTGCAGAAATCCACTTTTGGGACCCACTTGGTGAGTGTTTGGGCTGAGCTTTCAAGCTTACACATGCATATACTCCAAGTTGGCATTAAACGCCACCCTGGGTGCCAAAATGGGCATTTAACACCGAAACAGGTGCCAGTTCTGGCGTTTTACGCCAGAAACTTTTAGACTGGATTTAAACGCCAGTTTGGACCATTAAATCTCAGGCAAAGTATGGAGTATTATATATTGCGGGAAAGCCCAGGATGTCTACTTTCCAAAGCAATTGAGAGCGCACCAATTGGGCTTCTGTAGCTCCAGAAAATCCACTTCGAGTGCAGAAGGGTCAGAATCCAACAGCATCTGTAGTCCTTTCTCAGCCTCTGAATCAGATTTTTGCTCAGGTTCCTCAATTTCAGCCAGAAAATACCTGAAATTATAGAAAACACGCAAACTCATAGTAAAATCTAGAAAAGTGATTTTTGAATAAAAACTAATAAAAATAGAATAAAAAGTAAATAAAATATACTAAAAACTACCTAAAAACAATGCCAAAAAGGGTATACATTATCCGCTCATCAAGTTTCTTTGTCTTTCTGAATTAACTCTGGTACTACTGTCTTCTTTGCTTGTGAATGATCTTCTTCTATGGCAGGTAATGAACGAAAAATTGATGGTTTAGAATTCACAATAAATTTTCGTTGCAAGTATAGTTTCTAAACCAACAAAGAATCCTTTCATACAAAAGATTGTTTGTCACTAAAACAAACCCCTAAATTTATAAACCGAAGTATTGGAACCTTGGTTCGTTCTCCCTAGGAATTGCGATAAAGTGTCTTGTTATTGGTTTTGAGATATTTTGGGGTTTTTGGGATAAGAGACATGAAATGTAAATGACAATGAAAATAAACTAACAACTAAAAAGGTCTTGACAAAGGTTGGTGGTCAAGGATCTCTATCCTTATCACTAACCACAACATGAGAATTGGCAAGGATCAATCCCACTAAGTCATCCCCTAACTAATAGTAGAGGAAAGTCAAGTGAGCTATATCAATCCAAGTCCATAAGTCCTAGTTCTCCACCAAATCAATTAGTGAGATCTAGAGTTAATGGCTCCCAATCATCAATTACTTGGACATTAGTAACTCAAGAGTTCCTAAGTTACCTTCCCAAGCCAAGAGTATAAAATTCTACTCTAAAATCCAACCAAGCATTTTATCAAACACTTGGAAGGCAAAAAAGGAAAGCATAGTAAAATTACAAGGAATGTAAATCTACACTACTCAATTGCAAGGAATTAAACAACAACAAATCAAATGAACAATAAAGGAAGATGAATCATAAATTGCATTAAAGAGAAATAGAAGAAACAAAAGTACATCATCATAAAAGTAGAGAATTACAAGAACTAAATGCTAAACTAGAAAGAGAAGAGGTAGAAGAAAAAAAATTGCAAAGGATAAGTAAATCAAAGCATGAAATTAAACTAGATCTAAGAGTTTCTAATCTAGATCTAAAACCTAATCCTAATTCTAGAGAGAAGAGAGAGCTTCTCTCTCTAGAAACTAACTTCCTCCAAAACTAATCTAAACTAAACTAATGATGACTACATGCCTCACCCCTCTTCAATCCTTGGGTTAAATATCATCAGAAATGAGTTGGATTGGGCCCACAAGGCTTCTAAAATCGCTGGCCACGAGTTGCATTAAGTAAACCATGTGCCACCATCGGTGTGTATGCGTACAGTGCGCGTGAGCTCCCCTAGTCGCAATAAAACTATGACAAATCTTATATTATTTTGAAGCCCCAGATGTTAGCTTTCCAACACAACTGGAACCGCATCATTTGGACCTCTGTAGCTCAAGTTACGATCGATTAAGTGCGAAAAGGTCGGCTTGACAGCTTTTGCGATTCCTTCATTTCTTCATGAGTTCTCCATTTCTACATGCTTTTTCTTCATTCCCTCAATCCAATCTTTGCCTCCTAAATCTGAAATCACTTAATAAATATATCAAGGCATCTAATGGAATTAAGGTGACTTAAATTTAACTATTTTAAGACCTACAAAGCATGTTTTCACTCTTAAGCACAATTAAAGGAGAAGTTATACAACTATGCTATTTCATTGGATAAATGGGAAAAAGATTGACAAAATCCTCTAAATTCAACACAAGATAAACCCTAAAAATGGGGTTTATCAGCAGGCTGTATGTGATCAACGGCATGGGCCATGGTTATTGATCTCCTCTGCTACAGATTGAACGTCATTGGCCGTGTGATGAGCGAATAATTTATACGCTTTTTGGCATTCTTTTAGTATGTTTTTAGTATATTTTAGTTAGTTTTTATTATGTTTTTATTAGTTTTTAAATAAAAATCATATTTCTGGACTTTACTATGAGTTTGTGTGTTTTTCTTTGATTTCAGGTATTTTCTGGCTGAAATTGAGGGACCTGAGCAAAAATCTGATTCAGAGGCTGAAAAAGGACTGCAGATGCTGTTGGATTCTGACCTCCCTGCACTCAAAGTGGATTTTCTGGAGCTACAGAAGTCCACTTGGCGTGCTCTCAATTGCGTTGAAAAGTAGACATCATGGGCTTTCCAGCAATATATAATAGTCTATATTTTACTCGAGATTTGATGGCCCAAACAGGCGTTCCAAATCAGCTTAAGAACTATGGCGTCAAAACGCCAGAACTGGCACAAAAGCTGAAGTTAAACGCCCAAACTGGCACAAAAGCTGGCATTTAACTTCAAGAAAAGTCTCTACACATGGAAGCTTCAATGCTCAGCCCAAGCACACACCAAGTGGGCCCGGAAGAAGATTTCTGCATTAATTACTTATTTCTGTAACCCTAGGCTACTAGTTCTCTATAGATAGGACCTTTTGCTATTATATTTTCATCTTTGAATCATGTTTTGATGATTGAACCCTCTTTGGGAGGCTGGCCATTCGGCCATGCCTGGACCTTTTGTTCTTATGTATTTTCAACGGTGGAGTTTCTACACACCATAGATTAAGGTGTGGAGCTCTGCTGTTCTTCATGAATTAATACAATTACTATTGTTCTTCTATTCAATTCACGCCTACTTCTTCTCTAAGATATTCATTCGTTCTTCAACTTGATGAATATGATGATCCATGACACTCATCATCATTTTCACCTATAAACATGTACCTGACAACCACCTCTGTTCTACTAGCAATGGCTTGAATCCGTATCTCTTGGGTTTCTAATTCAAGATTGGAACCTTCGTGGTATAGGCTAGAACTATTGGCGGTCATTCTTGAGATCTGGAAAGTCTAAACCTTGTCTGTAGTATTTCAAGTAGGATCTGGGAAGGGATGAATGTGACGAGCTTCAAACTCGCGATTGTTGGGCGTGTGACAGATGCAAAAGGATCAATGGATCCTATTCCAACATGATCGAGAACCGACAGATGATTAGCCGTTCGGTGACAGTGCATTTGGAATATTTTCACTGAGAGGACGGGAAGTAGCCATTGACAACGGTGATGCCCAACATAAAGCTTGCCATGGAAGGGAGTATGAATGATTGGATGAAGGCAATATGAAAGCAGAGGTTCAGGAGGAACAAAGCATCTTCATACGCTTATCTGAAATTCTCACCAATGAATTACATAAGTATCTCTATCTTTATTATATATTTTATTTATCTTTTAATTATCAATTCTCCATAACCATTTGAATCCGCCTGACTGAGATTTACAAGATGACCATAGCTTGCTTCAAGCCGACAATCTTCGTGGGATCGACCCTTACTCACGTAAGGTATTACTTGGACGACCCAGTGCACTTGCTGGTTAGTTGTGCGGAATTGTGACAAAGTGTGATTCAAGTTTGAGAGCTCCAAGTCTTTGGCGCTATTGTTGATGATCACAATTTCGTGCACCAAGTTTTTGGCGCCGTTGCCAGGGATTGTTCGAGTTTGGACAACTGACGGCTCATCTTGTTGCTTAGATTAGGTAATTTTATTTTATGTTTAAGCTTTTTACTTTTTATTTTCGAAAATTTTTTTCAAAAATACAAAAAAAAATTTCTATTTTGTTCTTCAGAGTTTTTAAGAATGAATTCTAGAGTTTCATGATGATTTGTTGAAGTCTGGCTGGCTGTGAACCCATGTCTAATCTTTTGGACCGAGTTTTCAACTTATCATCACAAGAGCTTGTTGATTTCTATCAATTTTACTGTTGTGAGCAATGATCTGCTAAAGCTTGGCTGGCCATTTGCCATGTCTAGTGTTTTGGACCGGAGCTTTCTTTGAAAGCTTGGCTAGCTAGTAAGCCATGTCTAATTCCTGGATCGGAGTCTTAGACTAGTATTGCAATGATTCTTGGAATTCTTATTAAAAAATTTGAATCCCTTTATTTTCTTTTCCACTCAATTTTCGAAAAATCACAAAAATTTTATAAAACCATAAAAATAAAAAATATTCTATGTTTCTTTTTTGAGTCTAGTGTCTAATTTTAAGTTTGGTGTCAATTGCATGTCTTTATTCTTCTAATTTTCGAAAATTACATGCATTATGTTCGTCATTGATCTTCAAGATGTTCTTGATGATTTCCTTGCTCTGATCTTTAAATTCCCTTGTTTTGTGTGTTTAGTTGTTTCTCACATGCATTTTTCAAATTGTTATAGTCCTTAGTATACAAACTTTTAACTTTGGTGCCTTGCATGCATTATGTATTTGATCTTAGTTTTCCATGTTTAATTGCATTTTGATTGTTCCTTATCATTAAAAATCCAAAAATTTTTCAAAATTATGTCTTTTCAAGTCAATAATACAGAGAATTGAAGATTTAGAACATGCAGCAGAGGAATTACACAGAAAAAGCTGGGTGTTCAAAACGCCAAGTGAAGAAGGAAAACTGGCGTTTAAACGCCAGCCAGGGTACCTGGCTGGGCGTTAAACGCCCAAAAGGGTAGCATTTTGGACGTTAAATGCCAGAATGGATACCATTCTGGGCGTTTAACGCCAGGATGACATAAGAGGGAAGATTTTGTTTTTAATTCAAATTTTTTTCAAGTTTTCATAAGTTTTCAAAATCAAATCTTTTTCAAATCATATCTTTTCAATCATATCTTTTCAAAATAAATTTCTTTCCATTTTTTTTACTATTTTCGAAAATACTTGCTAACAATTACTGATTTGATTCAAAAATTTCAAGTATGTTGCTTTCTTGTTAAGAAAGGTTTAATATCTGAATCATATCTTTTAAATTTCTTGTTAGCCAAGTCATTAATTTTAAAATCAAATCTTTTTAAATTGTTTTTCAATTATATCCTTTCAATCATATCTTTTTAAAACCATATCTTTTCAATCATATCTTCTTAATCACATCTTTTTCAAAATAATTTTCAATCATATTTTTTTTATTTCTAATTTCAAAAATTACTTAATTTCTTTCCCAACTTTAATTCTCGAATATCATCAATCAAATTTTCAAAATTTCTTTTAATTATTTCAAAATCTTTTACTTTAATTTCGAAAATTCTTCCCCTCTTCTCACATCCTTCTATTTAAAGGACTAACACTCCTCCACTATCAACTATTCAAACTCTATCCCTCTTGATAAGTTCGAATTCTTCTCTTTCTACCTTCTCCTTCTATTCTTCTTTTCCTCTGACACTTCAAGGAATCTCTATACTACGACATAGAGGATTCCATACTTTCTTGTTCTCTTCTCTTTCATATGAGCAGGAGCAAGGACAAAAGCATTCTTGTTGAGGCTGATCCTGAACCTAAAAGTACCTTGAAGAGAAAGCTAAGAGAAGCTAAAGTAAAACTCTCTGTAGAGGACCTAACAGAAATTTTCAAACAAGAAGAAGCCATGGCAGCCGAAAACAACAACAATGCCAACAATGCAAGGAAGGTGCTTGGTGACTTTACTGCACCTACTCCCGACTTCTATGGGAGAAGCATCTCAATCCCTGCCATTGGAGCAAACAACTTTGAGCTTAAGCCTCAATTAGTTTCTCTGATGCAACAGAATTGCAAGTTTCATGGACTTCCATTGGAAGATCCTCATCAGTTCTTAGCTGAATTCTTACAAATCTGTGACACTGTCAAGACCAATGGGATTGATCCCGAGGTCTATAGACTTGTGCTTTTTTCCTTTGCTGTAAGAGACAGAGCTAGGATATGGTTGGATTCACAACCTAAGGAAAGCCTGAACTCTTGGGAAAAGCTAGTCAATGCCTTCTTGGCAAAGTTCTTTCCACCTCAAAAATTGAGTAAGCTTAGAGTGGAAGTCCAAACCTTTAGACAGAAGGAAGGTGAATCCCTCTATGAAGCTTGGGAAAGATACAAGAAATTAATCAGAAGGTGCCCTTCTGACATGCTTTCAGAATGGAGCATCATATGTATCTTCTATGATGGTCTGTCTGAACTGTCCAAGATGTCATTGGACAGCTATGCTGGAGGATCTTTTCATCTGAAGAAGATGCTTGCAGAAGCTCAGGAACTCATTGAGATGGTTGCAAATCACCAATTCATATACACTTCTGAAAGGAACCCTGTGAATAATGGGACAAAGCAGAAGAAAGGAGTTCTTGAGATTGATACTCTGAATGCCATACTGGCTCAGAACAAAATATTGACTCAACAAGTCAATATGATTTCTCAGAGTCTGTCTGGAATGCAAGCAGCAACAGGCAGTACCAAAGAAGCTTCATCTGAAGAAGAAGCTTCATCTGAAGAAGAAGCTTATGATCCTGAGAACCCAGCAATGGAAGAGGTGAATTACATGGGAGAACCCTATGGAAACACCTATAATCCTTCATGGAGAAATCATCTAAATCTCTCATGGAAGGATCAACAAAGACCTCAACAAGGTTTCAACAACAGTAATGGTGGAAGAAACAGGTTTAGCAATAGTATGCCTTTTCCATCATCTTCTCAGCAACAGACAGAGGATTCTAAGCAGAGCCACTCTGACTTAGCAACTATAGTCTCTGATCTAATTAAAACCACTCAAAGTTTCATGACTGAAACAAGGTCCTCCATTAGAAATTTGGAGGCACAAGTGGGTCAGCTGAGTAAGAAAATTACTGAACTCCCTCCTAGTATTCTCCCAAGCAATACAGAAGAGAATCCAAAGAGAGGGTGCAAGGCCATAAACACGTCTCACATGGCCGAACCTGGAGAGGAGGAAGAGGCAGTGATCTCTACTGAGGAAGACCTCAATGGACGTTCACTGGCCTTCATGGAATTCCCTGATGAGAAACCATGGGAATCTGAGGCTCACACAGAGACCATAGAGATTCCATTGAATTTACTCCTGCCATTCATGAGCTCTGATGAGTATTCTTCCTTTGAAAAGGATGAAGATGTTACTGAAGAGCAAGTTTCTAAGTACCTTGGAGCAATCATGAAGCTAAACGCCAAGTTATTTGGTAATGAGACTTGGGAGAATGAACCTCCATTGCTCACTAAAGAACTGGATGACTTGACTAGGCAGAAATTACCTCTAAAGAGACAAGATCCTGGAAAGTTCTCAATACCTTGTACCATAGGCATCATGACCTTTGAGAAAGCTCTGTGTGACCTAGGGTCAAGCATAAACCTCATGCCTCTCTCTGTAATAGAGAAGTTAGGGATCATTGAGGTGCAAGCTGCAAGAATCTCATTAGAGATGGCAGAAAATTCAAGGAAACAAGCTTATGGACTTGTAGAGGATGTCTTGGTAAAGGTTGAAGACCATTACATCCCTGCTGATTTCATAATCCTAGACACTGGGAAGTGTATGGATGAATCCATCATCCTTGGCAGACCCTTCCTAGCCACAGCAAAAGTTGTGATTGATGTTGACAGAGGAGAATTAATTCTTCAAGTGAATGAGGACTCCCTTGTATTTAACGCTCAAGAGTCTCCCTCTGTAACCATGGAGAAGAAGCATGAAAAGCTTCTCTCAATGCAGAGTCAAATAAAATCCCAACATTCAAACTCTAACTTTGGTGTTGGGAGGCCACAACCAACCTCTAAGTTTGGTGTTGGGAGGATATGCTCTGAACATCTGTGAGGCTCCATGAGAGCCCACTGTCAAGCTATTGGCATTAAAGAAGCGCTTGTTGGGAGGCAACCCAATCTTTAATTATCTATGTTAAATTTCTATTTTCTTTTGTTATTTTATGTTTTCTGTAGGTTGATGATCATGTGAAGTCACAAAAACAATTGAAAAAGCAAAAACAGACTGAAAAATAGAATGAAAAATAAAACACCTTGGAGGAGAAGCTTACTGGCGTTTAAACGCCAGTAAGGGTAGCAGAATGGGCGTTAAACGCCCAGTCTGGCACCATTCTGGGCATTTAACGCCAGAAATGGGCACAGAGCTGGCGTTTAATGCCAGAAAAGGGCAAGAAGCTGGCATTAAACGCTAGAAATGGGCAGCGACCTGGCGTTTAACGCCAGGATTGGCAAAAAACGGCGTTTTGCACGCCACTTGGTACAGGGATGAAAAATCCTTGACACCTCAGGATCTGTGGACCCCACAGGATCCCCACCTACCCCACCTCTCTCTCTCTTCTTCACCCATTCACCAATCACCTCAATACCTCTTCCCCAAAAACCCCTCACCTATCAAATCCCACCCAAACCCACCCATAATGGCCGAACCATACCCCCCTCTCCACTCCTATATAAACCCATATTCACTCCTTCATTTTCACACAACATACACACTACTTCTCCCCCTTGGCTGAAACACTAAGCCCCCTCCATCTCCTCTATTTCTTCTTCTTCTACTCTCTTCTTTCTTCTTTTGCTCGAGGACGAACAAACCTAAGTTTGGTGTGGTAAAAGCGTTACTTTTTGTCTTTCTGAATGAATGCGTGAACAGTGCATATTTTTGAATTTGTTGTTTAAGAATGTTAAAATTGTTGGCTCTTGAAAGAATAATGGAAAAAGGAGAAATGTTATTTGATAATCTGAAAAATCATAAAATTGATTCTTGAAGCAAGAAAAAGCAATGAAAAGCTTGTAGAAAAAAAATATATATATGCAAAAAAAAGAGAGAGAGAGAGAAAGAAAAAGAAAAAGCAAGCGAAAAAAGCCAATAGCCCTTTAAACCAAAAGGCAAGGGTAAAATAAAAAAAGGGGATCCAAGGCTTTGAGCATCAGTGGATAGGAGGGCCCACAGGAATAAAATCCTGGCCTAAGCGGCTAAACCAAGCTGTCCCTAACCATGTGCTTGTGGCGTGAAGGTGTCAAGTGAAAACTTGAGACTGAGCGGTTAAAGTCGTGGTCCAAAAGCAAAAAGAGTGTGCTTAAGAGCTCTGGACACCTCTAATTGGGGACTCTAGTAAAGCTGAGTCACAATCTGAAAAGGTTCAACCAGTTATGTGTCTGTGGCATTTATGTATCCGGTGATAATATTGGAAAATAAAATGCTTTGGGTCACGGCCAAGACTCATAAAGTAGCTGTGTTCAAGAATCAACATACTTAACTAGGAGAATCAATAACACTATCCGAATTCTGAGTTCCTATAGATGCCAATCATTCTGAACTTCAAGAGATAAAGTGAGATGCCAAAACTGTTCAGAAGCAAAAAGCTAAAAGCCCCGCTCATCTAATTAATACTGATCTTCATAGATGTTTTTGGAATTTATTGTACATTCTATTCTTTTTATTCTATTTGATTTTTAGTTGCTTGGGGTTTGGTGTTGTGATGAGCGGATAATTTATACGCTTTTTGGCATTGTTTTTAGTATGTTTTTAGTATATTTTAGTTAGTTTTTATTATGTTTTTATTAGTTTTTAAATAAAAATCACATTTCTGGACTTTACTATGAGTTTGTGTGTTTTTCTGTGATTTCAGGTATTTTCTGGCTAAAATTGAGGGACCTGAACAAAAATCTGATTCAGAGGCTGAAAAAGGACTACAGATGCTGTTGGATTCTGACCTCCCTGCACTCGAAGTGGATTTCCTGGAGCTACAGAAGCCCAATTGGCGCGCTCTCAGTTGCTTCGGAAAGTAGACATCCTGGACTTTCCAGCAATATATAATAGTCCATACTTTACTTGAGATTTGATGGCCTAAACAGGCATTCCAAGTCAACTTAAGAATTCTGGCGTCAAAACGCCAGAACTGGCACAAAAGCTGGAGTTAAACGCCCAAACTGGTACAAAAGCTGGCGTTTAACTCCAAGAAAAGTCTCTACACATGGAAGCTTCAATGCTCAGCCCAAGCACACACCAAGTGGGCCCGGAAGAAGATTTCTGCATTAATTACTTATTTCTGTAACCCTAGGCTACTAGTTCTCTATAAATAGGACATTTTGCTACTGTATTTTCATCTTTGAATCAAGTTTTGATGATTGAACCCTCTTAGGGAGGCTGGCCATTCGGCCATACCTGGACCTTTTGTTCTTATGTATTTTCAACAGTGGAGTTTCTACACACCATAGATTAAGGTGTGGAGCTCTGTTGTTCTTCATGAATTAATACAATTACTATTGTTCTTCTATTCAATTCACGCCTACTTCTTCTCTAAGATATTCATTCGTTCTTCAACTTGTTGAATGTGATGATCCGTGACACTCATCATCATTCTCACCTATGAACATGTGCCTGACAACCACCTCTATTCTACTAGCAATGGCTTGAATGCGTATCTCTTGGGTTTCTAATCCAAGATTGGAACCTTTGTGGTATAGGCTAGAACTATTGGCGGTCATTCTTGAGATCCGGAAAGTCTAAACCTTGTCTGTGGTATTCCGAGTAGGATCTGGTAAGGGATGAATGTGATGAGCTTCATACTCGCGATTGTTGGGCGTGTGACAGATGCAAAAGGATCAATGGATCCTATTCCAACATGATCGAGAACCGACAGATGATTAGTCGTGCGGTGACAGCGCATTTGGAATATTTTCACTGAGAGGACAGGAAGTAGCCATTGACAACGGTGATGCCCAACATAAAGCTTGCCATGGAAGGGAGTATGAATGATTGGATGAAGGCAATAGGAAAGCAGAGGTTCAGGAGGAACAAAGCATCTTCATACGCTTATCTGAAATTCTCACCAATGAATTACATAAGTATCTCTATCTTTATTATATATTTTATTTATCTTTTAATTATCAATTCTCCATAACCATTTGAATCTGCCTGACTGAGATTTACAAGATGACCATAGCTTGCTTCAAGCCGACAATCTCCGTGGGATCGACCCTTACTCACGTAAGGTATTACTTGGACGACCCAGTGCACTTAATGGTTAGTTGTGCGGAATTGTGACAAAGTGTGATTCACGTTTGAGAGCTCCACGTCTTTGGCACCATTGTTGATGATCACAATTTCGTGCACCACCGTGGTCATTCGATCTGACGAAGGGTGAAGTGCATAGCAGTCCATTCTCTTGGCGATCCTACTCAAAACGCCACAGACAAGGTCTAATCTTCCGGATCAGAGGATGCTGATTCTTAGGATTCTATCCTATACCACAGAGACCCTAATCTCCCGGAAATTAGCTGAACTGGTGTCTCGAGAAATCTCCAATGAAGTCATGGATTAGCCGTCTGAGAGATGTATAAACATAGCTGTTGGCTCATGCTTTCCAATCATGTATTCACACGAACCCAAGTAGACATGGGTGTTTGTTAGGTACGTTTGTCTTAATGTGATGAACAGAGCTAATTGGTTAGATCATCCTATTCACCACAATGAAGATCGGATTATACATCTTAGAGATAGATCAAACACGGATCGAAGAAGAAACAGTAATACTTTTACTAATTCATGGGACTCAGCAAGGCTCCTCCCCTCAATCTAGGTGGTTTAGAAACTCATACTGAAGTAAAAATACAATATAAAATGTGAATAATGCTGAATGGTGTTCGAAGATCTCCGAATTACATAAATAAAATCAGTTAAATACTAAACAAATGACTAGCAAGGGTAAAACGGTCTTTTTAGTGCTAAAATCCACTTCTGGGGCCCACTTGGTGAGTGTTTGGACTGAGCTTTGATGAGATCCACGTGCTATGAGGTCTCTTGGGTATTGAACACCAGCTAGGGGGTCCTCTTTGGGCATTTGTACATTGGTCTCTGCTCTTTGGGCGCTGGATGCCTGGAAGGGGGCAGGAAGCTGGCGTTGAACGCCAGTTTTGGGCCTTCTAATCCGAAGCAAAGTATCAACTATTATATATTGCTGGAAAGCTCTGGAAGTAAGATTTTCATAGCCATTGAAAGCGCTCCATTTGAACATTTGTAGCTCCATAAAAGCTCTTCCGCTCCATTTGAACTTCGGTAGCTCTAGAAAAGCCCTTCCGAATGCAAGCAGGTCAGATTTGGATAGCATCTGCAGTGCTTTATCTGTCTCTGAATCAGACTTTTGCTCCAGCTCCTCAATTTCAGCCAGAAAATATCTAAAATTGTACAAAAATACAAAAACTCATAGTAGAATCTAAAAATGTAAAATTAACAATAAAAACTATAAAAACTTAATGAAAACTAAATAAAAATTACTAATAACTATATAAAAATAATGCCAAAAAACGTATAAAATATCCGCTCATCAGTCACACCCTCCGTTCACATGGAGCTTTAATAATGTTATGGATTCCCTTTCCCTTGGGGTTGACATCTCAAGAAGAAAATTTTCCATTGCTTGTGATAATTTCACCACCAACCCATGCCAGCATTCTTTTGGTCAAGTCTGACTTTTGAGAGACTTGTAGATTACTTTATCTATTCTTATTATAATGTGATGACTCTACATATACTAGTAAAGCCATCTAGTCATTATTTATAGAACTTAAAATATCTTCCCAAGCCTAATGTATCTCAATTTTGCATTCTGAAAAGCCTTGCAGATGAAATAAATCAGTTACTTATGCCTTGCCTTGTCTCCACGAATGAGAGTAGCCACCATGGCTGAATTTGTGATAGTGAGGATAACTTACGGAAAGTTTTTTTCATTTTTACATATATTTGAGGATAACTTCCTATCTGAGAAGGTGGAAAGAAGGGATTACCTTCTAGACCGATGCTCTGAGAAAATGGAAAAAGGCTGCCAGTCGTGCCCTGAGGTGCTATACATGTTTCACCAACCTAGGATCAACATTTCTACCCCAATGTTGTACATCTGATGCACCTTTAATTGCCTGAAAATTTTATACAAGTTGTTGATGAGGTTTTATCCCTTGCTTTAGCCAACATGTCATTTATGTAAATTTCATGTTCAATGCGGCTAGGTTCTTAAATTCCTTGGTCATGAGCCTTTGGTAGGTAGCGCCAATATTCTTTAGGATAAACAACAAGCCTCATGTAATAGTATATGTTCCCTTCGAAGTGAAGAGAGTAGTCCTTTCTTCGTCAGAATGGTGCATCAGAATTTAGTTGTATCCCAAATGGACATCCATAAAGGATAGGAACTTGTAACTTGCATCGTGTGTCTATCAACATGCCTATGACTGGAAGTGGAAAAGCATCTTTGGGTTAAGCTTTATTAAGGTCGAAATAGTCGACATACATTTTCATTTTGTTTCTTTATTAGGACCACGTTTGAGAGCTAGGTTGTGTATTACACTTCTCAGATGAAGCCAACTTCAAATTAACGGGGCCTTACACTTGTTTTCTCACCTCGTTTGTCCATTTAACTGACATTTTTCTTTGTCTTTGTAGTACTGGTTGTGATTGGCCATTGACGAAGAGCCGATGGTTCATGAAATTGGGAGGATAGGTGTCAATTTTGGGTATATTTACTGGAGTCATTTTCTCTATCAATAGCATTATCAACTGGATTTTCAGCTCGAAGAACAAGTTCAGATAATCTAATTTGTAGTTCTTCTTGGTCTCCCTTCAATTCTGATATCAGACTCTCTTTTACCCTGCCATTCAAATAAGTTAGAACGAGGTTTTGAGGACATGTACTTGAACATGATAGTTCTTGGATCTAGATTAAACATGATCTTTTGGTCTATGTGCCTCAAGGAAAAACTATTAAGGGTAGTTACTTCTTTGAAAAAGTTGTAGTCTACTAGTCTCCACTTTTTTGTATTTGAGACTTGACAAGGATTGGACCCTCAATCCCTGTGATCATGTAGAGTTATAATGTTGACCGCTTTTCTAGTTATGGGCTATTCGATGTTTGTAAGGAGGATTTTTTTTTATTTTAGACAAATCTCTCATCTTAATTGTCTTTAAATCAGAATTTTGCATTGTCATTGTTCTGGTAAGGATACTCTTTTCCGTGCTATACGTCAGTCCTAGAAAAGATGACTTCGTCCGTTACTTGGAGTATCAGCCTTGAACATGAACCCGAGCGTGGTACCTGCAAAAAGGACTCTGACGCCCAAGTCAGTTGAATATAATTTTAAAGAGAAGCAAGAGTGATGGAATTATTGTCCTGTGACTTGTGTGTACTTACTGACGTTGTTGCCGTTTTTATAGACTTGAGTTTTTGAATTTGTTTAGGAGTTAGTTTGAGTGAATCTCGGCTAAAGCTGAGATTCTTGGAGAGTGACATTTTACATGATAAGATTTTGTTTAACTGCAGGTTTGAATTGCTCAACGTAACCGAGATATAAGTCGTAAAGTTCCGAGTTTATAGGATACGATACATAGCCCCCAAGCTTGACTTGCATGTTCGGGTTTTTAGCAAGTTGAGCTTTTAGACGACTTATATGTCGGTTTTGTTTGAACCTCTGATAAACCACTATTTTATGGTTTATCTTGTGCTCAATTGAGTGGATTTTATCAACTCTTTACCCACTTATTTATACTATTTGCATGGTTTTGCATTTACCTTCCTAAATATGTGCTTTGATTAAAAACATGCTTCTTTGGCCTTAAGTTCCCTATGTTTAATCCTCTCTTATTACCATTAGATGCCTTAATATGTGTGTTAAGTGATTTCAGAGATTACAGGGCAGGAATGGCTCAGAGGATGGAAAGGAAGCATGCAAAAGTGGAAGGAATACAAGAAGTTGGAGAAATTGCTAAGCTGTCTAGCCTGACCCTCTTCGCACTCAAATGGTCATAACTTGAGCTACAAAGGTCCAAATGACACGGTTTCAGTTGCGTTGGAAAGCTAACGTCCGGGGCTTCGATTTGATATATAATATGCCATAGTTGCTCTGACCCTAGATGACACGAACGCGTGCTCCATGCGGACGCGTCGCAGTTCTGAAAATCAGCGTGGCAGATTTCTTCTCCAGCGATTTCTGGGCTATTTTTGACCCAGTTCTCGGCCCAGAAAACACAGATTAGAGGCTATAAAGTGGGAGAATGCATCCATTCACAATCACAAGCTTTCATAATTCACTTTTCATAGTTTTAGATGTAGTTTTTAGAGAGAGAGGTTCTCTCCTCTCTCTTAGGATTAGGATTTAGGATTTCTCTTAGTTTTAGGAGTGACTCTCAATCCCAGGTTCAATGTTCTTTTTATTTATTCTAATTTAATTTATGAACTCTTCCATGTTACATTTGATATCTTTATTAGTGCTAATTGAGGTAATTCAGATTTATGATTGTTCTCTCTTTTATTTATTATATAAATAATTTGAATTTTTCCCTTTTGCCTTTGGTTGAGTCATTGGAGACACTTGAGTTATCAAACTCATTGTTGATTGAAAATTGGATTTCTTCATTTCATTAATTCAAGTTCTAATAACTCTAGCCTTTTCCAAGGAAAGACTAGGACCTGAGGAATAAAAATTAATTCATCCACTTAACTTACCTTCATAGTTAGAGGTTAACAAAGTGGGAGAAAAATCCAATTCTCATTACAATTGATAAGGATAACCAGGATAGGACTTCCAGTTCTCATACCTTGCCAAGAGTTTATTTTACAGTTATTAATTTATTTTTATTGCTTTGAAAATATACCTGTGCCCATTGCCCAAACTCCAGAACCCCAATTTACAAACTCATAACCAATAATAAGAACATACCTCCCTGCAATTCCTTGAGAAGACGACCCGAGGTTTAAATACTTCGGTTATCAATTTTAAAGGGGTTTGTTACTTGTGACAACCAAAACATTTGTATGAAAGGACTTTTGTTGGTTTAGAAACTATACTTGCAACGAGAATTTATCTGCAAATTTCTAGACCACGCAAAAGTTCTCTCATCAAAATGGTGCTGTTGCCGGGGAATTGCAAACGTGTGCCTTATTATTGGTTATTGTAAATATTTGCTTTTTTTTACCTGTTTATTTGTTTTTATTTTTGTTTTTATTTTTTCTTTTTTCATAAATTAAGAGGTTATTGGTTTTTATTTAATTATAAACAATTTTTCAAAAAAAATTTTCTCGGTGTTCATCTTGATTTTCAAGTTGTTCTTCGAGTTCATCTTGACCTTCAAGTTGTCCTTAGTTGTTTTCTTCGTTTTAATCTAAAAATTTTTAGTTTGGTGTCATTTTATTATTTTTCTCTTTCCTCATTAAAATTCGAAAATTCAAAATTTAAAACTCAAATTTCAAATAACCTTTTAATTTAAATTTGTTTTTATTTTCGTTTTTAATTTTTATTTGCTACTATGAACTCTCACTCCTTTGGCTATGAGTCTGGTTACAATTATGTTGCAGGAAGAAGAAATTACAATGAGAACAGGCATCAAGGTTGGAACAATCAAAGATGGGAGGAGCCACAAGAATTTGATCAACCCTCATGGCAACAACCACCTCCAATGGACTATCAACAACCACCACCATATGCCTATGAACCCTTTCCTCAACATGACTTTGGACCACAACACTCACAAGCCAACTAAAACCATTCACCTCCATATGACCCTAACCCGTATCCACCATACCAACCACCTTATGAGCCAAATGAACCATACACAGAACCACCACCTTTCCAACACAACTACTCTCATGAACCACCACCTCAATATTCACCATCTCCATATCATTATCAAGATGAACCACCTTCCTATTATGAACCCTCTCTCCCAACCAATGAATCCTCATATCCACCCCGACCTCCAATGAATGACAAACTTCGTGTTATTCTTCAAAGGCAAGAAAGGATGAATACGAGTGTGCTAAATTTCGCGGCCGCCTTAGGCGAGTTCGTAAATATAATAGCTTCCCAATATCTGAGCACTCAAAGAACTCCCATGGCAACATGTGGAGAATCAAAAGAAGAGCAAAGCATGAAGGAGACACTAGAAACTTCGGTGGACAATGAGGAACATGGCTTTGTATTGGAACAAGTGGAGGAAGCCATAATAGTTGCAGAGGAAGAAGTGGTTGAAGACTTGCAAGATGCAGAACCTCCATGGGAAAGTCAGGTTATAGAACCTCCTTCCAAGGTGATTGAAATTGATGCTGAGGAGGGTGTACAACCTCCAAGGCGTATCATGGTTGAAGACCTGGAAGAGGTTGATCAAGAGATGGAAATTAAAGAAGAAAAAGCACTACCTCCCATGCCCTTGGTAAGTAATGAAGAAGAGATTGAATTAGAAGAAAGCTACCAAGAGGAAGAGGTTGAAATTAAAGAAGTTTGTAAGGAGGTGGAAGTTGTCAAAGAGCACAAGGGAGTGGAGCTTGAAATCACCTTGCCGAAGTTATTGGAGACCCCTCCCCCTAAGTTGCTATCATCCTTCACAACATTCAAGTGGGTAAAATTCATATCCCTTAGCTTTCTAATTCCACTTGAATATGGGCTACTAGAGACGGATGGTCAACTTAGAGCTCTTTGTGGCATTAAGAGTAAGAGGAAGATGGCCAGTGGTAAGAATTGTCCTGCCAAGTTCATTATGGTTGGAAGCTTTAAGTTTAAACGCAGAGGTTGGTGTAGAGCTCAATTGAATGGGTCTAGGAAGTTGTTTGGATGCTTCACTGAGAATTCTAAAGCTGAACTACCCGGATGGAATTATGATGATCAACACAAAGACGGGTGTAAAAGCAAAGTTTGGGATCCTGGAATCTATTCTGACATCCAACACCCCGGGAGCCTAAGAATCTGTTTGAAGCTGCTCAAAGGCTTTACGTGCTTAGTTTGGGACCCCGGAGGCTACTGGAAGTACAAACATTGGTGGAGATTCCTGGATGAGTTCAAGCACAAGCCACCATAACATGGAGCTCATCAAATGTCCAACTTAAGGACTTTAACTAAAAGTGCTAGGTGGGAGACAACCCACCATGGTATGATCGTTCCTTTTTCATTTTTATTTAGTCTTATTTGTTTTCGAGTTTTATTTTATTTTATTATATTGAACCTGGAGTTTTGCATCACATTCATATTAACACTGCATTCTGTATTTTTTTCAGATTAAAAAAAAAAAGCACGCACGCGACGCGGCAGCGTCGCTGACGCGTCCGGGTCACCAGTGCAATGGGAAGAAAAGAAAACGAACAGAAAGTCACGCGAGAGCATGGCTGGAGGCACGCCTTTAGCATAATTTGACCTCACGCGACCGCGTCATGTGGGAACTTTGGCCTCCCACGCGACCGCGTCACCCACACGGCCGCGTTACATGAAATTCGACGTCAAAAAAGTGTATGGCCGAAAGTTGAGCTGGAATTGGGCTGGACTCGTGCTGGAAGCCCGAGCCCTCCCACGCGTCCGCGTCATATTGGAAATAAGGCCACTCACGCGATCGCGTCACCCAATATTTGGCAACTAATGATTTTGAACAGAGAGTTGTGCGAGTGCGAGGCTGCCCTCGCGCCAGTAGCATAAAACGGGTGATAAACCCATATTTCATGGGTTCTTTTGTGCTTAATTTGAGTGATTTATACAATCCTTCACCTGCTTATTCACATTAATTGCATGGTTTTACTTTTCCTTCCTTATTATGTCATATTGTGAAAAACATGTTTCCTAAGCTTTAAAAATTAATTATTTTAATTACCTTTATTTCCATTCGATGCCGTGATTAGTGTGTTGAGTAGTTTCAGATTTTCTAAGGCAGAATGACTTAAAGGATGGAAAAGGAAACATACAAAATAGGAAGGAGAAGGCAAAATGGAGCTTTAAGGAAACTGGTATCCACGCGATCGCATGGATGACGCGATCGTGTGCCAAGCACGAATCAGCAGCGACGCGGCCGCATGACTGACGCGACCGCGCGCCTTAAGCAGAACGCACATGACGCAGTCGCATGACTGACGCGACCGCGTGGCAAGGAAAAGCTCCGAATGACGCGACCGCGTGACCCACGCGGACGCGTGACAGAGGCCACGCACCAGAAATTGCAGAAAACGCTCATAGCGATTTCTGAAGCCCTTTTTGGCCCAGATCCAAGTACAGACAGCATAGACCAGAGGTTATAAAGTGTGGGAATGCACCCATTCAAAGAGAGCTCGCATATTTTAATTTTCAATGATTTAGATTTGGTTGAGAGGGAGATATTCTCTCTCTCTCTCTCTCTTTTAGGATTTAGGATTTCTTCTTGTTTTAAAAGTGACTCTCAATCCAGGTTTTACGTTCCTTTGTTTTAGCTTCCTTTTTACCTTTATTTATTCCAGCACTTGAATTAATCAGTGAATTTATGAATTTCTTCCATGTTGTAAACTATTATTTGAATTAATAATATTTGAGGTATTTTCAGTTCATGATTGTTCTCTTTGAATTAAGTTACCATTGCTTCCCATCTAAGGATATTTTTATTATTCTATCAATTTTACTTTTTCCCCTTTTGGTTCTAGTTAAGAATTCAGTAACTCAACAGTTATTAAACTCAACATAACTGATAATCGTTATCTTGCTAATTGAGCTGAACTTAAGTAATCCCAACCTTTTCTTAGGAAATAAATAGGATTCAAAGGTCAATTTAATTAGTCCCTTGACTTTCCTTTGTCCTAGTAAAGGTTGACCAAGTGGAGTTTAGATTCAATTTTCATTATAGTTGAGAGAGATAACTAAGTTGGACCTCCAACTTCTCTTACCTTGCCAAAAGTCTGCTTTACAGTATTTATTTATTTTAATTGCCATTTACTTTACTTGTCATTTAAATTACTTGCTTCTCATCTTCTAAACCCCGATTACAACCTTTATAGCCAATAATAAGAACATACTTCCTCGCAGTTCCTTGAGAAGACGACCCGAGGTTTGAATACTCGGTTAACAATTTTTAAAGGGGTTTGTTACTTGTGACACCCAAAACGTTTGTACGAAGGGATTTTTGTCGGTTTAGAGACTATATCTACAACGCGACTGTTTCTATGAATCTCTTTACTGGTAAAAATCCCAACGTCAAAATGGCACCGTTGTTGGGAAACTGCTAACGTGTGCCTTATTATTGGTTATTGTAAATAATTTTATTTTTCTTGCTTATTTATTTTTGTTTTTCCTTTTTATCTTTATTTGCTACTATGAACTCTCACCCCTCTCGCTTTGAGTTTGGTTCTAATATTGTTAAAGGAAATAGAGGTTACAACAGGAATGTGCATCAAGGTCAGACCAATCAAGGATGGATGAAACCAAGAGGATCTAATCAACCCTTTTGGCAGTAACACCCTCCGAGATATCCTGGACAAAGACCATTCTACAGTGCATACCCAGCTGAAAGACATGGTGGACAACCTTGTAACTACCAACAAGCCCCACCCCGTGCATATAAACCATCCTTTCAACAAAACCTCGAACCACCACACTCACAAGCTTCTCTTCACCATTCGCCACCATATGATCCTTCCTTACCCCAATACCAATCCGATCGTTCCCAATCACCACCACTTTCCTTTGTATCATGTCCAAGTCCAGCAACCCAAGAAGCAGAGGATCGCCTAAGGGAAACAGTAATTAAATTTAAAACAACCATTCAACAACTGGAGCAAGCGATGATTCAATGGGCTTCTAGGCGCTCAAATACACAAGGATCAGCCACAGCTCCATGTGGACAGCCCAATGAAGAGCAGAGCATGAAAGAATTGCCAGAAACTCCAGTGGACAAGACAGAGAATGAATTTGTACTAGAACAATTAGAAGAAGCTGTCTTTGTTCAAGAAGAAGAGTTGGTTGAAGATCTAGGAGATGCTGAACCTCCATGGGAATCTAGAATTGGGGAAAACGCCGTCAAGGATGCTACAGTTGATTCTAAGGAGGATACTGTACAATCTCCAAGGCAAGTCGTTTATAAGGAATCAGACGGAATAATCCAAGAAGCAAATTCCCTTGATGATGATAGTCACAAGTCTAGCTCTCTTGGTGATGAACGTGCATCCGCAAGTGAATTCTCTGAGATCGAAGAATCTTCCCCAAGTGAATATGAAGATGATGCGGAGGTAGATTTCTCTCAACCTCCGATCTATGACTCAAGTGATGAGGAAGACATAGAAGACTTTGACCAGGACACAGATACAATTGAAGATCTTTGCAAAGAAGGGGAGGAATTCACAGAAGAGCACAAGGAAATGGAACTTGCAGAACCACCAAAAACACCTATCCCAAGGCCATTACCACCTAATACAAGCTTCAAGTGGGTACAATCCTTAACTTATTTTACTTATTCACTTGAATATGGTTTGCTTGAAACAGATGGCCAGCTTAGAGCAATCTGCGGCTTTAAGAGTAAGAGGGAAATGGCTCGTACTCAGAGCTGGTGCACAAGGCTCAATAAGGTTCCACGCTTCACTTCGAAGTACACGGATTGGTATCATGCTCAATTACATGGATCACGGAAAATGTTTGGTCACCAAGGTGAGATTCTACTTTTTCACCCGCCCAAATGGAAACATGCAGATCAAGACGGAGGCGGATTTAAAAGCAAGGCTTGGAATCCTGGACTTTATCCTGACATTCGTAGTCCCGGGAGCCTGAAAATCTGTTTGGAGCTTCTCAGAAGCTTTGCATACTTAGTTTGGGATCCCGGAGGCTATTGGCATTCCAAGCACTGATGGAGATTTTTAGACGAATTTAAACATAAGCCACCATAACAGGATACTCCTCCAATGTCCAACTTAAGGACTTTAACTAAAAGTGCTAGGTGGGAGACAACCCACCATGGTATGGTCGCTTCTTTTTCAATTTATTTCTTGTTAATTGCTTTCATTTTTCCTTTTTCATTTTAATTTATTAAACCTGGAATCATGCATAGCATTCATGTTAATCATTGCATTCTGCATTTTCATGCATATATATATAAAAAAAGGGGTGCACGACGCGACCGCATGCCCCATGCGATCGCGTCATATTGCGAAAAAAACCACCCGCGCGACCGCGTGATATATATATCGGCGTAAGGATCCAACGAACAGAAAGTTAGGCTGGAATCGTGCGGCCCTTGTGCGTTTCGCACAAATTGGCCCACGCGATCGCATGCCCCATGCGATCGCGTCACTTGCACAATACCAATCACACACGATCGCGTGAGCGACGCGATCGCGTCGCATGGATTGCACATCACCCCAAAAAGGAGACAGAGAGTTGCGCTAAAACGGCGGTGGAGTCGTGCGTTTAGCACGAATTCCAGCGATGCGATCACGCGACCCACGCGATCGCGTCACCCCTTTTCCACCCCTTTCATGCGATCGCGCACCCCACGCGATCGCGTCACTCCTATTTTCACCCTAACAACGCATCTGCGTGCCCCACGCGGCCGCGTGGATTTGAAAATATAACCCCCTAGCCACGCGAACCCTATCAGTCGCGCAGCCCCCCACCCCCAACCCTCTTCTCCCTCTCTGCTTCTTCTTCCTCCTTCTTCCTCCAGCACCACCCAGCTGCCACCGCACCACCACCAAGACGCTAGATTTTTAGGTTGTTAGGTAGCTTAGGCTGTGGTTAGTGGATCTAGGTCTGTTTACTTGCACTGTTCCTATTTATGTTTTATTATATCTGCAATTCTGCTGTTCCTGTGACCTCGTTCATATGCTGTGATTTCTTGCAATTGCTGCTTGTTACTCTAAATTTTCCTGTTTCTATTCATTACTGGTAACTGCAGCAAGTTTTTAATTCATATGAACTGCTATGATTGCTGTTTATTTTTCGGGACAATCCAATTTTAGCCGGAATGCTGCCCAAATTTTTTGTAAATTATTTTCATTCTTGTTTGGTTTGGCTTTTCTAAACTCTGTTTTACTCTGCTTTACCCAAACCATTTCATGAATGCTATGGCAGACTTTCTTATCCTCTTTGATTTCCTGGTTCATAAACTGCATTTGTGATTCACTGATTCCAATTTTTGCTTTCTTTATTTCTATTCGAATCAGCTCACCCTGTTTTCCTTGTTCGATTATGAGTACTTATATTCTTACCTGTGAATCCTTGTTATATGGAATTTTTCTATGCCACTTACTTTAACCCGCACTTTACTAACTCACTAATTTTAATTTACTAATTTTTTTTTCAAATTCTAACCATACTAACCCTTTTAATCTCTTTTCTGATTATTTTCACTTTCCTCTAACTTTCTCACCATGGCATATTGATTATTTTTCTATTTAACATGAATTCAATCACATTTCATTTACTCATTTTCCTTATTCTATTTCTCCCTTGCCGCTTTGAGTTTCCTTTATTTAATTGCCTATTTGCTTTCCTATTTTATCCATATCCTGGTTTTCTGTTTTTCAGGATGTCTGCCTCACAAAGGAAAGGAAAAGGCAAGGCTACTGGCAAGCGCAAGAGAGGAGATTCCTCCCAATCCATCATTGCTCTAATGCACGATTCTTCATGGCGGGAGAAGAACTTCACACAGCAGGAAAAAGCTGACCAGCTGCTCCCTGCGAATGACCCTATAAAATTTGCAAACCGGTACTATGAGCTGAAGTACCCGGCTTTTGTAAACTCCAGAAATCTATACCTGGACCGAACTCAGAAGATTCCAGAAGCACTCCAGCAGTACACCACTGAGCAAATCAAGCAAAGGGACTGGTTCTTTCTGGAAAGAACACTGACAAAGGTCAATTCATCTTGGGTACGAGAATTCTACTGCAACTACTATCTCACTACCCTAGATGCAGTGAACCTGAGAGGAAAACAAATTCTGGTCACTGAAGAGGCCTTAGAGGACATTCTCTGGCTCCCAGCCAAGTCCGATCAGCCTGATGGTTATTCAAAGGCTGAGGAGGACATGCGTCAGATGCAGTTTGATTGGGATGCTGTAAAGGCACGGATAGCTCTCGACCCGACAGTCCCTTGGGAGATGGGTCAGGACACTACCATGCCTAGAGGGATCAAGAGAGCATACTTAAACGATGAGGCTCAGTTATGGCATCAGATCTTGAGTAATTATGTGATGCCGAGTACTCACGAGACGGAGATCCCGGCTGCTATGATCACCCTCCTTTGGTGTGTGCTGAAGGGTAAGGACCTTTATCTGCCACGTTTCATTCGGCATTATATGGCCAGGGTCCACGTCCGAGGCACCCTCCCCTTTCCATATCTAGTTACACAGCTTGGCCGTCGAGCTGACGTGCCATGGGAGGCTGCCGATGAGAGACCACCAGCGGTGAATTGCAGGAAGATCATTCCGCACAGCCGGAACTTCTTAGCCTTGGGCCACAGACCACCACCATTCACTACTACTAATGAGTCAGCCCCACCGTCTGCTGGACCCTCTTCCTCCACTGCTACACCACCTACCCC
Organism: Arachis ipaensis; assembly: GCF_000816755.2. Classification (NCBI taxonomy): domain Eukaryota; kingdom Viridiplantae; phylum Streptophyta; class Magnoliopsida; order Fabales; family Fabaceae; genus Arachis; species Arachis ipaensis. Next base: position 56,145,962 of record NC_029789.2, read on the forward strand.
TGCTACCACCACTGCACCTCCACCTGCCACAGAGCCCGTCTATCATCTGGTGCACCGCTTGTTCCGACGACTTGACCAGATGGAGCGTCGCAACAAGCGGCGCTATGAGCACCTAAAGCTGATGATACGATCCGGTGACATCCCCTCCGAGCCCGACACACCGTCCGAGGCATCTGAGGAGGAGGCAGATGCACCCGAGGCAGAGACCCATCCCCAGGAGGCAGCACCAGCCGCACCACAGGCAGCGGTCCCACATCAGATTGAGGCTGTGGATCTTGAGATCCCGATCCAGTCAGCACCTCCTCCACAGCAGCCAGACCCTCAGCCCACCACCACCACTGAGACTCCAGCTACCATCCCTCCCAGTGATGACACTCCTTCACACCCGGCTTGATTGAGCATCGAGGACGATGCTTTCTTTTAAGTGTGGGGAGGTCACCATCTCTGGCGTTTATTTTGGTGAACCACTACATACTTTTTCTTTTATTTTGGATATTTTTTTGTATTTTTCTTTTTACTGTTATTTTCTGAGTACTTATACATTGCTCTTATGTATTTTTATTCTATTTTCTGCATTTTGCATCTTTAGTTCATATTTTAGCCATTTAGTTTATTTTAGTTATTTAGTTTAGTTTGCAATTCTGATTTATTAGTGGATTAATTAGTATAGCTTACCCTTTTTAGCATAAGATAGTATAGGAAATTGAACATATCAGATTTAAATCCATAAACCTTATATATAGCATTACATGATGTAGTTAAGCTGACAATATTTCATCAAGGAGGAACATTAAAACTTTAAAAGCTACCCTAAATAATTTTTTTATAAGAATAATGGGAATTTTTAACTAAACCTGCATACAATATATAAATGATAAATGATGCTTGAGTTAGAGAACACACAGCCTGTGAGTCTTGAGCTTAATTGTATGGTTGCATTCAAACCATAATTTTATTTCTGTGTGTTTCATTTTTTTTATTCTGATGTTCTTTCCTTTGCTTTAATCTATATGTCCAATTATAGAATATAGAATAGATACATACCAAGAGAATGATTGAGGCCATCAATTGATTTCAGCTCACTTACCCCAAATTAGCCTACCTTTTACATCACCCTTGTTAGCCCCCTTGAGCCTTTTAAAAACCCCTTTATTCTATTTAGCCAAATTACTAACCTTAATCAGAAAAACAAAAGAAAATCCCAAGTGAATCCTTGGTTAGCTTAAGATAGAAAATCATGAATAGAGTTAAATGTGGGAAACCTTTTGGGAACATGGATGGTAGAAACAAAAAGGTAGAGAAGTTAAAAGAAATAAAATAAACTTGGGAAGCATGCTCATGAGAAAATCAAAGTGATATAATTGCCATGTGCCTTGAAAAAAAAAGAGTTATTTTTCAGCATTTAAATAAAAGGGGGATACAAAAGAATTTCCCCAATGCAAAATAAAAGCAATGCACATGGAATAAAAAAATAAAAAGTGAAACATGAGTATGTAATAATAAGTGGGATAATATGGGAAAATAGGTAAAAAGATTTTATTTTACTAAATATGTATGTTAGGTGAGATCTTAGTCTAATTAAGGATTCACTTATTAGCTCACTTGACCCTATACATAAATCCTTACCTTTACCTTGATCCCATTACAACCTCAATTAAAGACCTCATGACTTTTTGGTATGACTATATTCTATAATTGTTGATTGGTTAGATGAAGAACAAAGCTATAGAAATTAAGAATAAAAAGAAAAATAGAGTGAATAAACCCAATAAACACTGAGTGACTAGAGAGTAAACACAAAATCCAGTGAGGGTTCAATAACTCATCAACATATATCTATGCTTAAATTTACTAATTGTTTTGCAAGGTTGTACAATGTTTTCTTTCCCATCTCATTTGCTAAAATGCTTTATTATTTAAGGGTTGGCTATATATATATACATGACTCCTTGAGAATGTGAATTAACTTGGCTACATGTACGCTTTATATATGAGTGAATAATTTAGAGCTGCATGATGCATCATTCATTTAGGTAGTTACATTTAAATTAGGTTGTATTGCACGACATTCCATCACTTTAACCTTAATTATTTACCTTGGATTTAGCATGAGGACATGCTAGTGTTTAAGTGTGGGGAGGTTGATAAACCCATATTTCATGAGTTCTTTTGTGCTTAATTTGAGTGATTTATACAATCCTTCACCTGCTTATTCACATTAATTGCATGGTTTTACTTTCCCTTCCTTATTATGTCATATTGTGAAAAACATGTTTCCTAAGCTTTAAAAATTAATTATTTTAATTACCTTTATTTCCATTCGATGTCGTGATTAGTGTGTTGAGTAGTTTCAGATTTTCTAAGGCAGAATGACTTAAAGGATGGAAAAGGAAACATACAAAATAGGAAGGAGAAGGCAAACGGAGCTTTAAGGAAACTGGTATCCACGCGATCGCATGGATGACGCGATCGCGTGCCAAGCACAAATCAGCAGCGACACGGCCGCATGACTGACGCGACCGCGCGCCTTAAGCAGAACGCACATGATGCGGTCGCATGACTGACGCGACCGCATGGCAAGGAAAAGCTCCGAATGACGCGACCGCGTGACCCACGCGGACGCGTGACAGAGGCCACGCACCAGAAATTGCAGAAAACGCTCATAGCGATTTCTGAAGCCCTTTTTGGCCCACATCTAAGTACAGACAGCATAGACCAGAGGTTATAAAGTGTGGGAATGCACCCATTCAAAGAGAGCTCGCATATTTTAATTTTCAATGATTTAGATTTAGTTGAGAGGGAGATCTTCTCTCTCTCTCTTTCTTTTAGGATTTAGGATTTCTTCTTGTTTTAAAAGTGACTCTCAATCCAGGTTTTACGTTCTTTTGTTTTAGCTTCCTTTTACCTTTATTTATTCCAGCACTTGAATTAATCAGTGAATTTATGAATTTCTTCCATGTTGCAAACTGTTATTTGAATTAATAATATTTGAGGTATTTTCAGTTCATGATTGTTCTCTTTGAATTAAGTTACCATTGCTTACCATCTAAGGATATTTTAATTATTCTATCAATTTTACTTTTTCCCCTTTTGGTTCTGGTTAAGAATTCAGTAACTCAACAGTTATTAAACTCAACATAACTGATAATCGTTATCTTGCCAATTGAGCTGAACTTAAGTAATCCCAACCTTTTCTTAGGAAATAAATAGGATTCAAAGGTCAATTTAATTAGTCCCTTGACTTTCCTTTGCCCTAGTAAAGGTTGACCAAGTGGAGTTTAGATTCAACTTTCATTATAGTTGAGAGAGATAACTAAGTTGGACCTCCAACTTCTCTTACCTTGCCAAAAGTCTGCTTTACAGTATTTATTTATTTTAATTGCCATTTACTTTACTTGTCATTTAAATTACTTGCTTCTCATCTTCTAAACCCCGATTACAACCTTTATAGCCAATAATAAGAACATACTTCCTCGCAGTTCCTTGAGAAGACGACCCGAGGTTTGAATACTCGGTTAACAATTTTTAAAGGGGTTTGTTACTTGTGACACCCAAAACGTTTGTACGAAGGATTTTTTTCGGTTTAGAGACTATATCTACAACGCGACTGTTTCTATGAATCTCTTTACTGGTAAAAATCCCAACGTCAACGGGTCACGCGACCGCGTGACCGACGCGACCGCGTCAATCCGTATAAGTGCAAGTCACGCGACTGCGTGCCCCACGCGTCTGTGTCGCTTGCACCGCACAGCTTATCCAGATCAGCCAATTATCTTATCTTTTCTTCCCCAATCCTAATTTCTTCTATCTTTTCTTCTTTCTTCTTTCTTTCTTACTTTATTTATTTCCCTTCTCATTCTTCTTATCTTTTATTTTATTTTATTTATTTGCATACTTTCATTCATTGCATTTTAATTCTGTATATTTTTATTTTTCTAAATCTATTATTTTACCATTGGTGTTCAAATGTTCTTATTCAACTGTTATATCTTTTCTGGTATTATCTTAATGCTTATGACTTGTTTTATTCTGATTGGGTAATATTATTTAAATCAATGCTAATCTTTTATGATACTTGTACTTCTCTTGCATTGATATGAACTTATACTATCTTGCATTACCCACATTTTCCTCTCTTTTGTTGCAAATTTTGCACCACTAGTATGCCATGTGCTTATATTATTTTCTCACGTACATGTTGAAGCTTCCATGTAAATGAGACCCTTTTTATTTGGCATTAACCCACCCATACTTTATTTATTTTCTTATCTCTATTTCCGGGTTACTTTTCTTCCCTTTTTCTTTCAGGATGGCCACCCGGAAGGGAACCGGAAGAAGTTTACATGGGGAGACAAGACAAGTTCATCTGCACAATCTTTGAAGAAAAGCATCAGTTGGAACAATCCGTCCACCTGCACATCTCAGCATGCACCGAGGACGGTGCAATCTTTAAGTGTGGAGAGGTCGATACCGATCTCCATGGGTTAGTTACCTTCTTCTCAACACCAATGTTTTATTTTCTCTGTTAATTCATTGTTGCATTTGCATATTTGATTGCATATTTGTTTGATTTTGTGCATTTAGTTACTACTTGATTGAAGTAATATTTTCTTTTTCAAGAAATTTTATAGTATTTCACTAATTTAAATCAAAATTTTTGTGTTAAATTTGTTTGAAGTTGTATTTGGAACATGATTTTTGAGCTAAAGAACACACAACCTGTAAGATTTGAGCTTATTTATATGGTTACATTATTTAACCATAAATATTTTATTCCTGTGTGTTTCCTTCTCTATGATTGTAATCTATATTTTGTTCCAATCTATATGTCCATTATTTAGTGTATTTACATGCTTGCATATGATTGAGGCCATTGTTTGATTTTAGCTCACTTATCCCAAATAAGCCTACCCTTTAAATCACCCTTGTCAGCCACTTTGAGCCTTTTAATCCCCATTTGTTCTGTATTTTACCACATCACTAGCCTTAAGCAGAAAAATAATTAAATATCCCAATTGAATCTTTGGTTAGCTTAAGATAGGGATTGTGCAACAATTAAGTGTGGGAAAACTGTGGGAACTTGGGTTAATAAGGGAATGTATCACGTTTCTAATTTTGAATATTGGAAAATTCGGGTACCTACTCATGTAAAATAGAAAATTAAAAATTCCATATGCATTGATATGTTATTCTAGTTTTTATGTCTCTCTAAAAAAAAAGAAAAAGAGAAAAAAATATATAATATAAATAAATAAATAAGGGGACAAAATTACCCCAATGTTAAGTTAATAAAAGATCAATGCATATGTGATAAAATTAAAGAAAAATTGATACATGAGTATGTAATGCAAAAGTGAAGACTATGGGTAGCTAGGCATGATTCTAGAGTTATATAGAGTGTATGTATGTTAGGTGAAAGCTTAGGTTAATTAAAGATTCAATTTATAAAGCTCACTTAGCCATATACATATACCCTTACCCTTACCTTAGCCCCATTACAACCTTGAAAAGACCTCATGATGTTTGCATTGGTATATTAAATATTGTTGATTGGTTAGGTGAAGAACAAATTTTAGAAAGCATGACTAGAGAAGAGTAGAGTGATTGACCCTAGACACTTGAGAGTTAAAGTGATATACACTACCAGTAAGGGTTCAGTGCTCAATTCTATGTCCCCTGCTTTCATGAGCTATCTTCTTACAAGTTTACTTGTCTTTTATTGTATAATTTGAATTAGTGAAATCTGATTTATGTTTGTCTTGGAGAACTTATTTATTTTTAAACCAAGTAGATAAAAACATTTTGCATGTAGTTGCATTCATATAGATAGGTTGCATTTCATATATTTTACCATTCCTCTTCATCTTTATAGCTTCTCTTGAGCTTAGCATGAGGACATGCTATTGTTTAAGTGTGGGGAGGTTGATAAACCACTATTTTATGGTTTATCTTGTGCTTAATTAAGTGGATTTTATCAACTCTTTACCCACTTATTCATACTATTTGCATGGTTTTGCATTTACCTTCCTAAATATGTGCTTTGATTGAAAACATGCTTCTTTGGCCTTAAGTTCCCTATGTTTAATCCTCTCTTATTACCATTAGATGCCTTGATATGTGTGTTAAGTGATTTCAGAGATTACAGGACAGGAATGGCTCCGAGGATGGAAAGGAAGCATGCAAAAGTGGAAGGAATACAAGAAGTTGGAGAAATTGCTAAGCTGTCCAGCCTGACCTCTTCGCACTCAAACGACTATAACTTTAGCTACAGAGGTCCAAATGATGCGGTTCTAGTTGCGTTGGAAAGCTAACGTCCGGGGCTTCGATTTGATATATAATATGCCATAGTTTCCCTGACGCTAGGCGACGCGAACGCGTACTCCATGCGAACGTGTTGCAGTTCCGAAAATCAGCGTGGCAGATTTCTTCTCCAGCGATTTCTGGGCTGTTTTCGACCCAGTTCTCGACCCAGAAAACACAGATTAGAGGCTATAAAGTGAAAGAATGCATCCATTCATAATCACAAGCTTTCATAATTCACTTTTCATAGTTTTAGATGTAGTTTTTAGAGAGAGAGGTTCTCTCCTCTCTCTTAGGATTAGGATTTAGGATTTCTCTTAGTTTTAGGAGTGACTCTCAATCCCAGGTTCAATGTTCATTTTATTTATTCTAATTTAATTTATGAACTCTTCCATGTTACATTTGATATCTTTATTAGTGCTAATTGAGGTAATTCAGATTTATGATTGTTCTCTCTTTTATTTATTATATAAATAATTTGAATTTTTTCCTTTTGGCTTTGTTTGAGTCATTGGAGATACTTGAGTTATCAAACTCATTGTTGATTGAAAATTGGATTTCTTCATTTCATTAATTCAAGTTCCAATAACTCTAGCCTTTCCCAAGGAAAGACTAGGACCTGAGGAATAAAAATTAATTCATCCACTTAACTTACCTTCATAGTTAGAGGTTAACAAAGTGGGAGAAAAATCCAATTCTCATTACAATTGATAAGGATAACCAGGATAGGACTTCCAGTTCTCATACCTTGCTAAGAGTTTAATTTACAGTTATTTATTTATTTTTATTGCTTTGAAAATATACCTGTGCCTATTGCCCAAACTTCAGAACCCCAATTTACAAACTCATAACCAATAATAAGAACATACCTCCCTGCAATTCCTTGAGAAGACGACCCGAGGTTTAAATACTTCAGTTATCAATTTTAAAGGAGTTTGTTACTTGTGACAACCAAAACGTTTGTATGAAAGGACTTTTGTTGGTTTAGAAACTATACTTGCAACGAGGATTTATCTGCAAATTTCTAGACCACGCAAAAGTTCTCTCATCAACCTCGTAGCCCCCAAGCTCAATGATGCGTGCACGGGGTTTTTGATTTAATATTTTGAAAAATTGTGTCTTGGGGGAACGTGCTGGCATTAATTCCCTAACTACCGCAAATGAACCATTTTTGCCCTAGGGTATCTCAACAGTTAATGTATTGGTCTTCCCACTTAGTTAGTGAGTTATAATAGAGTTTTATTGTTTTTGTTCCTTTGGAAATCTCCCGAAAGTCTTTCCCTTTTACCTGGTTTTGACGAGAGAATGACTTCCAAATGTTAGGTCTTTGCTCTTTGTTTTGTCTCTTCTTCTTCTTTGTCTTCGTAACTAAATGGAAAAAGAGAAGTTAAAGGAAAAACAGAAAGTAGTTAAGGATGATAAAGATAACCCTTATCACTAGGTGCACGATGATGTCAAGACTCGTGCTTCTTCTTATTGTAATTCTGAGTCTCTTTGGGAGCTTCGTAGTCTGAAATTGACTAAGAATTGTTCTAATGTTACTGTTGAACTTCTCCCCTGCTCCAGTGAGGATAGGGTTTGTGAGCGCAGGGGAGATTGGGGATATTTTTATATGTATACCCCTTGCTTTTTGGAGTTGCATGTTAGGTTTCCTTTTTCTTCTTTTGAATGTAACGTGCTAACCCAATTAAACTGTGCTTCTTCTCAGCTACACCCAAATTCTTGGGCGTTCCTGAAAGCTTTCCAATGTTTAATGGATTTCCTTGAATATTCTCCTTCTCTTAGCGTTTTCTTTTCTCTACAAATCTTCTTTCAAAAACTTCATTTTTATTATTTTAAATATTATAATAAGTGATTGTGTATATATTTTTAGTTCTTCTCAATATGTATAGATAGTTCTAATTTAAAATTTTAAATATTTCTAAACTAATTTGGATTGGTCAAATGATCAGCTTAATCGTCCACTTAAGTAAGTATTAGGAGTTTGGATTCCTAGCAACTCATTGCTGGCCAATTGTAGACTCTTAAATTAACGACAGATTAGTTCTTAACTTATTGAGTATTGTGGGAAGCCAAAAAAATATCTATACCTAAATTTTATTATATTTTTCCCCCCACTACTAAATTTTTCTGGGTCCATCACTGGAAGGGTTTTTGGGTATTTCTGAGTAGTTTTCCCGGTCGTTCTATTTCTTGCTTTAAAAATCTTCTTTTAAAAATTTCAAATCTCTACTTGTAAAGGTCCGGTCCGTAGAGACCGAATATCCCTTTTACCTTGATGATGAGTTAATAGAGAGGTATCTGCTTTATTGGTGTTCCGAGCCTATGCAAATTCTTGAGGCTTATAGGACCGAGGAGGAGGATTTGGTTATTGATTTTTTGGTTGGGAATTTTGCTTCTGGCGAGTGCTTATCGATTTCTGAGATATTGCAGTTCCAAAAAGAAAATGATAGGGAGGGATTAAAAGCTTATATAGGTAATACAGCTGTGTACCTTTGCCACTAGTATATTGCTTATTACTAATGTTTTTCTTTGTTTTTGTTCTTAGGGGGACGAGTGCCACATTTGAGTTCGTCGAGGCTTCACTCCTTTCTTGACAAGAAAAGGGAGAAAGGTGTAAGTACTTCTGCGTTTCCGAAGATTCGTGACGGGGACGCTGCTTTGTCTGCTGCGCAGCCAGCCTCTTCAAAGAGGAAAAGAGATGTCTCAGGTGACTCTTTGGATGTGTTGTCTGAGGGGGGTAAGAATGCTGCTGAAGTCTCGAAGTCTATTTTTGATCATCAACATAAGCTTCATGGCTTTATTCCTGGGATGAGTTCTCATTCTCTCTGGAGTGATCAGTTTTCTTTGGCCGAGCTTTCGAATAGGGTTTCTCAGTACCCTGGGGACATGCTCCTTACTCGTCGTGCTGGTGTGGAAGCTTTAGGCAAATACGTTCAGGTTTGTGAGCATTGTGTCATTTTGTCTTGCTGTTAGTCTGGCTTATTTGTATTTATTACTATTTTTTGTGTACCAGGTGGTTGTTGCTCGTCTCCTGTGCGTTGGTCGTACTACAGAATTACTTGGTTCCGAGCAGCAAGTTGATGTGGAAATGTTTGTTGCTTTGGAATGTTAAGTGAAAAAGAAAGAAAGAGTTATTATTGATATTACTGCGAAGATAAAGGAAAAAGAAGAGGCTGTTACTGATATTACTGCTAAGTTGGGGGAGAAAAAGGACGAAATCACTCGTCTTCAAGATCAGATTCGTTTACTTCAGAGCGAGATAAGGGATAGTGACAAGACGAAAGGCGAGATGACTGCTCAAATTCATGAGATGGAGGAACAAGGTATAGAGATGTTTACCTCGGGTTTCGACCGAGCTGTTTCTCAAGTGTCGCTGTTTGCGCCTGAGTTCGATGTTCATCAACTTGACGTGACAAAAATTGTTATTGATGGAAAGCTAGTGCAAGATGAGGCGGGCGAAGATCATGACGAGAATGTTCCGCCGGCTGTTTGAATTTTTATGTCTTTACAAGTAGATAAAAGTTTGTATGTTTTGAAATACTGGAGCCGTTGTTTGTTCCAATTTTATTGACTGTTTTTCCAAACTTTGATTTCGGAATTTGACTGTGATATGACTATTTTGTTGTCTATGACTCCAACTTTGATGTCGTTGGTTTGCGGGATGGTCGGCCTCGTTAAAACCTACCCGAGTAAAACCCTCCTGATGAGCGGATAATTTATACGCTTTTTGGAATTGTTTTTAGTATGCTTTTAGTATATTTTAATTAGTTTTTATTATATTTTTATTAGTTTTTATTTAAAAATCATATTTCTGGACTTTACTATGAGTTTGTGTATTTTTCTATGATTTTAGGTATTTTCTGGCTGAAATTGAGGGACCTGAGCAAAAATCTGATTCAGAGGCTGAAAAAGGACTGCAGATGTTGTTGGATTCTGACCTCCCTGCACTCCAAGTAGATTTTCTGGAGCTACAGAAGCTCAATTGGCGCGCTCTCAATTGCTTTGGAAAGTAGACATTCTGGGCTTTCCAGAAATATATAATAGTCCATACTTTGCCCAATATTTGATGGCCCAAACTGGTGTTCAAAGTCAGCATAGAAATTCTGGCGTCAAAACGCCAGAACTGGCATAAAAGCTGGAGTTAAACGCCCAAACTGGCACAAAAGCTGGCGTTTAACTCCAAGAAAAGTCTCTACACATGGAAGTTTCAATGCTCAGCCCAAGCACACACCAAGTGGGCCCGGAAGAAGATTTCTGCACTAATTACTTATTTATGTAACCCTAGGCTACTAGTTATCTATAAATAGGGCCTTTTACTATTGTATTTACACACCTCATGACATTCTACACGTTCCATATTGTATCTTCTACGGCATGAGTCTCTAAATCCCATTGTTGGGGGTGAGGAGCTCTGCTGTTCTTCATGAGTTAATGCAATTACTACTGTTTTCCATTCTATCACGCTTGCTTCTATTCTAAGATATTCATTCGCACTTCAACTTGATGAATGTGATGATCCGTGACACTCATCATCATTCTCACCTATGAACGTGTGCCTGACAACCACCTCCGTTCTACATGCAATCAAGCTTGAATGTGTATCTCTTGGGTTTCTAATCTAAGATTGGAACCTTCGTGGTATAGACTAGAATTATTGGTGGCCATTCCTGAGATCCGGAAAGTCTAAACCTTGTCTGTGGTATTCCGAGTAGGATCTGGGAAGGGATGACTGTGACGAGCTTCAAACTCACGAGTGCTGAGCGTAGTGACAGACGCAAAAGGATCAATGGATCCTATTCCAGCATGAGTGAGAACCGACAGATGATTAGCCGTGCGGTGACAGCGCATTTGGAACATTTTCACTGAGAGGACGGGAAGTAACCATTGACAACGGTGATGCCCAACATAAAGCTTGCCATGGAAGGAGCCTTGCGTGCATGAAGAAGAAGACAGTAGGAAAGCAGAGATTCAGAAGATAAAGAATCTCCAAAACCTCAACCTGTTCTTCATCACTGCATAACAAGTATTTATTTCATGTTCTTTTTCTTTTTACAATTAACTCTGAGAATTATTGATATCCTGACTAAGAGTTACAAGATAACCATAGCTTGCTTTGAGCCGACAATCTCCGTGGGATCGACCCTTACTCACGTAAGGTATTACTTGGACGACCCAGTGCACTTGCTGATTAGTTGTGCGGAGTTGCAAAAGTGTGATTATAATTTCGTGCACCAAGTTTTTGGCGCCATTGCCGGGGATTGTTCGAGTTTGGACAACTGACGGTTTATTTTGTTATTTAGATTAGGAATAATTTGTTTTTGTTGGTTTAGAGTCACTAAATTTGAGTCTTTTATTTGAGTTAGTTTCATATTTTAAGTTTGGTGTCAATTTCATGCTTTTATATTCTTTTGATTTTTCGAATTTTCATGTTCCTAGTTTCTTCTTGATCTTTAAAAATTCTAAGTTTGGTGTCTCCTTTGTGTTTTCCCTTAAATTTTCGAAAATATTGTGTTTGACATTCTAAAAATTTTAAGTTTGGTGTTCCTTGTGCTTTTATTTACTTAAAAATTTTTCAAAAATTTGTTCTTGGTGTTCATCTTGATCTTCAAAGTGTTCTTGGTGTTCATCTTGATATTCAAAGTTTTCTTGTTTGTTCTCTTTGTTTTGATCTAAAATTTCTAAGTTTAATGTCATTTTGTTGTTTTTCTCTTTCCTCATTAAAATTCAAAAATCAAAAAAATATCTTTTCCTTATTTTACTCATAAATTTCGAAATTTTGCATTAAATTAGTCAAAGATTTTCAAAATCATATCTTTTTTTTAGTTAAGTCAAAATTCTAATTTCAAAAATTGATCTTTTCAAATCTTTTCCAAAACGCAAATCTTTTTAATTCCTTCAATCATATCTTTTCAATCATATCTTTTTTTTTTTAATTGCAATCATATCTTTTCAATCATATCTTTTTTTTTATAAATTGCAATCATATCTTCTCAATCATATCTTTTTTAAAATAAGTTTCAATAATATCTTTTTGATTGCTAATTTCAAAATCTTTTTCAAAAATCACTTAACTACTTTCCTTTTTCATATTTCGAAATTAACTAAGCATTTTCTTTCAAAATCTTTTTAATTAATTAATTAATTTAGTTTTCAATTTGCCTTTATTTCATTTTCTTCTAATTTTTGAAACTTTTATTTTATTTTTCATTTATTTCGTTTTATTTTATTTGGTTACTTTTAATTAAATCAAAAAAAAATTAAAAATATAATTTAATTGCAATTCATATCAATTCCCTTTTCGCCATCATGGACATAAGTGGAAGTGAACAGTCCAAAAGGACTCTGGGGTCATATGCTAACCCCATTACAGCTGCATATGGGAGTAGCATCTGTATACCTCCCATCAAAGCAAGTAGTTTTGAGCTAAATCCTCAGCTCATTATCATGGTGTAGCAAAATTGCCAGTATTTCGGTCTTCCACAGGAAGAACCTACTGAGTTTCTGGTACAGTTCTTACAAATTGCTGACACAGTACGTGATAAAGAAGTGGATCAGGATGTCTACAGATTATTTCTGTTTCCATTTGCTGTAAAAGATCAAGCTAAGAGTTGGTTAAATAACCAACCCACAGCAAGCATAAAAACATAGAGACAGTTATCAGACAAATTCCTGAATCAATTTTACCCTCCAAAAAGGATGACATAGCTAAGGCTGGACATCCAAGGCTTTAGACAAGAGGATAATGAATCCCTTTATAATGCTTGGGAGAGGTACAGAGGGACGCTGAGAAAATGCCCCTCTGAAATGTTTTCAGAGTGGGTACAGTTAGACATCTTCTACTATGGGCTTACCAAAAAAGCTCAGATGTCTCTAGACCACTCAGCTGGTGGATCTATACACATGAGAAAGACGATTGAAGAGGCTCAAGAACTTATAGATACAGTTTCTAGAAATCAACACTTGTACTCTAGCAGTGAGTCCTCCATAAAGGAAGAAGCTAAGGCAGTAACAACTGACCCTAATCCTCAAGAACAGATTATTGAGCTTAATCAACAATTACTCCTTATGACAAAACAATTAGCAGAATTTAAAGAGATGCTCCAAGACACTAAAAATGCTAACAAGAATACGGAAGCACAATTGAATCAGACAAGACAGTAGCTATCTATACAGATAACAGAAGAATGCCAAGCTGTCCAATTAAGGAGCGGGAAGACATTGAATAAATCAGCTCAAAGTAGCAGAAAGCCAAGAAAGGAACAACTGACAGAGGATGACCAAACCACTACCCAAAATCCCTCTGAGGACAGCAAGAGCCCAGAGAGGAATAATTCTAGCATTCAAACACCAGAAAAGGGAGAAAAGTTGGTGTTAAACGTCCATTCCCTGCCCAGTTCTGGCGTTCAAACGCCAGAAAAGGGTGGAAAGCTGGCGTTAAACGCCCATTCAGCACCCAATCCTGGCGTTCAAACGCCAATGAGGGATCAGACACCTGCAAGTGCTGATAGTAACCCCTCTAAGAAGGCTTCTCCAACCACCTCTGTAGGGAATAAACCTGTAGCAACTAAGGTTGAAGAATATAAAGCCAAGATTCCTTATCCTCAGAAACTCCGCCAAGCAGAACAGAATAAATAATTTGCCCGCTTTGCAGACTATCTCAGGACTCTTGAGATAAAGATCCCATTTACAGAGGCACTTGAGCAAATACCCTCTTATGCTAAATTCATGAAAGAGATCTTAAGTCATAAGAAGGATTGGAGAGAAACTGAAAAAGTGGTTCTCACTGAAGAATGCAGTGCAGTTTCTGAAAAGCTTACCAGAGAAGCTTCAAGATCCATGGAGCTTTATGATACCATGCACATTAGAGGGTGCTTGTACCAAGACAGCTCTATGTGACCTTGGAGCAAGTATCAACCTAATACCTACATCCACTATTAGAAAGCTTGGCTTGACTGAAGAAGTCAAACCAACCCGGATATGTCTTCAACTTGCTGATGGCTCCATTAAATATCCATCAGGCATAATTGAGGACATGATTGTCAAGGTTGGGCCATTTGCCTTTCCCACTGACTTTGTAGTGCTGGAAATGGAGGAGCACAAGAGTGCAACTCTCATTCTAGGAAGCCCTTTCCTAGCAACTGGATGAACTCTTATTGATGTACAAAAGGGGGAAGTGACCCTGAGAGTCAATGAGGATGAGTTCAAGTTAAATGCTGTCAAAGTTATGCAACATCCAGACACATCAAATGGCTGCATGAGCACTGATATTATTGACTCTTTGGTGGAAGAGATCAATATGGCTGAAAGTCTTGAATCAGAGCTAGAAGACATCTTTAAAGATGTTCAGCCTGGTCTGGAGGAATCAGAGGAAATAAAAGAACCTCTGAAAATTCCTCAGGAAGAGGATAAGCCTCCTAAACCCAACATGATCGAGAACCGACAGATGATTAGCCGTGCGGTGACAGCGCATTTGGAACATTTTCACTGAGAGGATGGGATGTAGCTTATCCTCTTCCTGAGGGATTTTCAGACGTTCTTTTATTTCCTCTGATTCCTCCAGAACAGGCTGAACATCTTTAAAGATGTCCTCTAGCTCTGATTCAAGACTTTCAGTCATATTGACCTCTTCCACCAAGGAGTCAATAATATCAACGCTCATGCAGTCATTTGACGTGTCTGGATGCTGCATAGCTTTTACAACATTTAACTTGAACTCATCCTCATTGACTCTCAGGGTCACCTCTCCTTTTTGGACATCAATGAGAGTTCGTCTAGTTGCTAGGAAAGGTCTTCCTAGAATTAGAGTTGCACTCTTGTGCTCCTCCATTTCCAGCACTACAAAGACAGTGGGAAAGGCAAATGGCCCAACCTTGACAATCATGTCCTCAATTATGCCTGATGGGTATTTAATGGAGCTATCAGCAAGTTGAAGACATATCCGGGTTGGTTTGACCTCTTCAGTCAAGCCAAGCTTTATGATGGTGGATGCAGGTATTAGATTGATACTTGCTCCAAGGTTACATAGAGCTGTCTTAGTATAAGCACCCTCTATTGTGCATGGTATCATAAAGCTCCCTGGATCTTGAAGCTTCTCTGGTAAGCTTTTCAGAATGACTGCACTGCATTCTTCAGTGAGAAACACTTTTTCAGTTTCTTTCCAATCCTTCTTATGACTTAAGATCTCTTTCATGAACTTAGCATAAGAGGGTATTTGCTCAAGTGCCTCTGCAAATGGGATCTTTATTTCAAGAGTCCTGAGATAGTCTGCAAAGCGGGCAAATTGTTTATCCTGCTCCGCTTGGCGGAGTTTCTGAGGATAAGGCATCTTGGCTTTATATTCTTCAACCTTAGCTGCTGTAGGTTTATTCCCTACAGAGGTGGTTGGAGAAGCCTTCTTAGAGGGGTTACTATCAGCACTTGTAGGTGTCTGATCCTTCATTGGCGTTTGAACGCCAGGAATGGGGGCTGAATGGGCATTTAACGCCAGGTTCCCACCCTTTTCTAGCGTTTGAACGCCAGATTTGGGCATCCATTGGGCGTTTAACGCCAGTTTTTCCCCCTTTTCTGGCGTTTGAACACCAGAGTTATTCCTCTCTGGGCTCTTAATGTCCTCAGAGGGATTTTGGGCAGTGGTTTGGTCATCCTCTGTCATTTGTTCCTTTCTTGACTTTTTGCTACTTTGAGCTGAGTTATTCAATGTCTTCCTGCTCCTTAGTTGGACAGCTTGGCATTCTTCTGTTATCTGTTTAGATAGCTGCTGTCTTGTCTGATTCAATTGTGCTTCTATATTCTTGTTAGTATTTTTAGTGTCTTGGAGCATCTCTTTGAATTCTGCTAATTGTTTTGTCATAAGGAGTAATTGCTGATTAAGTTCAACAATCTGTTCTTGAGGATTAAGATCAGTAGTTACTGCCATAGCCTCTTCTTTTATGGAGGACTCACTGTTTGAGTACAGATGTTGATTTCTAGGAACTGTATCTATGAGCTCTTGATCTTCTTCAATTGTTTTTTTCATGTGTATAGATCCACCAGCTGAGTGGTCTAGGGACATCTGAGCTTTTTCTGTAAGCCCATAGTAGAAGATGTCTAACTGTACCCACTCTGAAAATATTCAGATGGGCATTTTCTTAGCATCCCTCTGTACCTCTTCCAGACATTATAAAGGGATTCATGATCCTCTTGTTTAAAGCCTTGGATGTCCAGCCTTAGCTGTGTCAAAGGATTTAGCTTAAAGCTGCTTGCTTTGATGGGAGGTATACAGATGCTACTCCCATATGCAGCTGTAATGGGGTTAGCATATGACCCCAGAGTCCTTCTGGACTGTTCGTTTCCACTTATGTCCATGATGGAGAAAAGGGAATTGATATGAATTGCAATTAAATTATATTTTTATTATTTTTTTTATTTTATTTAATTAAAAGTGACCGAAAATAATAAAATAAAATAAAATTTCGAAAACTAAAAGAAAATAAAATCAAAGCAAATTGAAAACTAAATTAATTAATTAATTAAAAAAAAGAAAGAGAAAAAATAACAAAATGACACTAAACTTAGAAATTTTAGATCAAAACACAGAACAAACAAGAAAACTTTGAATGTCAAGATGAACACCAAGAACACTTTAAAGATCAAGATGAACACCAAGAACAAATTTTTAAAAGATTTTTAAGTAAATAAAAGCACAAAAACACCAAACTTAAAATTTTTAGAAAATCAAGCACAATATTTTCGAAAAATTAAAGGAAAAACAAAGAAGACACCAAACTTAGAATTTTTTAAAGATCAAGAAAGACTAAGAACATGCAAATTCGAAAAAATTAAAAGAGAGTAAAAGCATGCAATTGACACCAAACTTAAAATATGAAACTAAACTTAAATAAAAGACTCTAAACCAACAAAAATAAAATATTCCTAATCTAAGCAACAAGATAAACCGTCAGTTGTCCAAACTCGAACAATCCCCGGCAACGGCGCCAAAAATTTGGTGCACGAAATTACAATCACACCTTTGCAACTCCGCACAACTAACCAGCAAGTGCACTGGGTCGTCCAAGTAATACCTTACGTGAGTAAAGGTCGATCCCACGGAGATTGTCGGCTTGAAGCAAGCTATGGTTATCTTGTAACTCTTAGTCAGGATATCAGTAATTCTCAGATTTAATTGTAAAAAGTAAAAGAACATGAAATAAATACTTGTTATGCAGTAATGAAGAATAGGTTGAGGCTTTGGAGATGCTTTGTCTTCTGAACCTCTGCTTTCCTACTGTCTTCTTCTTCATGCACGCAAGGCTCCTTCTACCACAGACAAGGTTTAGATATTCCGGATCTCATGAATGACCGCCAATGATTCTAGCTTATACCACGAAGACTCTGATTTGAATCATGAGGCTAAGAGATATGCATTCAATCTAAGATAGAACGGAGGTGGTTGTCAGGCACGCGTTCATAGATGAGAATGATGATGAGTGTCACAGATCATCACATTCATCAAGTTGAAGTGCGAATGGATATCTTAGAATGGAAGCAAGCGTAATAGAATAGAAAACAGTAGTAATTGCATTAATTCATGAAGAACAGCAGAGCTCCTCACCCCAACAATGGGGTTTAGAGACTCATGCCATAGAGAACACAATAAGAAACGTGTAAAGTGTCATGAGGTACCATATGAATCACTGAAAGTAGTATTTATAGTAAACTAGTGACCTAGGGTTACAGAAAATGAGTAAGCTAGGGTGTTTATAGTAAAATTCCACTTCCGGGGCCCACTTGGTGTGTGCTTGGGCTGAGCATTGAAGCTTTCATGTGTAGAGACATTTTTTGGAGTTAAACGCCAGCTTTTATGCTAGTTTGGGCGTTTAACTCCAGCTTTTGTACCAGTTCTGGAGTTAAACACCAGAATTCTTGAGCTGACTTGGAACACCTGTTTGGGCCATCAAATCTCAGGCAAAGTATGGACTATTATATATTGCTGGAAAGCCCAGGATGTCTACTTTCCAACTCAATTAAGAGCGCGCCAATTGGGGTTCTGTAGCTCCAGAAAATCTACTTCAAGTGCAGGGAGGTCAGAATCCAACAGCATCTGCAGTCCTTTTTCAGCCTCTGAATCAGATTTTTGCTCAGGTCCCTCAATTTCAGCCAGAAAATACCTGAAATCACAGAAAATCACACAAACTCATAGTAAAGCCCAGAAAAGTGATTTTTATTTAAAAACTAATAAAAACATAATAAAAACTAACTAAAATGTACTAAAAACATACGAAAAACAATGCCAAAAAGCGTATAAATTATCCGCTCATCAAGGGCCTGCAAAATTATCTTGTTAGCTGCCTCTGCAAGCCCATTTCTTTGCGGGTGCTCGACAGAGGAAAAATGGTGCTTGATATTAAGATTGGTTAAGAACGAAGTAATTTTCTTATCAGTGAACTGCCTACCGTTGTCAGAGATGATTTTTCTAGGTAAACCATATCTACAAATAATGAATTTCCAAATAAATTTTTGTACCTCGTCCGAGGTTATCCTCGCCAATGGCTGTGCTTCTATCCATTTTGTAAAGTAATCAACGGCTACCAAAAGGAATTTTACCTGTCCCAGTGATACTGGAAAAGGTCCGAGGATATCTAATCCCCATTTGTGGAATGGCCAGCTGACGTCGATTGTAGGTAAGGTTTCGGCCGAACTGTGAATTAGGGGCGAGCATTTTTGACATGCGTCGCACTGTTGCACCTTTGTTGCGCAATCCAATCTTATAGTCGGCCAATAGTAACCTGCTCTTAGTAGTTTTGTGGCCAGACTTCGTCCTCCCACATGGTGTCCGCAGATTCCTTCATGTATCTCGTTGATCGCTGCCTTGGCGTCGTCTTCTCTGAGGCATCGGAGTAGTGGTCGGGAGAAACCTCGTCTGTACAAGTCATCTCCTATCAGTGTGAAGTTGTTTGCTTTCCTTTTGAAGGACCTCAGCTCTCCTTCCGGTATTCTTCCTGTCTTCAAGTAATGGAGTATTGGTGTTCGCCAATCTTGTTCCTGCGTCATACTTAAAACATATTGCATATCTAGACTAGGTTTTGTTAGTGTGAGATGTACTAGGTTTTCTAAGTGTTGATCATCTCTGTATGTGGCTAGCTTTGATAAGATATCTGCCCTACAATTTTGTTCTCGAGGTATATGTGTTATTTCAAATATTTGAAAGTTCGTTATCATGTTTTTAACAAGATTCAACTATTTTTCTAGGAGGGGATCTTTAGTTTGAAAATTACCAGTTACATGTTGTACTACGAGTAAGGAATCGCAGTATTCCTGCCCTTGTTTTGTCTTTTAGCAGTATTCTTGGCCCGCATCCATTATCATTGGATGCTCCGTCCACATATAGTTCCCATGGTTCGGCCTCCTCTATTTCACTGGTGAATTCGGAGACAAAGTCGGCTAGGGTTTGGGCTTTAGGAGATCCTCTGGATTGATAGGTAATGTCGAATTCTGAGAGTTTGATGGACCACTTTGTAAGTCTTCCTGCTAGGTCTGGTTTTGTTAAAATTTGGCGAAGTGGTTGATTAGTCCGAACTATAATTCGGTAACCTTGAAAATAATGTCGCAGTCGCCGAGCAGTAATGATCAGCCCAAATGCCAATTTTTCAATCATTGGATATCTTGTTTCGGCATTTTGTAATACCTTACTTACGAAGTATAACGGGTGTTGTTCTTTCCCATTGTCTGTTACAAGCACTGAACTGACTGTGTTAGTTGAAATGGAAAGAAATAGGTATAACGGCTTACCTTGTTCTGGTTTCCTCAATATAGGTGGCGACCCTAAGGTGTTTTTGAATTTTGTGAATGCTTCTTCGCACTCCTCTATCCAGGTAAATTTATCTATCTTTCTCAGGGTGTTGAAGAAGTGGTATGATTTTTCTGCTGCTGCTGCTAGCAAGAAGCGGGATAGGGCTGCTAACCGACCCGTCAGCTGCTGGACTTCTTTCTTGGTCCAAGGAGATTGCATGTTGATTACTGCAAGACATTTGTCTGGGTTAGCTTCTATCCCCCTGCTAGTCAGTAGGAAACCGAGGAATTTTTCTCCTTGCACTCCGAATGCGCATTTCTCTGGATTTAACCTCATATTGCGTTTCCTGAGCTGTTTAAAGATCTCATTGAGGTCGTGCTTGTGTTGTTCTTCCGAGCAAGATTTGACTACCATGTCATCTACATATATTTATATGTTTCTACCGATCTGTTCTTTAAAAACTTTGTTCATTAGTCGTTGATATGTTGCTCCTGCGTTTTATAGCCCAAAGGGCATGACTTTGTAACAGAAGTTCCCGTGGTCAGTCACAAATGCTGTTTTCTCCTCGTCTCCAGGATGCATCCGTATTTGATTATACCCTGAATAAGCATCCATGAAGCTGAGTTCTGTGAATCCTGAGGTATCGTCCACCAATCTGTCTATGTTAGGGAGTGGGTAGCAATCTTTTGGACATGCCTTGTTTAAGTCAGTAAAGTCCACGCACATGCGCCACTTCCCCGAGCTTTTTCGTACCATTACAACGTTGGCTAACCATTCAGAGAATCGAAGCTCCCAGATGAATCCTACCTCCAGAAGCTGTTATGTTTCTGCTTCGGCTGCTTTTCTTCTTTCCTGCCCCAAATTTCTTTTCTTTTGTCGTACAGGTCTAACGTTGGGATTGACTGCCAATTTGTGGCAGATGAAGCTCAGGTTGATTCCTGGTATATCCGCCGGTGTCCATGCAAAAAGATCGGCGTTGGTCTTTAATATTCTGATAAGGTCTTCTTTGTTTCCTGCAAGGAAAGCAGATCCGATGTTAGTGAATTGCTCGTCTTGTCCTAACTGTACCTTTTCTAGGTCGTCAGCGGGTGTAGGACAACTGTTTTCACTTTGAGGGTCTAGATCGGCCATAGTTGGGATATTTTTCGAATTGTATACTGAGTGAATCCGAGGTGTGCTCTCCTTTTTCACTCCTTTGAGACCTGCGTTGTAGCACTGCCTGGCCTCCTTGTGGTCGGCATATACCGTCCCCACCCTGTTATCCTGCAATGGAAATTTTACACAAACGTGGACCGTCAAAACGATGGCCCAAATGCGTTTAGTGATGGTCGTCCTAGGATAATGTTGTAAGGACTAGGACAATCCACTACCAGGAATTGAATATCCAATGTTTTGGAGTTTGGAGCTTCTCCAATTGTTGTTCTCAGCCAGATATATCCAGATACTGATACCTTTTCTCCGGAGAACCCTACCGATTCCCCAGGCGATGGTTGTAATGCGTTGTCACTGAAGTGCATTTTTTTTAAGGTTGAGTAGAACAAGACGTCGGTGCTACTTCCCGGATCGAGTAGAACCTTTTTTACCGTTAGCTCTCCCATATGGATTGAGATGACAACTGGGTCGTCTAAATTTGGGCAAGGTGTTTTGAAGTCGGCCATACTAAAATCGATGTGGGAAGTCGGGGCCGAGGTGTATGGTTTTGGACGAGATCCTTCCATCGTTATCATTGCTCGGTAACTTCTTTTTCTTGCAGAGGTGGTTGCTCTGCCACCTGCGAAGCCTCTTGAAATGTAGTTGATTACCCCTTTGGACGGGGGTGTTTCCACCTGCTTCTGCCAGGATTCTTTTTCTTTTTCTGCGTCCCTTACTGACTCTCTGTGCTTTCTGGAGGAAATGTACTTGTCTAGAAGGCCTTGTCTTGCCAACCTTTCTAGCAAATCTTTCGCCTCTACAGACTCATCTGTTGTGTGGCCGAACTTTTGGTGAAAAGCGCAATGTTCGCTTCTGTCCACGTACTTTTGATCTTGGTACGAACCTGCTCTGCTCAGCGGTTTGATTTGCTTGTTGTGTAGAATTTCTTTAATTATGTCTTCCCTCTTTGTGTTAAATTTCGTATACGAATCGAACTTCGGTGCCAATTTGAATGATTTCCTGTGATCTCTGTTTAAGGGTCGGTGAGGCCTTTCTTCTTCTTTTTTAGTCGGCTTTTCATTTTTTCGAGCTTCTCTAAGTTCTTCGATCTCTATCTGGCCTGTAGCTTTTTCTCGGAATTCTTCCAACGTTTTTGGTTTTGCCACAGCTATCACCTCTTGGAATTTTCCAGGACGCAGTCCGCTTTTGATGGCGTGTAACTGTACCTCTGGGTTAAGATTGGGGATCTGCATGGCCGCCTCTGCGAAACGCGTCATGTACTTCTTTAAGCTTTCGTGTTGTCCCTGTTTAATTATGCTGAGGTAACCCAAATCCCGCACATAGATTTTTGAAGCTGCAAAATGGTTAGTAAATAGCTTTGCAAATTCGTCAAAGCTCGAAATGCATCCTTTAGGTAAATTAGAGAACTACAATAATGCGGCGCCATCCAGAAAAGTAGGAAAAGATCGACACAAGATGGAATCAGAGTAACTGTTAAGGAACATCATGGATTCGAATTTCGTAACATGAATCTTGGGATCTCCGATCCCCTTGTACGGTTTCAAGGTCGTTGGGAGAGTAAAATTCTTAAGCATTTCAAAATCCATGATTTCTTTGGAAAAAAGACATTGTCGTCGTCTTTCCCCCTTCGGAGGTGTTTCTCCTATTTTTGCATTTGATTCTGCTTGGTTGTCTTCATGGGGATGACTGTTGGCCTTCTTCTTGTCCTTACCCTCTTGATCATTGATGAGCGGATAATTTATACGCTTTTTGACATTCTTTTTAGGTAGTTTTTAGTATGTTTTAGTTACTTTTTATTATATTTTTATTAGCTTTTATGCAAAAATCAAATTTCTGGACTTTACTATGAGTTTGTGTATTTTTCTGTAATTTCAGGTATTTTCTGGTTGAAATTGAGGGACCTGAGCAAAAGTCTGATTCACAGGATGAGAAAGGACTGCAGATGCTGTTGGATTCTGACCCTCCTACACTCGAAGTGGATTTTCTGGAGCTATAGAAGCCCAATTGGCGCGCTCTCAATTGCGTTGGAAAATAAACATCTTGGGCTTTCCAGTAATGTATAATAGTCCATACTTTGTCCGAGATTTGATGGCCCAAACTGGCATTTAAACGCCAACCAGAGACCTTTTTCTGGCGTAAAACACCGGAACTGGCACCAGAACTGGAGTTAAACGCCCAAACTGGCATCCAAGCTGGCGTTTAACTCTAGAAAAGGCCTATACATGTGTAAATCTCAATGCTCAGCCCAAGCACACACCAAGTTGGCCCCGGAAGTGGATTTCTACACTATCTGCACTTAGTTACTTATTTTCTGTAATCCTTAGTAACTAGTTTAGTATAAATAGCACTTTTTACTATTATATTCGAAGCTTATGCCATTTTTCACATTTGGGAGGCTGGCCATTCGGCCATTCCTAGACCTTTTCTCTTATGTATTTTCCAACGGTGGAGTTTCTACACCTCATAGATTAAGGTGCAGAGCTCTACTGTTCTTCATAAATTAATGCAAGTGCTATTGTTTCTCTTTCAATTCACGCTTACTTCTTCTCCAAGATATACTCTCGTACTTAATTCAGTTAAGTCAGAATGAAGGGCTGACACGTGACAATCACCCACTATCTTCGTTACTCGCTTAGCCAAGATCCGCGTGCCTGACATACACAAGCGGTCTACATGATGTTCAACGTAGTCATTGGACGACAGCAGGAGTATAGTCTCTTGGGTCTCTGATCCACATTTGACTTGCCTCTCCTGACAACAGAGCATTCGAATCCGTGAGATTAGAACCTTCGTGGTAGAGGTTAGAACCAATTGGCAGCATTACTGAGATCCGGAAAGTCTAAACCTTGTCTGTGGTATTCCGAGTAGGATCTGGGACGGGATGACTGTGACGAGCTTCAAACTCACGAATGTTGGGCACAATGACAGTGTGCAAAAGGATAGAGAGATCCTATTCCGACACAAGTGAGAACCGACAGATGATTAGCCGTGCGGTAGCTGTGCCTGGTATTTTTCATCCAAGACGAGAGATCCGACAGTTGATTAGCCGTACAAAAACCGTACCTAGACCATTTTCACTGAGAGGACGGATGGTAGCCATTGACAACGGTGATCCACCAACATACAGCTTGCCATGGAAGGGAGCATGCATGATTGGATGAAGACAATAGGAAAGCAGAGGTTCAGAAGCAACAAAGCATCTCCAAACGCTTATCTAAAATTTCCACCAATGAATTACATAAGTATCTTTATTTTAATTTACGTTTTATTTATCTTTCAATTATCAAAACCTCATAACCAATTGAATCCGCCTGACTAAGATTTACAGGATGACCATAACTTGCTTCAAGCCGGCAATCTCCGTGGGATCGACCCTTACTCGTGTAAGGTTTTAATACTTGGACGACCCAGTGCACTTGCTGGTTAGTTGTACCGGAGTTGTGAAAAGTGTGATCACAGTTCCGTGCACCAATCATCATTTTGTTTTGCCGCTAATAACTTTGCCATACGTTGGTTTTCTGCTAGTAAGGCGGCATTAACTGCCAAGAGTTCGGCACTGGAGAGGTTGTGCTGTGGGGTCATCGAGTGATCCGTCATGATTCGGCGACGTTCCTGCAAAGAGAAAAGACAAGAAAACGGCACAAGAAAATTCTCGTTAAGTTAATACTAAAAAAGTGAGGCTGTGGCCCCACGGTGGGCGCCAAATGTTCTGGCAAGGATACTCTTTTTCGTGCTATACGTCAGTCCTAGAAAAGATGACTTTGTCCGTTACTTGGAGTATCAGCCTTGAACATGAACCCGAGCGTGGTACTTGCAAAAAGAACTCCGACGCCCAAGTCAGTTAAATATATTTTTAAAGAGAAGCGAGAGTGATGGAATTGTTGCTCTGTGACTTGTGTGTACTTACTGACGTAATTGCCGTTTTTATAGACTTGAGGTTTTGAATTTGTTTGGGAGTTAGTTTGAGTGAAAGCCGAGATTCTTTGAGAGTGACGTTTTACATGATAAGATTTTGTTTAACTACAGATTTAAATTACTCAACGTAATCGAGATATAAGTTGTAAAGTTCTAAGTTTATAGGATACGATACAGTCATGGTTAAGGATAAGGTGTCGAAAAAAAGTCGCTACTTCAGGACTATTTTATCCGGAACAATTTTTTTAACTTAAATTATCCATTTCGAATGAAGAGTTTAATTCTTATGGAAGTATTTTGTAACTCTAGTATATATAGTTTTTGTTAAATAATCGGAATGAAAGTCGCCTATTCAAACTTGAATGGAGGATGGGAAACAATTATTCTGAACTCACATACTATCGAATCTTTTGGCTTTCTTAGGCTTTGTTGTAGACAAAAAAAATTGAGTGTTATCCTAAACTACCCCCATAAGACATTTTAGTTGCACAATATAATTCTCAACAAATTTTAATTACTAATCATTACATAATCTTTTATTTTATTAGATAAATTATTTTTCACATCAAATTTTGATAAAAAAAAAATTAAACAAATCAGTCACTACATAAAGACGAACAATATAATACGGAGACTAATTTATCTAATTGAATAAAAATTTAGAAATTAATTTGTCGATTGAAATTTGTTAAATATTCACTTAATATTTTTTTAAACATTGATTTCGGGGGTTACTTAAAAAAAATGAAAAAAGGCCAGGCAATACTTAGATATTTTACGGTTTTCTTAGTTCTCGAAGAAAAAGTTGGGGACAAATGTTGTCGACTTCACTAGTGAAAGTGGCGTGATTAGCTGAGATCCCAACGATATTTAGGGGAATTTGGCTGACTCTCATGAGAGGCATGAAGTCAATGAAGCACTTCAGGTGCGGTTCCATTGCTTACAGCGACAAGGTTTGGCTAAACAACACTTTGAAAAAAAGCATTAAAAAACAAGCTAAGTTGCAATTACATGACTTTCTTTTCTTCTTTTGCTTTTCACATGTCTTCTGCAGCTTTAGCTTAGATAGAAAAGATTTTGTCAAACTTCGAGGAATAGTTTACATGTAGACCAGTCTCATGGCAGTTCAAATTCAGTTCATAAAATCCTTAAGATAAACTGTAATTCTTCTATTAATAAAGTGACCGTTTAAATAAAGTGTGATTGTTTTATTATTTTATAAGAAGTGTTATACAATTTATCTAACTACTATGTCCGCATAATGCAATTTCTCGTAAAGGAATATCGATAGATTTAGACAAACAAATAATCTGGATCCTTTTGTTTTTATTTTTTCACTTAACAAGATAAAATTGATTTTTTATAATGTCATTTTTAGGTTAGACTCAAACAAAACATGTGAGAAGCGATAATAGATCCAGAAAATTTTAATATGTAGGGTAAAAACATGAATTTAATATTAATGCATTATTAATATAGAATAATTTTACACGTATATTTAATTACATAATATCATATTAATAAAAATAATTATATTTTATTATGATTATTTTCAAATAATTATTCAACTATTTATTATTTCTTCTTCAATTATAAAATCTACTTGTTACAATCTTGATGACATAAAAATTTAAGTAATTAACTAAATTAGTCTCTAAAGTTTTTAAAATCAGATACTTTAATCTCTCAAATTTCAAAATATATAAAATAATTCTCATTGTTTATTTTTATTGGACAATATAACCCGTCTTCATTAGTCACCAACGGTGACAATTGACGTAGAACGTTAACTCATACATATGGTCGTTAACTATCTATGTTTGAGTTGGACAAATTCACCTCCAAGATGAAGTATAAAATCGTTTTTGAAGAGTTTAAAAAATCTCAAAATACTCGTTGAAAAATTTTAAACATTTCAAAGCAGTCAGATATTTTAATCTTTTACGAGATAAACTTAGAAAAATATTTCTAAGTTAAAAAAATGTATTTTTTTGTGGCACAAGTGGTAGTACAAACAACTTTAATTGTAAATTTATATTGTGTAACATTAAAATCAGTGAGTCCCAAAGCTTTCTAAGAAACATGAACATAACACTTGAATTTGTCAAGACATTTTTTCTTTATATGTGTTTCAAAGTATTAGGAGTTTCATATTTAAATTTTATAAATGATCCACACATTGATTTTGTGATTGACCAAAACTTCTAAATTTGACTTCTATGATGATTTGGTTTACATTACACACAAGTTTTAAAATGTTGTCTTCATAAGCATTTTGCACACATATTTTCAATTATTTATGTGAAAAACTTTATGTTAAATGGAAGTTCTCTCACTCTTGAAATAACACTAGTTTATTCTCTTTTTTATCATTAAAGAATGATCATGAAATATGATACCTACAAATTAAATTAAATTAAAATCTTATATGACTAAAAATAAG